>NC_086318.1:141551168-141925334 GCF_036172605.1 Pelobates fuscus
TACCCCGGGGCTGATGTCCCTCAATGCTTTGTCGCGGCTCCGCCTCATCCTCTGTCCCGCGACAAGAGGGAGCTAATGCACATGCACGACAAATGCCACACGTGCATTAGACCTCCCCCTAGGAAAGCATTGAATCATTGATTTCCTATGGGAAACATTCTGATGCTGAATGTCCTCATGCAGAGATTGAGTACGTCCAGCATCAGATACCAAACCAAAGGTCCATTTGAATGCAATAAGTGCCTCCAGTGGCTGTCTAGAAGACAGCCACTGGAGACAGACTTAGTGCTGCAATGTAAACATTGCAGTTTCTCTGGAACTGTAATGTTTAACATTGCAGCACAAAGTGCAATAGGGACACTGTACATTATGTGCATTTACACGTTTTTTATCTTTCATTTGTTCTTCATCATTTATAGATTAACTTTAGGAAAAGCTTTATACAGTATTGAGTGTTTTTTTATGCAATATTTCCCATTAAACCAAATGGATGTGAGGAAGGAGTAGTTGTGCCTGCAAGAACAATCATTGAGCAGATTACCTGGATGAGTAGTGGTAGCAACAGGTGGTGGAGTTGTTGCATTTGGATCTGAGAAAAAAGAGAAAGTAAAATGTCTAGTAATATGTGGTAAGCTTTTCACGGACTAAGGAAGAAAGAAGAACAACAGATACCTACCACAAACAGTTTTGCTTATCCAATCTCCCAGTGAAACTCCCAAAGCTTCACAAGCTGCTGCATATGATTCTAACACATTGCAAAGCTGCTCCTTGCTTCCTCCAGTAACGCACTGATCAAAGATGCAGCTCTCAAAATACAGATGAGGACGAAGGTATGAATGGCATGGTCTGAATGGGCCATCAGTCTGTTTTATAATCCAGCACATTTTCTCAGCCTCTTCTTCTAGGAGTGGTGGGCACGTTGGTGTAGGAGGAGTAATAGAATCACACCTGTTGATATATAAACAAAGCAGTTGGGTTACTAAAGTAGCAAATCCAATATTTATTATGTAATGATATCACAACATTTGTATGTCAATGCACACATTTTTCATGTTATCATTGATTGTACATACTTATTACTCCTGTAGATTTCCTGGTTTTATTTTGAAATAATTTTTAGCAAACTACTTTATGAAACCAGCCATCAAAACAAAGTAAATGCAAAGGTCAACATCACCAATAGATTGCACCTAAAAAGACACACACAGACACTGTCATACAGAGACACACAGACACTCTCATACAGAGACAGACTTACAGACACTCTCATACAGAGACTTATAGGACTTACATGCACTCTCATACAGAGACTTACAGACACTCTCATACAGAAACTTACAAACATACAGACATAGGGTTACAAACATTGTCCTACACAGACATACAGTGTGACATACAGACACAGTTGTACAGTGACATACAGACACTATCCTACACAAACATACAGTCATACAGTGATATACAGACACAGACATAGAGAGACAGTCGTACACAGACATAGTGACATACAGACATAGTCACAAAGACACAGACATGCAGTCATATACAGGTATAGAAAAGAATGTGATATGTGCTCACTCCAATATTAAATATAAAATAATTTGTAGGCAGCGGTAAACAGTACAGGTGAGTCACCTTGTTTTTGTTTTATTTATATTTTATTAAATAGTGTATTTTAAAGCTATATACATCTATTTATTTTGGATCCACCACTTTACTTCCTGGTCATTATATCCTTTGGTGGGGATTATACCACCTAAGCTGAGTATACTAGAGTAAGTTTTTGCTCTAGCAAATGTGAGTACCACATTCTTTATTTTATTTCTCCTTATTATCATCAGAATATACTGCACTATTGGAGTTTCCTTTTATGTCTTTTATATTGCCGCCTTTCTGGAATATTGGAGTCATTCTCTTCCACATAGATCCTTAGACGGGGATTGTTCCGTCCATGTGAATTACGGTAGAGCTCCTGGTTAGCTTTATCAAATGTGAGTGTATATTACTCTAATTCACTCTACAACTTCACCTATTTACCAAATCATACTGCACTAGTATGTTTCCTCAATGTTTTTATCGTTTGAGGTTATATGTGAACCATTTGAAAAAATTCTTTGTGTACGTATATTATTTTATATATTACTATCTGGGGCGCGGTCCCTCTTTCTCTTTTGTTTGAATGCAGTCATACACAGACATACAGACACTGTCATACACAGTCATACAGAGACATAGAGCACAGACATTCAGATACCGTCATAAAGACACTGACAAACACAGATATACGGAAACTGACATACACAGACATACAGACATTGACATACACAGTCATACAGAGACATACATGCACAGGCATTCAGATACAGTCACACAGACACTGTCATACACAGACATACAGACACAGTAAAGACACTGACATACACAGACATACTGACACAGACATTCAAACTCAGGCATACAGTCATATATGCAGTCACAATTAAGAAATACATATAAATATACAGCAGCATTTATTTCCATGTCCCTAAGAGTCCCCATCTTCATCAATGAGCAAGTCTGCTCTCTCTCTATAAATCCTCCTTGCAGAGACACCTGGCTACTTACAAGTTTAAACTGTCAGTTTGTGGAAGGGGGGCAGGGGTGAATACTGCAGGGCTGTAAAATCTGCTCTGCCTGTTGACCACTTGAGTGCTGGGAAGGCAGGCAGGAGGCAGCCACAGCACACTCAGAGCAGCACTCCTCACTGAGTTTGAGTGTGAGGAGAGGAAGCAGCAGGAAGGGGGCGGAGCTAAACATTGATCTGGGATGATCTCCCAGATCTGCTAGTAAACATCTCTCCCCATTCTGCATGTCTCATGGAGTGTGGGGAGAGATACATGCAGATCTGGGAGAGTGTCTTAGAGCTCCATCACACAGAAATACCAGCCCCTGCATTGCCAGTATTCCTGCAATACCGGCACCAGCGAAACAGCCTCAAATACCTGCTGTGCTGATAAAATACCAGTCAGGTGGCAACCCTACTCTCACAGCAAGAGTAATACCTACTAAAACATGATTGATGCTCTCAGCAGAAGACAGGGGTAATGGGAATAGATTACTATATGAGCTTTTATTAGTATTAAAGGAAGAAACACAAATTGTATAACATGAGCCAAGCCAGATGTTTAGAAAACTGCAAATCTATATCTGTCATGACAGAAGCACATTATGATGACATTGTCATGAACACATGTTACAGAGGATAGGTCAACTTTAATGATAAAACAGAGTCTAAAATTTATTAGCTTTCTATACAAATAAGTATGAAAAATACTCACGGCCATTCGTTATCTTCTACTCTCCAACTGTTGCCAAAATCGTTGACATCTTGTACAACATTGCCATCAGGTGTCATAAAGTCATCCTTTCGATCATCGTTGTATGTCCCACATAATCCACATAGTTTTCCTTTGTAATTTTCTTTTATTCTGACAAAGAGTTCATGGTCACCATTAAATTGAAGCTCTAGGCCAAAATCTGTTGTAACTATTACATAGCGACCACTCTGTATGATGTTTATTCCAGGCAAATTAACTGGAAGAGTAACTTGGGCATTATTAACCTGAAAGAGAAAATAAAATCCAATATCAGTATAGTAAGTATAAAGTATTTCTTCCATTAAAAGAAATTAAATAAGACAGAACAAATATACATTCAATAAAATACTGAGATATTGTGTTTGTTCAATTTCCAGCCTGGGATATGTAAACCACAATTGTTAGGAAACAACATGGTCTATAGTTAAGTCATATTTGCAGATTGAGGATAATGAAAGGGTTTTTGAAAAAGACAGAAGAATACATTGTGAAAATAATATATATATATATATATATATATATATATATATATATATATATATATACATAATATATATATATATATATATATATATACAAAACAAAACTGTTTAGAGAGCGCGATATATACAGATGTACAGATGTAATAAGTGACTAATTAGTAGAAAGCTGCTATAACATACACATGAAAATTCTCAGATATTTTCAGATATAAACAACACGAAAAAAACAAGATGTTAAGCGCTAAGTGAATAAACCCCTTATATGGCAAGCAGGTTTCACTATGGACAAATGGTGAAGGAAGTCCATATAATATTGTATGACAATTACTGATGTAAATTAACCAGCATAATAGGTGAAAAAAACACACGCAAGGGGGGGGGGGAGAGACAATGCCTGCGACAAAATCCTCCTTCAGGTGATGTACCTTTAAATATAGAAAGAAAAATACATAGCGTGATACCGTAAAATATATATTAGTTTATTAACAATCTGCGGCCCCCAAATTAAAAACTCTTACAAGAAATATATGTGGTTCTTGTCTCCAAGTCCCACACAACAGCTTGTCTGTTTTAGCCCAGCGGCTCTTTAAAACACGTTACCGATCCCAGTCATCTGCAGTTGATGTTTAAAGTCCCGTGCACTCGGACAAGTTGTTTATCAATGCAGGTAAATGCTGGAATCTCGGTTTAAATGTTCGGCTTACTGGTGTCTTTAGTAAGTTGATTTAATCAATTTCATCTTTCTATATTTAAAGGTACATCACCTGAAGGAGGATTTTGTCGCAGGCATTGTCTCTTCCCCCCCCCCCCCCCTTGCATGTGTTTTTTTCACCTATTATGCTGGTTAATTTACATCAGTAATTGTCATACAATATTATATGGACTTCCTTCACCATTTGTCCATAGTGAAACCTGCTTGCCATATATATATGATTCAATTTTACTTTATTTTTTAATTGCACTTAATTTATCTTCTGAATAATTTTTATCTAAGATTTTAAGAAAACATATGTTGCTTGTTAACTTTAGTATATATATATAGTATATATATACTAAAGTTAACAAGCAACATATGTTTTCTTAAAATCTTCAAAGTTATACATAAAAGACATAGCCTATACACTGAGGAAGGAGTTGTGTCCCCAAAACATCTGGTGTGTTAAAGTAATGTTCTTTAAATATATGTTGTCTCACTAGTGAGCCCACATTTCACCAGAGCTGTGTGTTATATGATGGTTTGGGTTTCATAGTATGCTGTAGCAAGGGGACATCAGCAAGATTGAAGCTCCAATTTCCATATAGTAACCGAATGGGCCACTTTCGGTGTTGAATGGTGTAACCAGTGTAGCCACTAGACAAGAGTTAAAAGATATTGAATCTAGGAAAAATGTACGTGATTTTAACATAACTAAATAAGCCAACAGATTCAGTGCTAAGGTATGTTTTGCTTTAATTATTTAACATGGACAGTTTACAGTTTCTGCAAGGCATTACTTACAAATACAATGTTGTTCTTTTCTAGTAAAATATGTGTTCCATCCACAGTGAGTGCTACAGAATTAATGGCTGTCCAACTTGGGTTTCCTCTATGCTCATTTCGTGTTGTGATAGTGAAATTGTTTGATGTATCTTCACATGTCTCAGTAACTGTGTAGGTGCAGGATCCTTGGAAGTGATGAAGAGTGCCATCAAAGGTTGTGTAATGAGGGTCTCCATAAATGTGACAGACTGCTGTGCTTGGTGGGTAGCAGCCTAATGTTCCATTCTGAACTTTGCAAATCTCATCTTTAGCACAAGATACTGGAGAGCAGACCACATTGTTGTTTCCGTGGCACTCACAGCTATTCTCACAATCTCCTTGCAAGAATTTCTCTCCTTCCTGGGGGTGAAGAAAAGTTATTTTTTTAGGAACTGTAAGATGTTTTCGTTTACAATTAGAATATAATGAATTATATTTATAATGCTTCCACTTACGTTAAAATATGTTTCATTGTACCAGCAACCACAATTAGATTTGGAAACACAGGTTCCTCCACTAATGACATATCCATCATCACATTCACAACCTTCCAAACATGGGCTGCTGCAGTTTTCAGGACCGTGCGGTTGCAGACATGTGGCAGGACAAGAACTCATACACACATTGTAATGACTGTTAGCTGGGCATTTGGGTTCTACAATATAAAAGCATTTTGTTATCATCAGAAACACTTATGTTTTATTTATCAATCCAATCCAATATAGTCATAATTATCAATATAGATATATATATATATGGTTGTGATAAAATGTTTTATTATATTATTGTTATTAAAAGAAGAGTAAAAGATGTAGTCAAGACCTTAAATGGAAAACTGACCACCCCATAATTCTGGGTTTCTCAAACAGAAAGCTGCATCAAAGCCAAAAGTTGCATCTCATTTTTTTTAAAGGTATAATCACAGTGTAAGAAATGTATTCTTGCTAACTTAAACCTCTACAGAATTTTAAGATGTTATTTATTTGGACATTTTTAAGCATGATCAATTTCAAGCATTAACTTAATTGGTACAAAATATAATGTTTTTTACAATAGTTACTTACGGCATAATGTACTGTTTCTCCAGTTAAGAGAAACACCTTCTTTCTGACAAGCATCAGCATAGGCTCCTAGCAAACTACAAAAGACATCTTGGTCTCCATCAAGGGCACACATGTCAAAGATACAGCTCTCAAAGAATCCTGCAGGATTAATAACAGAATTACATATATAGAATGGTCCATCTTTGCTTGTAAGGAGACCACAGAATTCCTTGCTTTCAAATAGTTCTTGTTTTTCTGGTGGACATGCAGGTACAGGTGTTGGTTCAGGATCTGTGGGATGACAAAGTGGGTCATCATCTTCTACTATCCAGCTGTGCCCTAATACTTCTGAATTTGGCGCTTGTACTCCATTTGGCATTAGGTACTCATCTGATTTGCGGTTGTTGAAGTTGCCACACATTCCGCATGTCAGGCTTGAATAAGTACTGGGTACTTTCACCTCCACTGAACTATCCGTATCATATGAGACAGTTAGTCTGAAATCAGTTTGAAGACTAACATATTTTCCAGTCCAGGTCACTGTCACTAATCCTTCAACTAAATTAACTGGAAGCGTTGTCCAGATCCCATTGACCTGTTACCAAAGAATAAAAAAATGAATGATAGCTTAACAAACATATCGAATATGTAGTGTGTTCATCTTAATTCCAGCTCAGAATAAATTAAAAGCAAATTCTTACCAAAACTCGATTTTGCTCATGTCTCCAAATTTGTACTTTCTGATCATACACCTCAATGAATACTTTCTCCACAAAAGACACAGAAGGGTCTCCTCGATGTGCGTTCTTTGCTTCAATGTTAAAATATGGGAGGGAAGAGGAGTTGCTGCAGAGCTTGGCAAGAGTGTAGGTGCACAGACCCATGAAATTGTGGTTCTGTCTGTCAAATGTGTCATAGTGAGGATCATTATGGACTCTGCATATACCAAATACATAGAAATAACATCCAGGAACTCCGTTGGTGATTCCACAGTACTGGTTACTTGGACACGATTCACTTTTACACACTAAGCCACTTCCTGGTGATGGACATGTGCATTTTGAAGAGCAGGTGTCATCAGACCAGAATTCTGTACCCACAGGATAATATTTATCTCCATCCCAACATCCGCATTGATCACTTGGAACACACTTCTTATCATACAGAACATATCCATCGTTACAGAAACATCCCTCAGCACAAGGAAGATTACAATTGGATGATGATCCTGGTACACAAGTAGCGGGACAAGCAGTGCCACATTGGTCATAATGACTGTTAGAAGGACATTTTAGAGCTGTAAACACAAATAGAGAATGCAGTTAAGAAAAGAAAATATAATAATGTTGACCTTTTATTTTTGTACTATGGGTTTAGTACTATTTATGTATATTTTATTAAAATTTAAATGTAGATATTGATGGACATTTTGGTGCTGTAAATGCAGACAGAGAAGGCAACCAACAAAATTTAACTGTGTTATCTTCAACCCATATTGTGAAATTTATATTATAATTACAATTTAAATACAGAAATAGAACATCTATTTCTTCTTTAAAATCTTGTGACAATCCTCAATTAATCTTTTTTAATGGGTTTAGTAAGATTTACATATATGTTATTAAAATTAAAATATGCGTATGGATGGACATCTTGGTGCTGTAGATTAAGAAAGAGAAAGCAGTAATCAAAAGAAAATTGTCTTTTTAGATGAAATATTTGCACATTACAAAAATATTTTATGTATAAAACTAAGTATCTTATTTTAGACACTCCACTGCCCAAATACAAACGAAATAAAAATACGTTTTTCATTGAGGTATATCTAACAACAGCTTGCAAAAGCTGCAAATCTTGTATCTGCTGCCCTTGCAAGTCCTTCACTTCCAACCCCACCCAGACATTCTGTGGCTATCGAATTACAGACTTTCTAATGCAACCCAATGAGAAGTCTTTGGAGGTGACCACAGAAAAGTACACATTTGATGAGATTTTGGATGCCACTTTAATTATAATTTTCATTTGGTATAGAGCAGATGTATGATATGCATTATGAGTATATACATCAAAACACTATCATTTTAATTGTTTAGTTGACTCTGATTTTTTTTGAATTGTGTTTTTATCATTTTGATTTTTCATTATATATATTCACAATGCTCTTACAACAGATGATTAAAATATACTTTAGCTTACTTAGCACTAGCACTAGCATTATTTGATTTCTCTCTCATGTTGGAATTGGTGTAGGATCCACCGATATTGGGGTACGGTGAAGTAGTGGTGGGCTTAACATAATATAGCCATATGGAGGAACTGAATTTATTATATTCAGTTATATTTGTTTGCTGAGATTTATGGTTTCTACGGCAGCACCATTCCTGAAAATGCATGTAACAGGTGTGCCCCAATACCCTTTTTGTCTTTTCTCAGCAGAGACTTTAATTAGGACTGCCAAGAGTGAAACGTTGATGTATCTATAATTTCATGCTTGCACTTGGAATAAAGCAGTGAAGATTGTTTGTAAAATGCCTCGTGTGTTCCTCTCCTTGATTTGTATAATTGGTGGTTGGTGGCTACACCGAGCTAAGGACACTCATTTACTAAACATTGTGCTTGATCCTTGTGGTTATTTGTAACTTACGACAGAATGTTTCATTTCTCCATGGGTATATGGTAACTCCTTGTGACTGACAGACTTCTGCATAGGACTGGAGACTGTTACATAGAGATCCTGGATCCATGTTCAATTCACAAAGGTCGTACACACAGGTATCAAAATAAATTGATGGATTGATGACATTATGACAGTCTCTGAATGGTCCGTTATTGTCTGTAATAAGTCCACAGAAACTGCTGCTAGCAATTGTGTTTTTGTCTTCGTCTGTGCATTCTGGAGTGTGGTCTTCTCCTGGAGAACATCTGTGAAAGACAACATTTCAGCACAGTGGCAAAAGTAACATCACAGTATTAGGTAATATCATTGTCACTCTACACACAATAAAAGTTTGAAAAAAAAGGTGAAATATCACCTTTATATCTGATAAATGGGTGCACATTATGCATGAACACACATTTAAAAAAAAAAAATTTAAGTATTAATATTAAAATACCCTGAAAATAATTAATAAAACTTTGTTGAAGGATGACTGCATTGTCCAAATCCATTAAAATCAAATTAACAAGCCATGATCTCACCTTGTATCATTTTCAACTTGCCAGCTGTTTCCAAGGCTGGTAGAATTTGGCTCTAATTCACCTTCTGGGTTGAGGAAGTCATCATTCTTATTTCCATTGAAATTGCCACAAAGTCCACATACTTTATTGTAATAGTTGCCTGGAATAGTCACCACTACTTTATGATTTCCATCAAATGCCACTTGTAGTCCAAAGCCTGTTGTCAACAGGACATTGTTTCCACTTATAAAGACTTTAATATCTGGTGACAGGTTGATCGGTAGTACCTCTATTTTTCCATTCACCTGTAAACCAAAGCATTCTTATTAAACAATGAGACTCAATACAATGAAAAATATTATTTAATTGATGCTTGGGAAAATATATGTTGAATCATAGCTAATTATTTGTAATACTGTATTCACTTGATGAATACTGTGTATTGTAATGACTGTACTAATGCCAGCATGCAGAGTTTTTTTAAATTTAATACTAGAGTATTTTATTTATTTTAAGCATTTAAGCATTTTTACTCTTTGGCCACATAGGGCTTGTAGGTATACTGTCGTACTGCGTGTCATTATTGGTACAAATGTGATCCAACAATAGGGTCATAATACCATAGAAGATACACCAGATTTTCTACTTGTGCAAATGAGTTACATTTGTGCAATGATTTGAATTTTTAAGGTGCTAATATGTCCCAAAATGAGACAAATACCATCTTTAATTTTTTTTTTTAAATGTTTAAAGAGAAGGTAATTTATTTGACCCTGTATTTATTTAAAATCGTAGCAAAGGTATATTTATGGGTATTGTTGTACTCAGGAGATGTTGGTGAGTATCATTTAGGGAGGGTTTACTACACAACTACGCATAAGGTTTACAAAATATACAGCGAAAATGCAATGTGAATGTACACATAAAATGCAAAATAAAAATGTATACCATAAATATAAAAAAATGGTGAATACATGCCCTTCAGTAAAGTTCAAAATATATCATGTGAAAGAGCCCAGTGTGTTTAAAGCTGTGCACAAATTGTGTACAACAAGGTCCAGCATTAATATTACTCTGTGAAAGAAACTGAAATGAGCATTTCTCCAGTTTAGCCCTACAATTTCCCAATTTTCCTAATTTTCCCCTCTGTGGGTGGATGGGGACAATTGTACTTAGTAGATTTAACTGAACAGACTATAGTGTGGTTTTTTTTTATATTATCAGGTTAACATAAAACACAGTAATATTTCAAATTGCAAGCAACAAAATAAGACTGTAAAATTTAAAGAAATTGGAGAAAAAATGTTGCCCCATAGTAAGGCTTAACATATTCCATAAGGAGTTAATATGAAATAGTTAGTACAATAAGACCATGCACTCAAGGTGCACCCGTTACCACGAAGGCTTATTTTTAAATGTCTGTGAAACTCTTTATAATTTTTTTTGTTTGTTAATTAAGTTCTGATATTTTCAATCCAGTAATATGTTCCTCTTTGTGAAAAGACCCATTTAGCAACTCACCATAACTTGTCTGCCTTTATCCAGAGTGATCCTGAATCCATGAACATCCACATTCACATACTTGACATATGATACTTTAGTGTTGCCCCTGTGCTCATTAGCTGCTTCCACATTGAAGGGTGGCAGGTGTCCATCATCTCCACACACTTTAGATAAAGTGTAAGTGCAAGTTCCCATAAAATGATGGAGTTGGTTATCAAAGGTTTGGTAATGAGGATCACCTTGTACAACGCAGGATCCTGTATCATAAACAAAGTATTTTACATCAGAAAACAATTAGAATAATGATTGCCAATAATAAAGAAAGACAAAGAAAATATATTAATTACACAATATTGTAATTTCTTTATAATAATAATAATAATAATAATCATCAAAACAAAATATATCTTGAGTCTAGAAATTCATGAGACTAATATCAAATTATATGTTTTTTTTTTATTTCTATTTTTTTTATTTGTGTTTTGGCCTCCTGAAAGAAATACAGTGAATATAATTCTTCCATAAGTAGTGAAGAAAAATTTACATAAAATAAATATAATTTGTGAAAACATTTGCATAATTATAACAAAATAAATATCTTCTAGTGCTAAACTCTAAACTATATATACAAATTGTTATTGTTTGTTAAATGGGCATTCAAAGCATAATCATAATGGGCATTCATAACCACTTCAGCTCAATGTAGAGGTTTTGGTGCTATTTTGCTGGTATTATTTTTCAGAATTTTTTTTATAGTTTGGATACCAGGTGCTGTCCCTGCCATGCATTATGAGCCAGGTCTTCAGTCACACTGATAAAGTGGAAAATACACATTCATATTATCATATGCAAGACGTAATTCTTAGTAAGGGCCTTTAACATCAATGTATTTGCACTTTATTAGTAAATATTTCAACATTCATTGGGTTAGTTTATTGTATAGAAATATTTCCCACAGTAGGGGTAGGCCACCTTCGTCAGTCAATATGCTTTGTCATCATCATAGCTATAAAATAATTAAGGGCGATGTAGGAGTGCCGAAGGTGGCCTGCCCCTGTCCTTCAGGAACAATGTTATAAAACAAACGTTACATTTCAATAATTTAAGTCTTGCATTAGACAAACTGAATGCTTAGTCATCTAATAAATATACAAAATATTTAAAAATATTAATTGATGTTGTTTTGTACATTTATGGAATAAACAAGTCTGATTCTACATACCCGAACTCGGTGGTATTGGTGTTGTGCCTGTTGTAGAGGTTTTTGTGGTAGTTGATACAGAACTGCTGGAACCTGTGTAAAAAAATACATGCATATAGTAAATATGAATAAATTATTAAAATTGTTTTATGGTCCTACAAATGCACATTTACACTATGTCCAAAGCATTGCCCAAAGAACTAGAACAATTGTCAATATTTCGATAAGGGATTGTCTGCATGATTTTACCCCACATGACCACATTAAAGATCTATCACTGCATTGATGTCTTCCTTTGCATTCGTGTGACAATACTAGGAGGATGTAATGTAATTTCACTTCCCCCTATGCCAAAGATGTTGAGCAGGAATTCAAGCAATGACATCTCATGGGTAGGATTATGGGAAGGATTGTGGGTAGGATTAGGGATTGGATTATAGATTGGGTAATAGGTTTGGGTTAGGTGTTGTATTATCGATTGGATTATAGTTAGGATTATGGGTAGGATTCAATATTTTTACTTAGGTACATGATAAAATTGTTAAATAGAATGTTTCAAAATGTTTCAAGTTAAATAGCCTAGGGGTTGTACTTTCTCTAAATATATATTATTGTGTGCAGCGGTTTTTGATTCTGTGTCTACTATAAAAGTTGTAATCTCAGCATTCATCTTTTAAACCATGCACAATGTGTTTTAGAACTTCAAAAAATGTATTAAAAACATACTAATTAGTGAATTGATTTTGAGTTTACTTTCTTTAGTTGCATATGGTATGTACACATGATTAAATGTAAAAATTAGAAAAAAAATGTCTTTTTATTTTTTTTTCCATTTTATAATATTTTTTTCCTAATTAGAATTGTGTTATATATACACATGAAACAATATATATATTGTATCAGAAGAAAGCACTATTAAAAATGATGTATAATATGTATGGGTGCACTCATAAGGAAAGTGTAAAATTGTGGCAGAATGATTGCATAACATTTCAAAATAGCCTTGGACATTAACGGAATAAGTGATAATAATGCATAATTTTTTTTTGTCTCTGTGCAATATGTTAAAGGGTCACTTTAATCACCATAACAACTATACATTATTGCAAGGTTTGTGATGCACAGAGTACCCTGCGCCTCAACTTTAAAAGTGACTACCTTTATAAGTATATTGTAAAAGCAATTCAGCTAAAAGACAAATGTATGAACCAGATTGAGTATATACTGATAACACACAGGGTACAGGTTTAATATATTATAGAGGAGTTCAACAGACCCTATGTGATTAGTGGAACAGCTGCTGAGTAATAAACTACTCAACCCATAAAAACACTACCAGACAGGAGTTGAAAAAATAATATATCCTAAAGTAATGGGAGTGTGTGTTTGTGTTTGCATGCTTGCATTCTTGTGTACATGTATGCATGAAAAGCAGTCCCAGACAGGTACTAGTGTAGTTTAAAGAATAATATATCCTAAAGTAATTTTATAGGGGAGATATGCAGACAAATATATAGGGCACAGTGGTGTGAATATTCTTAAATGTAAGGAATATATGTGTGTGTGTGTGTGTGTGTGTTTGCTTGCTTACATTCTTGTGTACATGTATGCATATGTGTTTTTGCACATCTAATAATAAAGTTACATATAAGTAATATTTCTGATAAGTGACACAAGCTGCTGCACACAAGGGCCCATATTCCATCCCCTCAGTCTTATTAGTGCTCTGTCACCATGGAAACTCTGTGTTCCCAACATATAAGTAAATTAAGATATGTAAGGGGAGTTGCTTGATCCCTTTCTTTATTTATAAGCAATATTTGTCTTGGTAGATCAACCCATTGATAAGGACTGTAAAAAAAGATATATTATTGCAGAAAACAGCATATTTATCAATCTTTACCTGGATCTGTAATTGTAGTTTTTGCTGTAGATGGAGTAATAGTTGTTTTCGAAACACTTGGTTCTACGGAAGGAGAAAATATTTAGCTTTTATATTTAATTAACAAAATGTTTGATATTTTAATCTAGAGATAAAACTTGCTGGGGAGGTAAGTAAATTATCGGTAGTAATGTGCTTGACAATGTAATATGTTCTACTGAACTTGATTTTGTCAGATAAGTTGGGCAAGAAATTGTGCTTGTAGGTCATATGTGAGTGGCAAATACTGAAACAATATTTTAAATATATGTATTTAGTACCTTTTAACATATTTAAAATAAAATGGTACTTATTTTCTCTTTGAATCAAAGAAGGTATGTACCTGGAGTGGTCTGTACTGCTCGAGATGTTGAAAATATTGTGCATGTAAAATTTGATGAAAACATAAAAATAATAATTTAAGTAACACAAACACTATCTTAATAAGCAAAAGGTTGGATGCAATAATGTGCTAAACAATGCTTGCTAACTCAGACTGAGTAGACTAAACAATTCTAGTCAATATATGATTTTATTGAATACTCATAGAATGTGAAACATAGAAACAGAATGTGTTGGTAGATAAGAACCATTCCGCCCATCTAGTCTGCCCGATTTTCTAAATACGCTCATTAGTCCCTGGCTTTATTTTATAGCTAGGATAGCCTTATGCCAGTGGCGTAAATACCATGGTTGCAGGGATCGCAGCGGCAACCGGGCCCATCACTCCAGGGGGCCTGGTTGCCACTGCGACCCCTGTGACCGTGGGCCGCCAGCATACCTTTAGGGCTGGTGCACAGGCTAACCGGCAGGAGGGGAGTGATGTGCTGTGCTACTTCCCTCCTGCTGCTGTATGTAGCATGACTGAGCAGTCTGACAGGAAATGCTTACTGAGAGAGCACTTCCTGTTAGATTCAGATGAGTATCGCAGCCAGCAGGTACGGGGAAGGAGAGAGAAATGGAGGGACTGCAGGGAAAGGGGGAGAGAAATGGAGGGGCTGCAGGGGAAGGGGAAGGGAAATAGAGCAATGGAGGGGATGGAGGGGGAGACAATGTATACAATATATATATTTTTAATATATATTACCTGGATGGGTAGTTGAAGAAACAGATGGTGGAGTTGTTGCATTTGGATCTGTATATAAATATAAAGTAGAGAAATAAAATGCCTAGTCAGATATTCTAATGTTTTCAACTGACTAAGGAATACAAGAGACAAGAGAAGAATATATGGTACATACCACATATGGTGTTATTTATCCAGTCTCCAAGAGAAACTCCTAAACCTTTACAGGCTGCTGCATAAGACTCCAGGACATTGCAGAGCTGTTCAATGCTTCCTCCTGTGGCACACTGGTCAAAGACACAGCTTTCGAAATACAGATGAGGACGAAGGTATGAATGGCATGGTCTGAATGGACCATCAGTCTGCTTTATAATCCAGCACATTTTTTCAGCCTCTTCAGTTAATGATGGAGGACATGTTGGTGGAGGAGGAGGAGTAGAATCACATCTTTTAATAACCAAAAAATAAGAATTAATAAACAATCAAAAAGAAACCGTAATTGTTAAAGTTACAGAGTGTGAGCTCTGCTATTATTTAATGAAGAAGAAATATTAAGGCATATGAATACAGAATTCTTCCTATTTTATTTGTGTGTATAATCATGAAAATACTCACGGCCATTCGTTATCTTCTACTCTCCAACTGTTGCCAAAATCGTTGACATCTTGTACAACATTGCCATCAGGTGTCATAAAGTCATCCTTTCGATCATCGTTGTATGTCCCACATAATCCACATAGTTTTCCTTTGTAATTTTCTTTTATTCTGACAAAGAGTTCATGGTCACCATCAAATTGAAGCTCTAGGCCAAAATCTGTTGTAACTACTACATAGCGACCGCTCTGTATGATGTTTATTCCAGACAAATTAACTGGAAGAGTAACTTGGGCATTATTAACCTGAAAGAGAAAATAAAATCCAATATCAGTATAATATGTATAAAGTATTTATTTGATTAAAATAATTTAAATACGACAGAAAAATATACATTCAATAAAATACTAAGAAATTGTGGGTTTTTTTCATTGCCAGTCTGGGATATGTAAATCACAATTGTTAGGAAACAACATGGTCTATAGTTAAGTCCTAAGCCGTATTTGCAGAGAGAGGATAATGAAAGAGTTTTTAAAAAGGAAAGACAAATGCATTGTGAATATAAATAAAAATAGATATATTTCTCTCCAAGATAAATTACATACCGGTAGGTTGTAAAATTCAAGGTTATAAACATACACTTGTATGATTAAAAATGAAGAGTCTCCTTATATTTCTGCTAATCGGGATTACATCTAATAAGTGTACTTGTGAAAGTACATGTTTATAGATGTTTATAGATATTTATAGTTAGAATGAGAGTTTTTTATTCATTTACAAGCATTTAATTAAATTGCCTGATATAAAAATAGTGTATATTTTGACTAAATTGATTGTAAAACTGAAGTGAACAAGCAACATGCTTTTTCTTAAATTCTTCTAAAAAAAGTTATACATAAAATAAGTAGCCTATGCACTGAGGAAGGCGCTGTGCCACCAAAACATCTGGTGTGGCAAAGCAATGTTCTCTAAATATATGTTATCTCACTCATGAGCCGACATTGCACCTGGACTGGTTTTGGTTTCATAGTATGCTGTAGCAAGGGGACATCAGCAATATAGCAGCAACAATTTACATATAGTAACTCACTTGGTCCACTTTTAGTTTTGAATACTGTAATCAGTGTAAACTCTAGCGTTACAAGAGATACTTAAGATATTGAGTCTAGTTTAAAATGAATGTGATTTTAAGATAACTTTATAAGTCAATAGATTCAGTACTAAGGCACTTTGATGTAACTTTGATTTAACATGGACAGTTTACAGTTCCTGCAAGTCTTTACTTACAAATACAATGTTGTTCTTTTGTAGTGAGATATGCGTTCCATCCACAGTGAGTGCTACAGAATTAATGGCTGTCCAACTTGGGTTTCCTCTATGCTCATTTCGTGTTGTGATAGTGAAATTGTTTGAAGTATCTTCACATGTCTCAGTAACTGTGTAGGTGCAGGATCCTTGGAAGTGATGAAGAGTGCCATCAAAGGTTGTGTAATGAGGGTCTCCATAAATGTGACAGACTGCTGTGCTTGGTGGGTAGCAGCCTAATGTTCCATTCTGAACTTTGCAAATCTCATCTTTAGCACAAGATACTGGGGAGCAGACAACATTGTTGTTTCCAAGGCACTCACAGCTATTCTCACAATCTCCTTGCAAAAATTTCTCTCCTTCCTGGGGGTGAAGAAAAGTTGTTATTTTTTTAAGAACTGTAAGATGTTTTCGTTTACAATTAGAATTTAATTAATTATATTTATAATGCTTCCACTTACGTTAAAATATGTTTCATTGTACCAGCAACCACAATTAGATTTGGAAACACAGGTTCCTCCGCTAATGACATATCCATCATCACATTCACAACCTTCCAAACATGGGCTGCTGCAGTTTTCAGGACCGTGCGGTTGCAGACATGTGGCAGGACAGGAACTCATACACACATTGTAATGGCTGTTAGCTGGGCACTTTGGTACTGCAAGATAAAATATATTTTTTCTGAAAATATTCATCAGAAAATATAATTTCTGGATTTAAGAGATAGTTTATTTTGTTATTTCAAATGAAAAAAAATATATCGTATTTGATAAATATATTAAAAAATAAAATAAAAATATAGCTCAAGATTATAACAAATAAAATTATATCTTTATGTGACATACAAACAAAATATCATTGTTTTATAGCTGAATTTAATTAAAATAATGTTAATATATCTATTGACACATGTCTGTCATAACATGGTGGCATTTTAATGTTAATATAATGTTAAATCATCTAAATCAACAGGATATAGTAGTTTATGTCACCCTTGTTCAGTTGATACTTTCATTATAGGACTATTTACAAACTACATAACTGTCTACCATATAATTACTTACCACATATTGTACTGTTTCGCCAATTAAGAGAAACACCTTCTTTCTGACAAGCATCAGCATAGGCTCCTAGCAAACTACATAAGACATCTTGGTCTCCATTAAGGGCACACATGTCAAATATACAGCTCTCAAAGAATCCTGCAGGACTAATCACAGAATTACATATATAGAATGGTCCATCTTTGCTTGTAAGGAGACCACAGAATTCATTACTTGCATAGAGTTCTTCTTTTTCTGGTGGACATACAGGTAGAGGTGTTGGTTCAGGATCTGTGGGGTGGCAAAGTGGGTCATCATCTTCTACTATCCAGCTGTGTCCTAATACTTCTGAATTTGGTGCTTGTTCTCCATTTGGCATTAGGTACTCATCTGATTTGCGGTTGTTGAAGTTGCCACACATTCCGCATGTCAGGCTTGAATAAGTACTGGGTACTTTCACCTCCACTGAACTATCCGTATCATATGAGACAGTTAGTCTAAAATCAGTTTGAAGACTAACATATTTTCCAGTCCAGGTCACTGTCACTAATCCTTCAACTAAATTAACTGGAAGCGTTGTCCAGATCCCATTGACCTGTTACCAAAGAATAAAAAAAACGAATGATAGCTTAACAAACATATCGAATATGTAGTGTGTTCATCTTAATTCCAGCTCAGAATAAATTAAAAGCAAATTCTCACCAAAACTCGATTTTGCTCATGTCTCCAAATTTGTACTTTCTGATCATACACCTCAATGAATACTTTCTCCACAAAAGACACAGAAGGGTCTCCTCGATGTGCGTTCTTTGCTTCAACGTTAAAATATGGGAGGGAAGAGGAGTTGCTGCAGAGCTTGGCAAGAGTGTAGGTGCACAGACCCATGAAATTGTGGTTCTGTCTGTCAAATGTGTCATAGTGAGGATCATTATGGACTCTGCATATACCAAATACATAGAAATAACACCCGGGAACTCCGTTGGTGATTCCACAGTACTGGTTACTTGGACATGATTCACTTTTACACACTAAGCCACTTCCTGGTGATGGACATGTGCATTTTGAAGAACAGGTGTCATCAGACCAGAATTCTGTACCCACAGGATAATATTTATCTCCATCCCAACATCCGCATTGATCACTTGGAACACACTTCTTATCATACAGAACATATCCAGGGTCACAGAAACAGCCTTCAGCACAAGGAAGATTACAATTGGAGGATGATCCTGGGTTTACACAAGTAGCTGGACAAGCAGTGCCACATTGCTCATAATGACTGTTAGAAGGGCATGTTGGTGCTATAAACACAGATAGAGAATGCAATCACTTAAAATAAATAATGTCATGCTCTTAACCTTATATTTGTGTTATGGGTTTCACATGTTTCACATTAATATTTAAATTTAAATTTAAATATAAATATATTTAATACAGAATGTATCTTTCTGCCTAAATTATGGTTTATGAGCATATGTGTGCATTTTTTTTTGCGTGTGCATATTTTTAGAACATGTAGAGTCCCGAGGTACCGACAACCAGGTGCTCCTCTCTCCAAACTGTGAACGTTATTGTCAGAGAAACAAGAGGAGTTTTCTGCAAACATAACACCAGACTCCAGAGCAGAATAAAGTAAGCATAGCAGTTAATGGTTATTGATCTAGTAGGGGTTTAGGTGAAAACTTTATTGTTGGGGCAGTACTGGGACTTGCATGTCCCAGGTCAAGCTAAAATTAGTGGAGTTTCCAAAATTAGTGGGAGTTATAGTCCTGTTGGCAGCTATGTCAGCTGCCACCATCAAAAGAGACGGTGCTCTTGAGTTTAACTCTAACTAATCTCAGGCAGACTTGAACATGTGTTCCCCTAAACCCACTCAAGATTAGGGGCTCCAAACTGCAGGCAGTATAACAAAACAATACTTTCTCCATGGATCATTTGCAAACTCACTTAACATAAGATCAAACAGTATGAGACAATAAATTTAAAAAATATTTCCATTAGATCTGGTAGCAAGTGTTGTACAATTCAGACAGAAGACTAATTAATATGATTCAGAAGCTGGTTGAATGATTTTACTCAGATATTTTCTACTTACGACAGAAAGTCTCATTCCTCCAAGGTTGTATGGTAACACCTTGGGATTGACAGATATCTGCATAGGACTGGAGACTGCTACACAGAATTTCTGGATCCATGTTCAGTTCGCAAAGGTCATAGACACAGGTATTGAAAAATTCTAATGGGTTTATGACAGAATGACAGTCCTTGAAAGGTCCAATAATGTCAGTAATCAAACCACAGAAGCTATTGCTTGCAATGGTGTTTTTGTCCTCGTCTGTACATTCTGGCATGTGGTCTGTGGCTGGAAGACATCTTTTAAGTACAAAAGGTAATTGTTAGTGAAAACACAGCATTATTTCAAAAACATATCCACTCTTTAAATATTTAACATTTTCAATATGCATTGAATTAGGGTTTTTTCTTTATGAAATATTTAAACAGAGCCTCAAAACAGTGAGTGCTTTTTTATTAACAGGATTTGACTATTCAAAACACAGGAGTATAACTTAATATGTGTAACTAAATGAATAAGTAAAAGAAAATCTAATCTTACCTTGTGTCATTTTCAACTTGCCAGCTGTTGCCAAGGCTAGTAGAATTTGGCTCTAATTCACCCTCAGGGTTTATGAAATCATCATTTTTGTTTCCATTGAAATTTCCACAAAGTCCACATACTTTATTGGCATAGTTGCCTGGTATAGTTACAACCACCTTATGATTTCCATCAAATGTCACTTTTAGACCAAATCCAGTTGTCACCACAACATTGTTCCCACTTAAGAAGATCTTGATTTCTGGGGGCAAGTCTGTTGGTAGAACCACTATTTTTCCATTCACCTATTAAAAAATAACATTGTATTATTAATAAGGATTTATAAACCATTTCAAGTATGTAATGAGTGCTATAATTATAGTTGATGTTGAACAATAAGGAGGCGTATTTATAAGGAATGGTTAGTCTTTTGCAAAACTATTTAATTTTGACTGCAAATACATATATAGTCATTTTCAATATATTTATACATATATTGGCATAGTATTTTTTTTTTGTAGATGAAAAAAGCAAGATATTTTGCATTTTGTGCAGTAAATATCAGCCACTATGTATGTAACCTGAAACAGTTAATACATCTTTGGAAAGTAGAAATGCTTATGAACAACCTGAAAAGTATTATTTTGAATTATTAAAACATAATAGGGTCATTAACCATTTGGCAACCAAAGCAATTGTCAGGAGTAATAGTAAAGTAAAAGGAAAAATAAAAAATCTTTTAGCCAGTAAATGTTATCTATCAGCTCACCGTGACTTGTCTGCCTTTATCCAGTGTGATCCTGTATCCATGAACATCCACATTTACATACTTGACATAGGATACTTTAGGATTGCCTTTGTTTTCATTAGCTGCTTCTACATTAAAGATTGGAAGGTGCCCATCATCTCCACACACTTTAGATAAAGTGTAAGTACAGATTCCCATAAAATTATGGAGCTGATTATCAAATGTGTGGTAGTGAGGGTCTCCTTCTACTACACAGGAACCTTAGAACAAAAGAACAAAATAAGATTAATAATGTAATTTTTTAAAATATTTTTTCCTCTGAATTTACTGAGTTGCTCAAACACTAAATAACCGATAACCTATAAACCCATCTAACTGCAACCATAAGTCACCCTAAATCTACAGTGTGAGGTACTCTTCTGTACCAACTTCATTAATGTTACTAATGCATAATTTTGTGGTGGTTTAGTAATGCTGTGAATCTGGAATTTTGCATCAATACTGCTTTGCACTAGGCAAAACCATTTTACTTGACATTTCAAAGTTGAGTTTTTAATATAAATCTTGGTCATATTTAGAAAAATCCTTTTCTACTCAGTTGAAGAGTTGAAAAATCTTTTCTCACTAGATTACCTATTGTCATTTGTATTGTCTTGCTAATGACAGGTCACTAGAGAGATTTTTCTTTTGGACCTGTGTATATTTGTTTAGATCTTGAAAACTGTTGTCCACACAATTTTATAATGAGACAATAATACTTTCATTAAAAATCAAAGTTCCTTGGCATTGTAAATACAGTGCATTGCCATGATTTACAGCCATTGAACGCTATTGCACTTTATTGCCAAGATTGGTTTATGGTAGTTAATATTTCTACAAATTAAATCTCATCTGACAATTGCATAAACCATACTATAATATACGCAAATATGACATTCTTCTCAAACTGCATTAACTTGATGCATCAATAACTCAAAAATGCCTGGTTCATGTGACTCTTCATGCTCCTTTCAAAATCATTAATGAACAAATAAAGAGAAGCTGACCCAGGACAGAATCCAGTGATACTTGAATTATTAGGAGGGAGAACCAATTTGGGCTTTAGTCTTGTTATCTAAAATGAAAGTCCTTAGACTTCTGCTCTAAGGTTTTGACTACTTTCATTTTGCCCACGGCTACGTCCATTTACCACTCACGTTTGTCAGTCAACACTTTACTCCCTTACTCTTGTATATATGCAGATAATCTATTTGTTTTATTTTTAGTTTAATATACCTTTGATATAGTTAGATTTAATCTTTTTTTATTTTTATTCTGCAGCCCATTTAGCTGAATGGGTTTATCCACCTTAACAGCTTCATTTATACTATTAGATTTTACTCCACTTATAACTTGTAAAAAAAAATAAAAAAAATAAAGCTTGAGACACTTAACATTATTTATATGAATTAGCTTCCTTACATACTAACATATTTCATGCATTAACTATAGTTGACTTCATAAGATATAAAGAACACAATGAAACTTGATAATATGTATGACTTTAGTTCTTGTTTTTTTCATGTACCTGGGCCAAGAGGCGAAATTGTTGAAGTTATTGTGGAATGTTGTGTTGTAGTTGAACCTGTTAATAGAAAATGATAATTATTTCAGTTTTGAATCCTGTATTATATACAGGTTATGAATTAAATATTTTGATTTCTTTATTTACATTCACATTAAATATCATCTATATTTCAAGTAAGTGGACAAAAGTTATAGCTAAACTATGCATATAAAAAAAGGTAATGATTGTATAATTACGTGTTGAGGTCGGGTAAGTCAATGTTGTTGAAGATGATGTAACTGGTGTGGTTGTGGATATTTCTGTCAAACCTGTTTCAATAGGAAATGTTTATTATCATTGATTTTTGTAAAAATAAAGTGGCATCAAGCTCTTCAGTTCTGTACAATAAAAATTATTTAATTATATTAATTTTATTAATATTATTTAAACCATATTGGCATGTATGCTAGGTAATGTCTCATTTCATGTATAGCACAATTGTCAATTACTTTGCTAAATGCATGCCATTTATTTTGTCAAATAAAAACATTTACTCTGGATGCCCAGTATGGACAGTACTGGGCATATTGTATATATGATTTTAGAAATTCCAGGAAAAATATGGATATTACTTTTTGAAAAGGTGTTTTTAAAGAGTATTCATATTATTTATTTGCCAAATATTAAATACTATTATTAAAATTAAACCACTTAAAGTTACACCCCAAGCAACATTACCACTGCAGTATGCTGTAGTGGTACCATTTTAGAGCGATTTGACATCATACTCAGGTCTGATGGGCGCTGCAGCCCACCTCCACTATTTCTGATGAAGATCTGGAAGTTACTAAGCAGTATGTTAGCGCTCCTGAACTAAACATTGCACTTCTCAGTTAGCTCTGTGGCTGAGATCCGCAACTGATCTCTCTCAGCCAATGACATAAGCCCTGAACAACCTGTCTGAGCTCAGAGCGTCTGGCATTTTGTCAGATGTAATGGAGGCAGGGAGAGGCCGCTGTAGTGATCATGGTGCTTGGAGTGCTCCTTCAATACATAAGTATAACACAACTTACATAATATATGCAGATCCATATATATTTTCAAAGTTGTATTACACACTAAAACAAGATACACATCCCCAAATTATATCATTCAATATGCAACAAAATTATACAGTATGAGTCAAATTAAACATGCATAACTGATAATGCAAACATAGATTCACAGAAAATTTAATAATTGGGTGAAAACACATTTCACCTACCACATTAACAACATGGTAAGTCTGTAATGTGCGATCTGAATCTTTTTTGACAAGAAAAATATTAATTCTAGTAAAATATATTTTTCACATAATTTAATTGGCCCTAATTGAACATTTTTCAATGGATGCCAATGAAAGTACTTTGCATGCTGTGAATCTGAATCTGGGAATAACACGAACGTTACCAACATATCTCCATTAATAAATGTTTGAAAGAATATTTAAACTATAAATTAGTAAACAATTAAGGGATAACAATTCAAATTACACAAAGGAATGCACAAATTTACAAAGTGCACAAACTACATAATACTGCAAATTACACAAATAAATAAATCTCCAACATGCACAAATGTCCAAACAATTTACATCAAGGTATCATTTACATATAGATGTTCAAAGTTGCACTATACAGAAAATGTAAGCCTGCCTAAACACAAATTTGACATGCAGTACAATAACTGTAGAATATAGCATATGTTACAGAGAAATTAAACACAGATTCACAGAAAGCATGCTGATTAATACATATTATAGAATATATGCCATATATCAGATTCTAACAAAGTGCAGATTCTAACACAGTTAATTAAAGTTTTTATTGTGTATTTGAAATAATAATAAATACATTTTTAAGAACTCATTCTTAAAATTACACAAATTATAAATACTACCATTACGTAATTGTATTTAGGATTACAATTAAGGAAATATTTAGAATTAGGTTTACAAATTACAGAACTTGATAACAAAGATTATAACATCAATAATTAACATGCAATAAAATTACACAAAACACAAAGCTGAAAATTAGTGTAACAGAGGAGGCAAATACAGAGTCCAGAAAACAAATAATGTTGTGTAACAATACACTTCCTTTCATCTCAAGAGTATGGTAAATGTTATACAAGAAAAAGGACAGAACATTTCATAGCAAAGTGACAGAGGACAAATATAATTAATAATAATAACTAGCCTTAAACATTGCACAGATACCTGGTGTTTCTGGATATGTATGTGTTGTTCTAGAAGAGGTTACAATTTCTGAAGAAATGGTAGTTGTTGGGGTTGGTGTGGCAGAATGTGTGGTTCTTGGAGTAATGGTACTTGTTTGTCCTGATGAGGTTGCGGTAATTGTTTCTGTTATTAAGTCAGTTGCAAAACTTAATGTAGTTGTAGTGCCGGAACTTGTAGTGTGTGTTGAACTTGAAATTATGGGAGATCCCGTCTTTGTTGATGTTTCAGATGCAGCAGTCGTGGTTACAATTGATGCCTTAGATGTAGTGCCACTTGTACTGCTTGTAGTAGTACTTGCAGTCTTTGACGTTAAGGCAGATGTTGTTTCTGAAGTTGTAGCAGTTGTTTTAGATATAGAACCAGGTGTGGATTTCAAAGACTCAGAGATTGTAGTACCTACTGTAGATGTTGTTTCCGAGGAAGATACAAGAGTGGATGGGGAAGTGGTGACACCAGTAGTACTTGATGCAGTTGTGATCTCAGGTATAGGCTTGGATGTAGTTATTGTTGTTGTGAAGCCTGTGGCTCCTAATGAGGTTTTGCCTGTAGTGCCCGAAGAAGTAACGGTTGAGATTTCCAGTGTGAAATCAACTGTAGGGATTGTTTTAGTGATTGAAGAAGAAGAAACTATAGGCTCTGAAGTAGTAGCAGATGTGGTAGTGGTAGTGGTCGCTTGTGATGTAGAACCAGATGTTGAAGTTAAATCTGAAGTGGTTGTCTTTCCAGAAGCTGAAGTAGGAGTAGTAATCATTGCTGATGTTAAATCAGTTGTAGATTGTAATGTAGTTGTCTTCTCTGTACTACTAGTGGCAGCTGGACTTGAAATGATGGGAGAGGTAGTCTTTGTTGAAGTTTCAGATATAAAATCAGTTGTAGTAACCTGTGTTTTTGATACTGATGTTGGAACTAAAGTAGTTGAAAAAGTTGCAGGACCTGTAGTGGTGACACTTGTTTTCCCAGATGTACTCTCTAATGCAGGAATTGTAGTCTTCTTAGTAAAATCGGATGTAGTTGAGCTAGTTGCTAGCCCTGAAGTTAAAGAAGCTGTTTCAGAAGTAGAGGTAGTTGTAGACTTCAAAGACGTGGAGGTTGACGTGCTTAGTGTAGAAATAGTCTTGTCGGAAGCTGGAGAGAGAGTAGTAGTAGTGGTATCTTCAGAGGTAACATCAAGTGTTGTGGCTGAAACAGTGTTAATTCCTGAAATGGTGACAAGTGTGGTCAAGTTCTAGAACTTCCAGTTTATATTGAAAGAGGAAGTTAGGTATGCCCCTTAATATGCATAATTTAACATACAATTTTGCATTGCACTGAAACAATTATATGCTGCACTGTTGTATTATAGTAGGGCTGATCTGATTCTTAACATCGTGACACAGTGTACACATTATATTCTCTTATGTCTAACATGCCAACAAATGTGTACAATTGTACAGTTGATTCTGAGCTTTATTGCAGCCCTTCATTCAGTGAAGTGCTAAGCTTGCATACTAATATGCGAGCACCCCCTCTTAATTATTTGTTGCAGGTTTTCTTTACATTTTTCACATTCTAGTCTTGCTGTTATATAGAACAATGCTAAATGTACACCTAATCATGTTTTAGAATCACAACTTAATCTACCTATTTGAAAAAGTATATTACACTTACAGTCCAATTTAGAAAAAAAAGACAACAAATAGGTTTGCAAATGGTAAACAAATGGAGCGAAAATGTAATTATGTTTTGTTGTTTTTGTTTGCTCACAGATCAGTATTTGTTAAAAATGCAATTGCAATTTGTTTCTCACTCTTTCCTCATATTTAAAAAAAAAAAAAAAGAAATGGACTAAACATTGACTTCTGCATGGCAAAACTTTTGCTTTAATGGAATCATTTTTTAGAGGAATTAAATTTATTTCAAGAACTCCGACACTCAGTCAGTTGAATGTTGGCTCATCTGAATAACATCTATGAAAAATATGATTCAGATGAACCAAACAGATGTGAAAATGGCCTATTAGTGTACTGCAAAAGTATATATAATATAAATAGTATGTATGTATTTTGCAATACTCTGATAATTGCGTATACCCGCCATTTGTTTCAAAGATCAACTGCGAAAAATAAACCAACAGAGGTAAAAAGAGGAGGAGCAGTAAAAAGATCTATATTTATAAATGTATTTTCCTTTACTGGTCACTTCTTGCTTTATCTGTGAATAACATAAACAATTAGTAGGTGTCCCCTATCCATCAATCATCTTTTTTTTCACAGCAGTCATCCCTTTTTTTTGACACCACGTTCAGAACTCCCCAAAAAAAAAACGGACATGCTTGTTCATTGTGCTAGTCGTTGTTATATGTTATATGGTGCTTCAAAGATACAGAATTTGGCTGAACCATGGATTGGACTAAAATCGACCAAAAAAGGAATTATTTACCTCTTTCAATATATGTAACCAGTCAATGAAACTCCTTCTACTCATTAATACAACAAAGGATGATGATATCATTCTTTTATGTATCCTCCACCCTAATACTGACACATTTTTCCCATTCAATATTTTCCCAATTCTCAAAAAGTTTGTTCTTGCTTCTCTTCAGTTTGCCTTCAAAACCATTTTCTAGGAAATTTTAATATGTGAATGCAGTTAGGGAATTTGACTTCAAAAAGTCTCTCAATGATATATCCCTCTTCTGTTTATTCATTTACATAGAAAATATTTGAATGCAGATGACATACTCAGTGTTATCTATCTATCTAAATGTATTTATTTATTTATTACAAAAGATCTGGACAATTATCTTACATAGCAGTATAGAGAAATATCCCATATATCGTTATAGTTAAGATATGTAGTTGCAGCTGGATTTCCTATAGCATATCCATTACAACAGCAAGTGCAGTGTTGGAAAATCAGCCCTACCTACAATCTACTAAGTAATCTTTACTGAACCTCATACCTTACTAGGGAACTATGATGATCAGTACCAAGCGTAATGATATATAAATGTTTTTTTATGTTAGATTAATCTATTAAAACATGCATTTATCCAATTTAAAATAGAATAAACTTGACATTAATCTTAATGTTGGTCTCTTTTTTACTCTTGGTGACTATCCTAAGAATGAAAAATAACAAATATATCATGTATGTCACACTAATATGACCCTGCATTGTCCCTACATATAAGAGCATTAATTAAACCGTGCAATTTGGAGGTGTAGAGTTAAAAACAATTTACTAAAATATGTCTCTGACTTTGTTACTATTTTATAAATATACAGGGTAGAATACTTACCTGCAAATGGGATCAATGTACTGATCACTATTAAACCTCGTGTCTGGGTAGTAGTACGTGTGGTGGTAATTATAGATGGTGGCAAAGTTACTGATCACTACTGAACCTGGTGTCTGGTTAGTAGTACTTGTGGTACTTGTAAATGGTGCAGTTTACTGGTCACTGTTGAACTTGGTGTCTGGGTAGTAGTTCTTATGGTGGTAATTGTAGATAGTGGCAACGAGACAACAATACTTTCATAACAAAAATCAATAGTCCTTGGAATTACACAATAAAGTGCCCTATAAAGATTTACATTAATTGAAAGATATTGCACTTTTTTGAGAAGATTGCTGTCTACAATTATTATCTAATCCTTCTCATTTTATGAAAGACTATCTGTAACTCAGTTTATCTTAGTTATTATTTATACATATTAAATCTCTTCTGATAATTGCTTTAACCGTATTGTAATATATCCAAATGTGATATTTTTCTCAAACTTGATGCATCACTAACTCGAAGATACCTTGATCGTGTGACTCTTCCTACGCCTTACAATATCATTAATAAACAAATACAGAAACGTTGTCCCAGGGTAGAATCCAGTGGTACTCCACTTACAACTTCTAATAAAGCTTGAGAGACTTAAAATTATTTATATGAATTAGCTTCCTTACATACTAACAGATTTGATGCACTAAAGGACCACTATAGGCACCCAGACCACTTCAGCTCAATAAAGTGGTCTGGGTGCCAGGTCCATCTAGGGTTAACCCTGCAGCTGTAAACATGTATGTTTGCATAAGGGTTAATCCAGCCTCTACTGGCTGTCTCATTGATAAAGGTAAGAATTTATCCCCTTCCTCCCCCTTCAGCCCGGCAGGAGTGGGACCCTGGGGGTGGGGGGGGACCCAAAGACCCTTATAGAGCAAGGAAAACGAGTTTGTTTTCCTGGCACTATAGTGGTCCTTAACTATAATTTCCTTCATATGTTATAACGAAACTTGATAATATTTATGGCTTTAGTTCTTTTGTCATTATTGTACCTGTGCCAGGAGGTGATGTTGTTATTGTGGAATGTTGTGTTGTAGTTGAACCTGTTAATAGAAAATGATAATTATTAGATGCACAATCTCAGAATCTTGTATTATATACAGATTATGTATTAAATATTGTGATTTTTATTTTGTTATTTACACGTTTAGCATTATCCACAATATAAGAGAATGAGGAAACTATCCAATGCTATTAGACACTGCTTTTTTCATATTTTTATTTCCTTTCATAAGGACTAAGTGTGGGTACTCCAAATTCTATCATTTGTCATGAAATACCATAAGACAATAATTGTAAATTTATGAGGTTGCAACAGACAAGGCAAAGATAGAGTTCCTGAAGAAAATATGCTAAGAAATGTCAAAACTGTGGTAACTCCTTGTTATACACAACAGAAGGCAGATGATTTAAAACCATCTATAGCACAATTGTTAATTACATTGATAAAGGCATTCCATTGATTTAGTATTTACCTCTAAAAAAACATTTTCGCTGGATGCCTAGTAAGGACAGTATGGACTGGGCATATTATATCTGATTCTAGGATTTCCAGGAAAAATATGATATTCCGTTTGAATAGGTGTTTTTAAGGGATATTCATAGTATTTATTGGCAAAACATTAAATAATTATTATTCAAATTAAACCAATTAAAGTAACACTCCATGCAACATTACCACTACCATATGCTGCAGTGGCTATGGTGCCAGAAGTAGCCTGGTTCTCACGTCACATTGTAAGTGGTCATTCCATTTTAGAGTAATTTTAAAGAATAATTAAATTTTAGAAAAATCTTACTCAGGTCTGCTGGGCTCTGCAGCCCACCTCCACTATTTCTGATGAAGAGACTGAAGTTACAATGCAGGAGCTCTCCTGAACTAAACATTGCGCTGTAATGTTAGCTCTGTGAGATCAATAACTGATCGCTCTCAGCCAATGACATAATCCCTGGATAGCCTGGCTTAGCTCAGATCTTACAGCTCTTTGTCGAATGTAGTGGAGGCAGGGAGAGGCCGCTGTAGTGGTTATGGTGATTGGAGTGTTTCTTTAAAACATTAGAATTACGCAACTTACATATTATCGCTAGATCCATATATATGTACAAAGTTATATTTACAATTTACAAAGTTGTATTATATAGTATAACAAGATGCACATCCAAAAAATATACAACATGCAATATAATTATGTGTCAAATTAAATACTCATAACAGGTAATACAAACATAGATTCACAGAAAATTTAAAATAGTGGGTGAAAACATAATTCACCTACCACATCAAGAACATGGTATGTCTGTTACATACGATAGGGACATTTTCTTACAAAAAAAATATAAATTCTAATAAATCGATATCCCACTGATTTTTGCATGCTGTGTATCTGAATCTGGGAATAACAAGAATGTTATCTCTTTCAATAAATGTTTGAAAGAGTATATAAACTATCAATTAGTAAACAATTAAGGGATAACAATTCAAATTACACAAAGGAATGCATACATTTACAAAGTGCCCAAACTATATAATAGTCCAAATTACACAAATAAATTGTACAAATAAAAAATTGTACAAATAAAAAATTGTACAAATAAGTAACACAAATTACCTAACATTATAGTATGAGTTACATATAGATGTTCAGAGTTGTAACATACAGAAAAAAAATGCGTAAACACAAATTTAACATGCAATACAATAAATGTAGAATAGAGCATATGTTACAGAGAAAGTAAACACAGATTCACATAAAACATGTTAATTAATTGTACACATTATAGCATATATGCCATATATCAGATTCTAGTAATTACAGTATGGATACTTTATTGTGTATTTGAAATATTTATATATATTGTGTTAAAGACTCGTACTTAAAATTACACAAATTATGAATACTGCCATTAAGTAATAGTATTAAGGATAACAATTATGTAAACATTTAGAATTAGGTTTACAAATTACAGGATCTGATAACAAAGACTACAACCAAAATTTGGCATGCAATAAAATTACACAATACATGTAAATTCATCTAAAGAGTATGGTAAATTTTATACAAGAAAGAGGATAAAACATTTCATAGCAAAGTGACAGAGGGCAAATATAATTAACAATGATAACTAATGGTAAACATTGCACAGATACCTGACGTTTCTGGATATGTATGTGTTGTTCTAGAAGATGTTACGATTTCTGAAGCAACGGTAGAAGTTGATAAGGTTGGTGCGGCAGAATGTGTGGTTCTTGGAGTCCCTGTTGTTAAGTCAGATGCAGAACTTAATGTAGTCGTAGTGCCGGAACTTGTAGTGTGTGTTGAACTTGAAATTATGGGAGAGCCAGTCTTTGTTGATGTTTCAGATGCAGCAATCGTGGTTACAATTGATGCCTTAGATGTAGTGCCACTTGTACTGCTTGTAGTAGTACTTGCAGTCTTTGACGTTAAGGCCGATGTTGTTTCTGAAGTTGTAGCAGTTGTTTTAGATATAGAACCAGGTGTGGATTTCAAAGACTCAGAGATTGTAGTACCTACTCTAGATGTTGTTTCAGAGGAAGATTCAAGAGTGGATGAGGAAGTGGTGACACCAGTAGTACTTGATGCAGTTGTGATCTCAGGTATAGGCTTGGATGTAGTTATTGTTGTTGTGAAGCCTGTGGCTCCTAATGAGGTTTTACCTGTAGTGCCCGAAGAAGTAACAGTAGAGATTTCCAGTGTGGAATCAACTGTAGGGATTGTTTTAGTGATTGAAGAAGAAGAAACTATAGGCTCTGAAGTAGTAGCAGATGTGGTAGTGGTAGTGGTCGCTTGTGATGTAGAACCAGATGTTGAAGTTGAATCTGAAGGGGTTGTCTTTCCAGAAGCTGAAGTAGTAGCAGTAATCATTGCTGATGTTAAATCAGTTATAGATTGTAATGTAGTTGTCTTCTCTGTACTACTAGTGGCAGCTGGACTCGAAATGATGGGAGAGGTAGTCTTTGTTGAAGTTTCAGATATAAAATCAGTTGTAGTAGCCTGTGTTTTTGATACTGATGTTGGAACTAAAGTAGTTGAAAAAGCTGAAGGGCCTGTAGTGGTGACAATTGTTTTCCCAGATGTACTCTCTAATGCAGGAATTGTAGTCTTCTTAGTAAAATCGGATGTAGTTGAGCTAGTTGCTAGCCCTGAAGTTAAAGAAGCTGTTTCAGAAGTAGAGGTAGTTGTAGGCTTCAAAGACGTGGAGGTTGACGTGCTTAGTGTAGAAATAGTCTTGTCGGAAGTTGGAGAGAGAGTAGTAGTAGTAGTGGTATCTTCAGAGGTAACATCAAGTGTTGTGGCTGAAACAGTGTTAATTCCTGAAATGGTGACAAGTGTGGTCAAGTTCTAGAACTTCCAGTTTATATTGAAAGAGGAAGTTTGGTATGCCCCTTAATATGCATAATTTAACATACAATTTTGCATTGCACTGAAACAATTATATGCTTCACTGTTGTAATATAGTAGGGTTGATCTGATTCTTAACATCGTGACACAGTGTACACATTATATTCTCTGATGTCTAACATGTTAACAAATATGTACAATTGTACAGTTGATTCTGAGCTTTATTGCAGCCCTTCATTCAGTGAAGTGCTAAGCTTGCATACTAATATGCGAGCACCCCCTCTTAATTATTTGTTGCAGATTTTCTTTACATTTTTCACATTCTGGTCTTGCTGTTATATAGAACAATGCTAAATGTACACCTAATCGTGTTTTAGAATAACAACTTAATCTACCTATTTGAAAAAGTCTATTACACTTACTGTCCAATTTAGAAGAAACAACAACAAATAGGTTTGCAAATGGTTAACAAATGGGGGGTAGGGAATGTAATTATGTTTTGTTGTTTTTGTTTGCTCACAGATCCGTATTTGTTAAAAATGCAATTGCAATTTGTTTCTCACTCTTTCCTCATATTTCTTAAAAAAAAAGAAATGGACTAATCATTTGACTTCTGCATGGCAGAAAATTTTGCTTTAAGGGGTTAAAGGAATCATTTTTTAGAGGAATTCAATTTATTTCGAGAACTCCGACACTCAGTCAGTTGACAGTTGGCTCATCTGAATAACATCTATGAAAAATATGATTGAGATGAACCAAACAGATGTGAAAATGGCCCATTAGTGTACTGCAAAACTATATAAAATATTAATAGTATGTATATATTTTGCAATACTCCAATAATTGCGTATACCTGCCATTTTTTTCACAGATCAACTGCGAAAAATAAACCAACAGAGGTAAAAAGAGGAGGAGCAGTAAAAAGATCAATATTTATAAATGTATTTTCCTTTACTGGTCACGTCTTCATGATCTGTGAATAACATAAACAATTAGTAGGTGTCCCCTAGCCATCAATCATCTTTTTTTTCCCATCAGTCATCCCTTTTTTTGACACCACGTTCAGAACTCCAAATCTCGGAAAAAAAAAATCGAACATGCTTCTTCATTGTGCTAGTTGTTTGTTATACATTATATGGTGCTTCAAAGATACAGAATTTGGCTGAACCATGGATTGGACTAAAATCGACCAAAACCGAATTATTTACCTCTTTCAATATATGTAATCAGTCAATGAAACTCCTTCTACTCATTGATACAACAAAGGATGATGATATCATTCTTTTATGTATCCCCCACCCTAATACTGACACATTTTTCCCATTCAATGTTTTCCCAATTCTCAAAAAGATTTTTCTTGTCTATCTTCAGTTTCCCTTTAAAACCATTTTCTAGGAAATTTTAATATGTGAATGCAGTTAGGGAATTTGACTTCAAAAAGTCTCTCAATGATATCTCCCTCTTCTGTTTATTCATTTACTTAGAGAATACTTGGATGCAGATGACATACTCAGTGTTATCTATCTATATATTTTTTTTTATTTTCTTTTTTTACAAAAGATCTGGACAATTATCTTACATAGCAGTATAGGGAAATATCCCATATATCATTATAGTTAAGATATATAGTTGCAGCTGGATTTCCTATAGTATATACATAGCATATACATTATAACAGCAAGTGCAGTGTTGGAAAATCAGCCCTACCTACAATCTAATAAGTAATCTTTACAGGGTAGAATACTTACCTGCAGATGGGATCAATGTACTGATCACTATTAAACCTCGTGTCTGGGTAGTAGTACGTGTGGTGGTAATTATAGATGGTGGCAAAGTTACTGATCACTACTGAACCTGGTGTCTGGTTAGTAGTACTTGTGGTACTTGTAAATGGTGCAGTGCACTGGTCACTGTTGAACTTGGTGTCTGGGTAGTAGTTCTTATGGTGATAATTGTAGATAGTGGCAACGAGACAACAATACTTTCATAACAAAAATCAATAGCCCTTGGAATTATACAATAAAGTGCCCTATAAAGATTTACATCAATTGAAAGATATTGCACTTTTTTGAGAATATTTGTGTCTACAATTATTATCTAATCCTTCTCATTTTATGAAAGACTATCTGTAACTCAGTTTATCTTAGTTATTATTTATACATATTAAATCTCTTCTGATAATTGCTTTAACCGTATTGTAATATATCCAAATGTGATATTTTTCTCAAACTGCATTAACTTGATGCATCACTAACTCGAAGATACCTTGATCATGTGACTCTTCATACGCCTTACAATATCATTAATAAACAAATACAGAAACGTTGGCACAGGGTAGAATCCAGTGGTACTCCACTTACAACTTCTAATAAAGCTTGAGAGATTTAAAATTATTTATATGAATTAGCTTCCTTACATACTAACAGATTTGATGCATTAACTATAATTTCCTTCACATGTTATAACGAAACTTGATAATATTTATGGCTTTAGTTATTTTGTCATTATTGTACCTGTGCCAGGAGGTGATGTTGTTATTGTGGAATGTTGTGTTGTAGTTGAACCTGTTAATATAAATGATAATTATTAGAAGCACAATCTCAGAATCTTGTATTATATACAGGTTATGTATTAAATATTGTGATTTTTATTTTGTTATTTACATTCACATTAATCATCATCTATACTTTTAGTAAGTGAAGAAGAGTTCGAGCTAAAGTATGCATAGTACATAGAATGCAATGATTGTATATTTACGTGTTGAAGTCGGGTAAGTCAATGTTGTTGTTGATGATGTATCTGGTGTGGTTGTGGATTTTTCTGTTACACCTGTTTAAATAGAACATTTTTATTAAAATGTATTTTTGTAAGTGGCAACAAACAATACAATTAATTTTTTGTAACCCATATTGGCATGCATCTGAATTTATTAATGATGTAGAATGTATAAAGGTATTTTAAAAAGTAAAAAGGACATGGAGTAAAGATACGTTTAACATTATCCACAATATAAGAGAATGAGGAAACTATCCAATACCATTAGACACTGCTTTTTCTTATTTTAATTTCCTTTCATAAGGACTAAGTGTGGGTACTCCAAATTCTATCATTCGTCATGAAATACCATTACACAATAATTTGTAGATTATGTTAACGTAGTGTACGTATAATCTTAATTTTAATAATGACAGGAGGCGAGTATTTTGCATAACTTTCTTTACTTATGCCTCCAGCAGCACAAGTCAATCAATCAAAAACTTTTAACCAATCCTAGGCCAACATAGCCTGTATATAAGTCTTTGGTGGGCGTGTCTATTCCTCTTTCTTTGATGTGTGAAATCCTGTAACGTCAGGTTGTGGAGTGTCCTTTAAACTGGAACTCTGTAACTTTAAACGAATGTAGCTTGGAGTGAAGCTTGAGAGGAGTTGTCGCCCGGTATGCGAATCATCTTATGCTGGAAAAAACAGAAATAGGTGAAAGGTGTGGAAATGGACTATTGTCCGCATGTAATACCTATATATCCAATTTAGTTAATTAATATATCTAAAGTCTGAGAATTACATTAACAAGTCTATTGAGTTGTTAGCTACAGTTATATCTATGCTGAAACTGTGTATGTGAGATTTCATACAGTATGAAGATATCGGTCTGAAGGTCGTCATAACTGTCTGTTAAATGCTGAATGGCGAGTATTGGGTGGGAATAAAACCAATGTCTACAGGGGGGAAAATACTCGCCTCCTGTCATTATTAAAATTAAGATTATACGTACACTACGTTAACATAATCTACAAATTTTATTACATGACAGGAGGCTTCCTATTTTGCATTTTTAACGCTGTGGTAACAACGAAAAAGATGCGTGAGATGTCTGTCGAAAGTAGAAAACTCTGAAGGTGTTTTCTCTAGTCCAGTCTGCCGAGCGCAAGATGTCCGTAAGAGATGCTCCCGCCGAATATGCACGCGAAGCCGCCGCCCCGCGTACCGAGTGGGCCCCGAAGTTCGGTTCTACACCTGCCAGGGATAAGAGCCATCGGACCCATCTAGCCAACGTAGTGGTAGTTACGGGTTTGTACGGTTTAGTGTAAGATACCAGTAGTTGACCCGATCGGTGAAAACGGAGCGTTTCGGTAACCTCTACGTACCGCAGTAGGGTGTTCACGACGCATAGCCGCGGAACCGTCGGAAAAAAAGGGTAAGATACGGATGTGGAGTCCGTCTTAGTCCTGCGAGACACCGTGAAGGTAACCCCTTCTGGTGTTACAGTGAAACCGTTTACGTCAAAAGCCCTAAAGTCCGCGACTCTGCGAAAAGAAACTAAACATAGAAGGAGAGTCAATTTGGCTGATAGTTGTCTCAGAGACAGGGCCTCGTTGTCCGGCCAGTTCCTCAGGAATTGGATAACTACATCTACATCCCAGAGAGTGTTATATTTCGGGGCCGGAGGTCTGGCTAGTCTGATGCCCCTAAGCAGACGGCATATTAGGGTGTTTTGACCCACTGGTGTACCATCTATTGGGGTGTGGGCCGCCGAAATGGCGGATCTGGTGATATTAATTGAGCGGTATGCTCGTCCTTCTGAGAAAAGGTTTGACAGGAAATTTAGAATGTAGGGAATAGGTGCTGTAAAGGGATCGAGGTCCCTTTCCATGCACCAGCGATTCCACGTGTTCCATGCGGATAGGTAGCTGCGTCTAGTGCCAGGTGCCCAGGAGTCCCATAATAGGTTTCTAGTCGTTTGCGATAGGCCTGAGACATTCCAGGATCCCCGGAAAGATTCCAGACCACCAGTTCCAATCGGTCTTGTGTAATCAACGGATGAGGTTCCCCGTCCGGGTTCACTAGGAGGAATGGGAACACTGGTAGGAGTAGCGGATGGTCTTGAGACAGAGCTAGAAGGTCCGGGAACCATGCTTGGCTCTTCCACAATGGTGTGATCAAGATTAGAGAAGTCCTTGCTCTGCGTAGGTGGTGGAGGACTCTCGCCAACATTGAAAACGGTGGGAACGCGTAAGCTCCCGTTTGTGGCCATTGTTGGAGGAATGCGTCGACTGCTTCGCTTTGAGGGTCCGGAAGCCAGCTGTAATACCTCGGTAGCTGAGTGTTCGTCCGTGATGCGAAGAGGTCTATGTGTAGCGGACCTCTTACTTGTCTTATCCTGTGAAAGGTAGTGGTGTCCAGGCGCCAATCGCTGCTGTCTCTCCAATGTCGGGAGAACCAGTCCGCCGTGAGGTTGTTGACTCCCGGTAGGTATTCTGCCTTGATCGTGATGTTGCGGGGTAGGCATAAACGATAGATGTCCCTCGTCGCTTCTGTCAAGGCCCGTGATCTGGCTCCGCCCAGGTGGTTTATGTACCGGACTGCCGAAAAATTGTCCATGCGCAAGAGAATGCAGCAGTTGGACATATTCTTGGCCAGGCTCCGGATCGCGAAGGAGCCCGCTATCAACTCCAGGCAGTTGATGTGTAGGAGTTTCTCTTCCTCCGACCATGGTCCTCCGGTGGACGCCTGTGCACAGTGGGCTCCCCAGCCCCATAGGCTGGCGTCCGACTCCAGGACGAAGTCCGGGTTCGGACCGAATATGGCTCTGCCGTTCCAGGCCTCCATGTGGAGGAGCCACCATCGGAGTTCTGTCCGAATTTCTGTTGACACTGGGATCCAGTGGTCGTAGGTCTGTCCTTGCCTCAGGTGATGGGCCTTTGCCCGTTGCATGGCCCGGTAGTGTAGCGGTCCTGGGAAGATCGCTTGTATGGAAGATGACAAAAGGCCTATGATTCTGGCCAGGAGGCGAAGCGGAATTGAGTCTCTTCGAAGCACCCTGCGTATCTCTTTCCGTATTGTTGCAATCTTTGAAGTGGGTAACCGGAGAGTACACGTTCTCGAATCTATTTCGAATCCCAGGAATTGAACCACCTTGGCTGGTTGGAGTGAAGATTTTTCTCTGTTGATGATGAAACCCAAAGACTCTAGCAAGAGCACTATGGATCTCGTTTGAGATTGAAGCCTGGGTGCTGATTCGCAGAATATCAAAATATCGTCCAGGTATATTAGGCAGCGGATGCCCTTCTCTCTTAGGTAAGCCATTACCGGCTTCATTAGTTTCATAAAGCACCATGGTGCTGAGCTGAGGCCGAATGGGAGACAGGTGAATTGGTAGGAGAGATGTTTCCATGTGAAGCGAAGGAAAGGACGGCTGACGCGAGCTATTGATACCGATAGGTAGGCGTCCTTTAGGTCTAGTCGGGTGAACCAGTCGTGTTGCGACAATAGGTCTCTTAGAAGGTGGATTCCTTCCATTTTGAAATGTCTGTAGGTGACAAAGACGTTCAGTTGCCGTAGGTTGATGACCGGTCTGTAGTCTCCGGTTTTCTTTTGGACTACGAAGATGTTGCTGAAGAAACCCGTATCGTCTGGGGCGGGTTCCACCGCCCCCTTGTCGAACAGGGTTTGGATCTCCGTATCTATGATTTCGGTGTGTAAGGCCGACGCTCTTATTGGTGGTGGGCGTCGGTCCTGTACCGGGGTGTCTGAGAATTCGATCTCGTAACCGGCTACTGTATTGAGGATCCAGCTGTCCGAGGATATCTTTTCCCATTCCTGTGAAAAAAGAGACAGTCTGCCTGCAGTCATGTGCGAATATAGAAAAGGTATGTCGGGAATGCTCACCTGCATTGAAGCGTCCGCGTCCACGGGTGCGGGTGCCTCTTGAACGGAAGGATCCTCGCTGGAAGTTGGATCTCGAGGTTGGGAAGAATGCTTGAGATGATTGGTGTCTGGGGCCTGTAGGCCAGAATCGGCTGGTGGCTCGGCCCCTTTGGCGACCAGCCCTGGCAAAAACTCCCCTGCGTGGTGCGGTGTTACGAAATACTTGTTTGATGGAGGTCTGAGCCTTATTCAGAGTGGTGAAGATGCTCACATGTTTCTTGAGCTCAGTTATGAATGAGTCACCAAATAGCTGACCGTTCGCTAGCGGTCCCATCTCTTTCTTGCCCAGCTCCATCAGTTTCGGGTCCATTTTCAATAATGCAGTTCTGCGGCGTTCTGCGCACATTGCTGCATTGGTGTTGCCCAGCATACAAATAGCCCGTTGTGCCCATTCGCGTATAGTGTGGGCATCCAGTGTAGTGCCTTGGGAAAGGGCTAGGTCAGCCAGGTATAGCATTTTCGCTAGAGGACCCAGGATGTCAAGGAGCTTGTCTTGGGATTCCCTAAGGCCTTTTTCTATCCCTTTCCGCGGGTCTCGGCCCGCGCGGGACATGAACAGGGATACAGTAGAATCGAATTCTGGGGTCACTGCGATTTTGTCTGGTAGAGTTGGTCTTGGGCATTCTGCCCGAAGCCTTGCCCTGACTTCCTTGTCCATTGGCTTCCTCAGCCAGAAGTGGATGAACTGAGCCAGGTGATCTGGCAACCCCCATTCTGTCGATCTTGGGTGTCGGATCGTGCGGGGGTCGAACATGGCCGTCCCCTGGGGGTCTATGAAGGTGCCCTCTTCTTGATCAAGGTATGTGTCTTGATCGCATTCCCTGTCTTCTCCTTGGACATCTAGCCAGTCTTCATCTTCCGAGTGTGAAGCCCCCGCCTTCCATTCGTCCATGATGTCGAGCGATGGAGGGGGACTGCGATCGTCGTCCTCTGAGGACGGAGAGTATGGAGGGGAAGGTTCTCTCCTCGCTGCCTGGCGGCTCTTTTTCACTGGAGCTTTGCCTCTTTGTCTCTGGGTGTCCGATACGGTGCCCTTCCGTTGCCGTTTTATGGCGTGGAGGTCTCCGGGGAGGACATCTTCCATTACTTCCGTGGGTAGATCAGTAGCTGTATCGGGTTTTGGGTTCTGCATGAGCAGTCTGCCAATAGCTTTCTCCACGGAGGCGGCTACCGCTGAGTTAATAATTGTTTGCCAATCTGATGGTGGTAACTGTGGTGAGTCACTCATCTTGTGTTGTATGTTGGGTCTGTCTGTGGAAGACAGAAGAGTGTTAGGTTCCGAAATATGTGAAAAGCCGTAAGATACAGCTTTCACTATTAATGTGGTGTCATATATAGAGTCACATATATAATGGTATAGCAGGGGATGAGCCTGCTAGTATTGAGTCACTTAGTTTTAAAAACAGGGGTAAGACTGTTTGTACTAAGACACTTGATTTATAGCAGGGGATGAGCCTGCTAGCAGTGAGTCACTTGCATACATACAACACTTATGTATTTAGCAGGGAAGAAACCTGCTGGCACTGTATCATTTGATTTGAAACAGGGTATGAGCCTGCTGGCACTGGCACTTGTATTATAGCAGAGGATGAGTCTGCTAGTATAGTGACTCTTTGTGTGTAGCAGGGGGTGAGCCTGCTTGCACTAGTGACTCTAGATGGAAAGCAAGGGATGAGCCTGCTTGTATTGTGACTTTGATAAGTACAGTAGGGGATGAGCCTAACTGTACTGTGCCTTTAAGATGTACAGCAGGGGATGAGCCTGACAGTACTGTGCCTTTAAGATGTACAGCAGGGGGTGAGCCTGCGTGAATTGTGCCTTTAAGAAGTTCAGCAGGGGATGAGCCTGCATGAACTGTGCCTTTAAATATGTGCAGCAGGGGATGAGCCTGCAGGCACTGTGCCCTTAATAGGATTGTATGTGACAAAGGTATATATACACAGTATGGAAAAAACGAGTATTGGAAACTATGAGGATGGGTCGTTTGAATAACGACCGTAGGAAACGCTAATGGCCGTCGTGGGTCTCGCGAGCGCGAGATCCAAGATGGCCGCCGTTCGCGCCAAAACGCTAATGCGGTCCGCGATATGATCGCGGTCCGCCGTCCGTTACAAAGGTCGCCCTGAACGGAATAGTCCCTCCAACCCCACACCCTTCTCCTGAATAGTCTCTGTATTACCTCCCTAACACAAAAAAACGAACGCGGTCGCGTAAAAACGCAGCGGAAAGATGACAGGGAGAAAGGGAGACAGTGGTGAGGAGAAGTAGGGCAAGAGGGAACAGTACAGAAATAAATAAATGAACTATATTACTGACAGTATTAAATAGAAGAAACCAATGAATTTCTAACAGTATAAAAGTCAATAAAAGTCAATAAATCATTTCAGAAGTAGTACTCTGACCTGTGCCTTCCGGAAGCAGCAAAGAAAGAGGAATAGACACGCCCACCAAAGACTTATATACAGGCTATGTTGGCCTAGGATTGGTTAAAAGTTTTTGATTGATTGACTTGTGCTGCTGGAGGCATAAGTAAAGAAAGTTATGCAAAATAGGAAGCCTCCTGTCATGTAATAAAATTGTAAATTTATGAGGTTGCAACAGACAAGGCAAATAAAGAGTCCCTGAAGAAAATATGCTAAGAAATGTCTAATTTCATGTTCAAAACTGTGGTAACTCCTTGTTATACACAGCAGAAGGCAGATGATTTAATACCAGCTACAGCACAATTGTTAATTACATTGATAAAGGCATGCCATTGATTTAGTATTTGCCTCTAAAAAAAACATTTTCGCTGGATGCCTAGTAGGGACAGTATGGACTGGGCATATTATATCTGATTCTAGGAGTTCCAGGGAAAATGTGATATTTCTTTTGAATAGGTGTTTTTAAGGTATATTCATAGTATTTATTGGCAAAACATTAAATAATTATTATTCAAATTAAACCAATTAAAGTAACACTCCATGCAACATTACGACTACAATATGCTGCAGTGGCTATAGTGCCAGAAGTAGCCTGGTTCTCCTGTCACATTGTAAGTAGTCATTCCCTTTTAGAGTAATTTTAAAGAATAATTCAATTTTAGAGAAATCTTACTCAGATCTGCTAGGCTCTGCAGCCCACCTCCACTATTTCTGATAAAGAGATGGAAGTTACAAAGCAGGAGCTCTCCTGAACTAAACATTGCACTGTAAAGTTAGCTCTGTGAGATCAATAACTGATCGCTCTCAGCCAATGACATAATCCCTGGATAGCCTGGCATAGCTCAGATCTTACAGCTCTTTGTCGAATGTAGTGGAGGCAGGGAGAGGCTGCTGTAGGGGTTATGGTGATTGGAGTCGTTCTTTAAAACATTAGAATAACGCAACTTACATAATATCGCTAGATCCATATATATGTACAAAGTTATATTTACAATTTACAAAGTTGTATTATACAGTATAACAAGATGTACATCCACAAATTATACAACATGCAATATAATTATGTGTCAAATTAAACATAGATTCACAGAAAATTTAAAATAGTGGGTGAAAACACAATTCACCTGCCACATCAAGAACATGGTATGTCTGTTACATACGATAGGGACATTATCTTACAAAAAAAAATATTAATTCTAATAAAATGATATTCCACTGATTTTTGCATGCTGTGTATCTGAATCTGGGAATAACAAGAATGTTATCTCTTTCAATAAATGTTTGAAAAAGTATATGAACTATCAATTAGTAAACAATTCAGGGATAACAATTCAAATTACACAAAGGAATGCATACATTTACAAAGTGCCCAAACTATATAATACTCCAAATTACACAAATAAATTGTACAAATAAACAATTATACAAATAAGTAACACAAATTACCTAACATTATAGTAGTTACATATAGATGTTCAGAGTTGTAACATACAGAAAAAAATGCTTAAACACAAATTTAACATGCAATACAATAACTGTAGAATAGAGCATATGTTACAGAGAAAGTAAACAAAGATTCACATAAAACATGTTAATTAATTGTACACATTATAGCATATATGCCATATAACAGATTCTAGTAATTAAAGTATGGATACTTTATTGTGTATTTGAAATATTTATATATATTGTGTTAATGACTCATACTTAAAATTACACAAATTATGAATACTGCCATTAAGTAATAGTATTAAGGATAACAATTATGGAAACATTTAGAATTAGGTTTACAAATTACAGGATCTGATAACAAAGACTACAACCAAAATTTGGCATGCAATAAAATTACACAATACATGTAAATTCATCTAAAGAGTATGGTAAATTTTATACAAGAAAGAGGATAAAACATTTCATAGCAAAGTGACAGAAGGCACATATAATTAACAATGATAACTAACGGTAAACATTGCACAGATACCTGACGTTTCTGGATATGTATGTGTTGTTCTAGAAGATGTTACGATTTCTGAAGCAACGGTAGAAGTTGATAAGGTTGGTGCGGCAGAATGTGTGGTTCTTGGAGTCCCTGTTGTTAAGTCAGATGCAGAACTTAATGTAGTCGTAATGCCGGAACTTGTAGTGTGTGTTGAACTTGAAATTATGGGAGATCCAGTCTTTGTTGATGTTTCAGATGCAGCAGTCGTGGTTACAATTGATGCCTTAGATGTAGTGCCACTTGTACTGCTTGTAGTAGTACTTGCACTCTTTGACGTTAAGGCAGATGTTGTTTCTGAAGTTGTAGCAGTTGTTTTAGAAATAGACTCAGATGTAGACTTCAAAGACTCAGAGATTGCAGTAGATGTTGTTTCCGAGGAAGTAACAAGAGTGGATGAGGAAGTGGTGACACCAGTAGTACTTGATGCAGTTGTGATCTCAGGTATAGGCTTGGATGCAGTTATTGTTGTTGTGAAGCCTGTGGCTCCTAATGAGGTTTTACCTGTAGTGCCCGAAGAAGTAACAGTTGTGATTTCCAGTGTGGAATCAACTGTAGGGATTGTTTTAGTGATTAAAGAAGAAGAAGAAACTATAGGCTCTGAAGTAGTAGAAGACAAAGTGGTAGTGGTTGCTTGTGATGTAGAACCAGATGTTGAAGTTGAATCTGAAGTGGTTGTCTTTCCAGAAGCTGAAGTAGTAGCAGTAATCATTGCTGATGTTAAATCAGTTATAGATTGTAATGTAGTTGTCTTCTGTGTACTTCTAGTGGCAGCTGGACTCGAAATGATAGGAGAGGTGGACTTTGTTGAAGTTTCAGATGTAAAACTGGTTGGAGCAGTCTGTGTTTTTGTTACTGATGTTGCAACTGAAGTAGTAGAAAAGGCTGTAGGGCCTGCAGTGGTGACAATTGGTTTTCCAGATGTACTCTCTAATGCAGGAATTGTAGTCTTCTTAGTAAAATCAGATGTAGTTGAACTAGCTATTTGCCCTGAAGTTAAAAAAGCTGTTTCAGAAGTAGAGGTAGTTGTAGGCTTCAAAGATGTGGAGGTTGACGTGCTTAGTGTAGAAATAGTCTTGTCGGAAGTTGGAGATAGGGTAGTTGTAGTGGTATCTTCAGAGGTAACTCCAAGTGTTGTGGCTGAAACAGTGTTAATTCCTGAAATGGTGATAGGTGTGGTCAAGTTGTAGAACTTCCAGTTTATTTTGAAAGAGGAAGTTAGGTATGCCCCTTAATATGCATAATTTAACATACAATTTTAATTGCATTAAAACCATTATATGTTGCATTTTTTTGTATAGCAGTAGGGCCCTTCTGTTTCTTAACACCATGAGACAGCCTGTCATTAAGTTAATTGTTAAGCTTGCATACAATTCGCAACCACCCCTTAAATCTTTGCTGCTAGTTTTGTCTACATTTTTGACATTGTGGTTTTGTTATATAGAACAATCTTAAAATGTACACCTAACATGTTTTAGAATTACCTGTTGCAGTTCAATTCAGAAGACACCACAACAGTAGTCTTTTTAAATGGTACAAAATGGAAAACAAATATAGTTGTTTTTGTTTTTACATACAGGTCAATATTTGTGAAAAATGCAACTGGAATTTGTTCCACCGCGCTTTCCTCATATTTCTTAAGAAATTGACTAATCATTAGACTTCTGCATGGCGGCAAAAATTTGTCTTGACGGAACCATTTTTTCTGAATATGAAATTTATTTCAAGACCTCGAACAATTGGCTCATCCGAATATCGTCTATGAAAAATATGATTCAGACAAACCAAAAAGACGTGAAAATCATTTAAGTAGTGTACTGCAAGAATATACATACTATAATATAAATATTATGCACATATTGTGCAATACTCTGATAGTAGCATTTTTTTCCTGCAATTTGATTCACAAATCAACCGAGAAAAATAATCCAATAGAGGTAAAAAGAGTAAGAGCAGTAAAAAGATATATATTGTTTTGATATATATTGATATATATTGATATATATATTGTTTGTATTAATATTTGTATTAATATTCCTGTATTGGTCACTTCTTACTTTATCTGTGAATAAAATAAACCTAGCCATCATTCATCTTTTTTCCCATCAGTCGTCCCTTTCTTTGGTGTCATTAGTAGAACTCAAATTCCGAAGCAAACAAACTTGTTCATTTCACTAGTCATTTGCTCAGTTATATGTCCATATAGTGCTTCAAAGATACAGAATTTGACTGAACCACCGAGCGGCCTAACTTTAGCTAAAACTGAATTACAAATATTTACCTCAATATATGTAAGTCATCAATGAAACTCCTTCTACTCATGAATACAACAAAGGATGATTATATAATTATTTTATATAGCTCCCACCCTATTACTGGCACATTTTTCCCATTCAATGTTTACCCAATTCTCAAAAAGTTTTTTCTTGCTTCTCTTCCATTTGCCTTCAAAACCATTTTTAAGGAAATGTTGATATATGAGTGCGGTTAGGGAACTTGACTTCAAAAAGTCTCTTAGTGCTATTTCTCCTTTGTATTTGTTTGCATAAATGAATACTTGAATACAGTTAATATGCTCACTTAACGTTATTGCACTATACGTAATTTGTGTTTATATATATATATATTTATATTTATTTATTTATTGTTATTACAGAATAGCATTCATTAAACTGTGCAATTTGGAGGTGTGGAGTTTGAAATCATTTACTAAACTCTTTAATAGACTTTAATTCACAGGGTAGAATACTTACCCGCAGATGGGGGCACTGTGCTGGATACTGTTGAACCTGGTGTCTGTGTAGTAGTACTTGTGGTTGTACTTGTAGATGGTGGCAATGTAGTGGTCACTGGTGAACCTGGTGTCTTGGTAGTAGTACTTGTGGTGGTACTTGTAGATGGTGACCATGTACTGGTTAATGTTGAACCTGGTGTCTGTGAAGTAGTACTTGTGGTTGTACTTGTAGATGGTAGCAATGTAGTGGTCACTGGTGAACCTGGTGTCTTGGTAGTAGTACTTGTTGTTTTACTTGTAGATGGTGACAATGTAGTGGTAACTGGTGAACCTGGTGTCTGGGTAGTAGTACTTGTGGTTGTACTTGTAGATGGTGGCAATGTAGTGGTCACTGGTGAACCTGGTGTCTTGGTAGTAGTACTGGTGGTGGTACTTGTAGATGGTGACCATGTACTGGTTAATGTTGAACCTGGTGTCTGTGTAGTAGTACTTGTGGTTGTACTTGTAGATGGTGGCAATGTAGTGGTCACTGGTGAACCTGGTGTCTTGGTAGTAGTACTTGTGGTTGTACTTGTAGATGGTGGCAATGTAGTGGTCACTGGTGAACCTGGTGTCTGGGTAGTAGTACTTGTGGTGGTACTTGTAGATGGTGGCAATGTAGTGGTCACTGGTGAACCTGGTGTCTTGGTAGTAGTGCTTGTTGGTTTATTTGTAGATGGTGACAATGTACTGGTTAATGTTGAACCTTGTGTCTGTGTAGTAGTACTTGTGGTTGTACTTGTAGAAGGGGGCAATGTAGTGGTCACTGGTGAACCTGGTGTCTTGGTAGTAGTACTTGTGGTGGTACTTGTAGATGGTGGCAATGTAGTGGTCACTGGTGAACCTGGTGTCTGGGTAGTAGTACTTGTTTTTATAATTGTAGATGGTGACAATGTAGTGGTAACTGGTGAACCTGGTGTCTGGGTAGTAGTACTTGTTGTTTTACTTATAGATGGGGGCAATGTACTAGTTAATGTTGATCCTGGTGTCTGGGAAGTAGTTGATATGGGGCTGGTTGTGGATGGGGTTATTGTAGAAATTGTACTGGAGGTAGTTAAAGTGGTGCTGAATGTGGTTGGTGTAGCTGTAGTTCCGCCTGTTGGGACGACAATAGCAGAAAATCATATTAGCATATCTTCTACAGACTGAGTAAAAAAATAAAAATAATTAATAGAATACATTAACACATCAAAATGTGTGTGAGGAGTTCAATGTGTGTGTGTGTGTGTGTGTGTGTGTGGTGACCAATGCATGTGTGTGGGGGGTGCAATGTGCGTGTGAGGGGTGCAATGTGTGTGTCTAAGTGGAGAAATATGTGTGTGTGAGGGGTGCAATATGTGGGGTGGTGGATTAATGTGTCTGTTTGGGGGGTGCAATGTGTGTGTGACGGGGATGCAATGTGTGTGTGTGTGAGGTATTTGCTTTCCCCACCAACCCTTATTGCACACAGCAAGATCGGCTCTTGGATAGTGTCAGCCCTGCATTTGCCTGATTTGCCCGATAGCTAGTCCAGGTCTGATAGTAACTTAGTAGTAAATCAGGAGTAGGCAACTACATCTACTACCAGGATAGGCAACCTTCAGCACTCCATATGTTGTGAACTACATCTCCCCTAATGATTTTCAAGCATTATGGCTGTAAAAAGCTACAGGTTCCCTTTAGTAGATTATTCCATAAATACCCCCAAAAAATGTATTATTTACCTGATGGAGATCTTGTGGTGCTTGTGGTTGGTGGACCTAACAATGTAGAAAATTGTAACACCATTAGCCTGACATTTTTTGTTTAAAGGTTTCACATTTTCTACAAAAATAAGATTAATTGACCTCATGGCGAAATGCATCTTATCATCTTAAAGGGCTGCACTCCACTTCTGCTATTTTTGATACCCTTCCTTGTGTGTTTTCATATCCCACATCCTCTAGTATGCAAGCTCCTTTGAGAAGGATCCTTATCTACCTATTGTTCCGGTAACATTTTGTAATTTTCTCATTTATTGTTAATTTTCCCCTATATAATATTGTAAAGAGCTGTGGAATACGTTGGTGCTATATAAATGCCTATAATGTTCATGATACATGGCATATAATGAAAAAAAAAAGTCTTGTTTCTTCACAAGAGAAGAAAGTTGAGGTTTATAACCAGAGAATAATCCTTAGCTCAGCTAAATTTAAAGGATTTTCTTGTTACATGAACCATTTTGAAAATATTCTTCTCATGTTACCTGGTTCTGATTTTCAATGCTATTCCGAAAAATCACTTATATAGTGGACCTTGTGATACATGTTTGGTATGCTTGCAATGAAGTTTTAAAGCTTTGAGATAGTAAATTTAACATTGTAATAATAATAAATACTGGCATTCCCAAATCTCCAGAACTGACGCTGGACATGTTTAGATTGTATTCCTACAAACACAATTTCCAAAAATGTGGCTATTTTTTTTATGGGAGTAAAAATTGCAATTTCAGAAAAACTGGAATGTTTGAGTCAGGTAGTAAAACAATAAACTAATTCACATTCTAAATAAAAATAACCCACTTCTTGACAAATCAAATAGGACATATGATAAATTTAGGGATTACGTTGTGGAACTCAGTTTGGGTAAAAAATGTGGGTTAAGGAAGTATAATATCAATACTCAAATTATTTATCAGATCACTTTCAGTTAAAACCACATGTGTATTTTAAACTATTAATTTACCTGTACTTTTTAGAACTTACCACTGCAGTATCCTGGGTATATAGTGATATCATCAACAGCAACATCACTGAGAATAGTTTCACCTATTACTCCATCTATGAAGATCTAAGGAAAAAACATTGATTATTCATATCTGATGTACTTGTGTCTGACCTTTAAAGGCTAGTCATACTTGAATCTGAATCCTTAATTAATATTCCTCTGAAAGCTTGGTTTATAGTGTTGATTTCTTCTCTAAAGCTTTCATGTGTAATTAAGTATTAGAGTGCATTGTTAGTGCTTTGGGTTCTAAAATGACTTGACTGCTGAGAACCCAGAAAAGACTACTTACCAGCCCATGTAATATATTTACAACATTATAAGTATATTGTTTTTCCTGAGATGGACTGTTTTTACATTAAAACTTCCTCTAATCAAAACGGTGTCTTAACAAAACATTGTTTTCTGGTTGGAGTAACCCTTTAATACAAACTCTGTAACTATAAAATCTATCAAAACATTTAAAGGCTTTCTAAATTTCCCAGTTTGTGGACCAAAGGGGTTATATATGTTAAACCCAATCCAAAATGAGGCAGGTTCTAAAATATTTACCTTGCATTTACCTTGTAATTTTACAACAATCAATGTGCATCATTAAAGAAAGTGTTAACATACGCAATAAAACATATGAAATGTGAAAGTTGAATGCCACTTTGTTATTACATCATAGGTTTGTTTGCATGTCTATTTTCTTTAATTAGATATTGACATAAAATTAAATGGTAGTACAGGGAGAATATGCCAAAATTTTGCACAAACAATGCTCAAATGGAGAAACACTTGACATTTAACAAAATTGTAACAAAACCACATACCTGGAATGTATCAGGATTTGGAAGGAAAATGTATAATGTCACAGATCTCCATGGACACTATCATAATGTATAATTTATTCCAAACCACCCGTCTGTCTATCTATCTGTCTATCCATCCATCCATCTATCCATCTATCTATCTATCTATCTATCTATCTATCCATCTATCTATCTATCTATCCATCTATCTATCTATCTATCTACCTCTATCATAGTTTGAGTTTATGATAAAGTATGGATTACTCTGTTTCAACTTTTGCACTAATGAGGGATACATTGCAGACTACATGTTACTCTTTATTAAGTAAATACATTTAAAGGACAGATAACTGGACTTAATCCTAAAGGAAGCAGGTCATTGAATGTCTACAATATATGCATTATTACAAAAAATGTTTGGAAGAATATGTTGGTTTATTTATTATGTGTTTGAAGTTATTTGTTAAACAGAGAACATATTGCAATATTATGCAAACACTACACAAACAGAGATACAGATTCCTGAAAGATATTTCAAATAAATAATAACAGTAACACTCACCTGAATGTTACCCCTATTTAGCAAGAGTACTTCAGTATAATGCCACATGTCTCCTTGATCACCCTCAATGTATACGATATTTTCCAAACCTTCATCTGTTACCACATAGACCCTCAGCTCCATGTACTTTGCTGTTCCATACATGTGGTACCAGAAGTTGAAGCAGTGATTCTTAACTAGTTCACACTCAGGACTTTCTAATCTAGCAAATTGTCCTTCTTCTGAATATCTTCCATCAACATAGATATAAAAGCCATCTTTAAATAAATGAGACATATCTTTTACAAAATAGCCGATTAACATAAACATGTAAGCTGAATATGAGAAGTCAATACTTGCTAGTCTGCAAAGTTCAGCTTACAAATACACACAACCACAATAAATGAATCTCAAAAAGTTTGCTTAATTATATTAACGCACTGCCCTATCTACCACTCTCTTCATGTAAATATATAGGTATTGTGACCCTTTTACAATATTTTTGTCTGGATTGTGCTTATTATCAAATTCCAACTCTGGAATGTCAACACTGCCAATAAAATAAATACATTGCTCAAATAAACGTGATAGTTGATAAAGTGTAATCTATCTTTCTTTAAGATTACAAAAAAAAAAGAAAAATGATGTAGCTTTGCTTTTGAATCCTACAGCACTGCATGCAAGCTTATCTTTGAGTTCAATTTTAACATCTAGACTTGTAACAACCCAGCTATTGCTTTTAAGGAGTGCGTCCCTTAATTTTGAACAGTTAGCTTATTGACATCTTCCATAATTGTCACTGACTTCGAGTCAATCGCATGATCTGAAAATGTGACTGCATTCGAATAGAAATGAAACATTATAGTGGTTACAAACATTTTTGTTATTGTATAGAAAATGTTCTGTAGCAAGATTACATTCTTCTACATACTTCATTTAATACATGCATTTATTGTTTTTAAACTCCACTTTCGATAGCAGCAGAGCTTTAGATGTAAAGAAATATCTATGACTTGCATTTGTAAATACCATTATTGCTGTGTATCGCAGTGTGTTGAGCCCTTGTAATTTGCTTATTTTGAGCTCTGAAAAATTGCATTACCTCCTGTATGATCAGAAGTGGGTCCTGTGCCTTCAGATGGTGTAGGACCTTTAATAGATATCCAGTCCGTATTATCTTGCTTTGACTGCTTCCAGTGACAGAAGTCATGGTCAAATGTGCATGCCATAGGACACTGAACTTCAGGCTCTAAAGAACATGTGCAATACAGTTATAGGAAGAACTATATTAGAATACACACTTCAAAAATAATGTTATCATAAATAGTGACAAAATTCACAAGTTAAATAATGTTTATGTTTTTAAATAAAACATGCATTGTACGATGTATAGATCGCACATTATGTCTTCACTGCCATTAAAGCGTTGCACTAATAAACCATTGTTATACTTTGCACATTTAAACTTATAAATCATATTCTGTTGTAATTTCACTCATGACATTCAAAAAACAATGTAATCTGTATTTATATGATTCATTTAGTATTTGATATTCTAGTTTTGCTTAAATTACTGAAATCAGTGCTGAGATCAATGATTGTTTTTGAATCCCAGTGTCAATTCCCTATAATTGACAATAATTTCCTATAATAATATAAATTACCAATAACGGGTAGCATGGTCTTTCAGATGACATATGAAATCATTAGTGAGCATTTTGCTGACAGCAATAGGTTCAGTACTTATCTGAAGACCCAACATTATCACTTTTTAACCATAATGAAATCTGTTTTGACAACTTGAGCAATTTGTAGTAAATACGGGATATTACATGAACGGGCCTATGAAATCACATTGTTGGATCATGTTAACAGCAAATAATTTCTCTCACGAATTGTATGTGATTGTCAACATATAAAACATTGTGTGCGTGGCTTTTTCTTGTAATTTTTTTACATTCTATATGAATACATTGTTTGTAGATTCAAAGCACACACTGCACACTCAACTTAGACGAAATTAACACAGACAGTCAAGATGACAGAATTCCAGATGCCAATATTCATATACTTCATTAGTTTACCTGATTATCTTAGTATTAGTGATACTAATCAATATTTGGATATTGCAAACTGGCAATGCTTTTGATTAACTGACAGTATGGTCTAGTTTGTCTGTAATCCATGTATTCAAAGAGCAAAATAACTGCTTGAAGATGACAGAAGCATACCTGTTGTGCTAGTAGTAGTACTTGTTTTGGTGCTGGTAGCAGGAGGCGTAGTTGTAGTTTTTGGTGTGGTGCTGGTAGCAGAAGTAGTAGTTATAGTTGTTGGTGTGGTGCTGGTAGCAGAAGTAGTAGTTGTAGTTTTTGGTGTGGTGCTGGTAGCAGAAGGAGCAGTTATAGTTTTTGGTGTGGTGCTGGTAACAGAAGGAGCAGTTATAGTTTTTGGTGTGGTGCTGGTAGCAGGAGGCGTAGTTGTAGTTTTTGGTGTGGTGCTGGTAGCAGAAGGAGCAGTTATAGTTTTTGGTGTGGTGCTGGTAGCAGAAGGAGCAGTTATAGTTTTTGGTGTGGTGCTGGTAGCAGAAGGAGTAGTTATAGTTTTTGGTGTGGTGCTGGTAGCAGAAGGAGTAGTTATAGTTTTTGGTGTGGTGCTGGTAGCAGAAGGAGCAGTTATAGTTTTTGGTGTGGTGCTGGTAGCAGAAGGAGCAGTTATAGTTTTTGGTGTGGTGCTGGTAGCAGAAGGAGCAGTTATAGTTTTTGGTGTGGTGCTGGTAGCAGAAGGAGCAGTTATAGTTTTTGGTGTGGTGCTGGTAGCAGAAGGAGCAGTTATAGTTTTTGGTGTGGTGCTGGTAGCAGAAGGAGCAGTTATAGTTTTTGGTGTGGTGCTGGTAGCAGAAGGAGCAGTTATAGTTTTTGGTGTGGTGCTGGTAGCAGAAGGAGCAGTTATAGTTTTTGGTGTGGTGCTGGTAGCAGAAGGAGCAGTTATAGTTTTTGGTGTGGTGCTGGTAGCAGAAGGAGCAGTTATAGTTTTTGGTGTGGTGCTGGTAGCAGAAGGAGCAGTTATAGTTTTTGGTGTGGTGCTGGTAGCAGAAGGAGCAGTTATAGTTTTTGGTGTGGTGCTGGTAGCAGGAGGCGTAGTTGTAGTTTTTGGTGTGGTGCTGGTAGCAGAAGGAGCAGTTATAGTTTTTGGTGTGGTGCTGGTAGCAGAAGGAGCAGTTATAGTTTTTGGTGTGGTGCTGGTAGCAGAAGGAGCAGTTATAGTTTTTGGTGTGGTGCTGGTAGCAGAAGGAGTAGTTATAGTTTTTGGTGTGGTGCTGGTTGATATAGTAGTAGTTGTAGTAGTTGTAGTACTTCTTGGGGTGCTGGCAGTAGTAGGCGTTGTTGTACTATTTCCTGTGGTGATGACAATAGAGATGGTCTAGTTAATAGATGAAAAGCATGTTAACTTAAATGGTATCAATACATTACAACTTTCTACATGTATATAGTAAACAAATGTTTTCTTTATAAGACTTGTCTAAATTAGCATACACCATTACCACCATAACCACATACATAAAATAATATTAAAGTAGAAATAGATAAGTTAGATAAGAAATTCAATGGAATCACAGTAACAGTCACTGTGACATAATAATATATCTGAAAGACAAAATGTGCTTGATTTACTAGTTAATGCAAGCTAACTAAAGTGGTAAAGGAAGTTTTGTGTCCCTATCCATTTAACCCTTTTCTCAACCCCCGTCCTGCACATAGTATGGAGGAAGAGGTGAGACCATTTACAAGATCTCCCCTGGTTAGCTGCAAACAGTGATGATTACAACTGTAACTTTCCCTTTATATCATGATGTTTGTGTTGTGTAAATTCATTAGTAAAAGGCATAATCTTTAAATTCAGACTGTGTAATTTCTATTAAAATCTTTTCTTTTTTTTCATTTCTGAGTGGAACTCATTTTTATCAGATACAGTGTTTTTTTCTGGATGCTAGTTAATCAAGAAGGATGTGGTGTTACAATATTTCTACGTTTCAATTTTAGCAATATTTCCTTTTTATTTTGCATGAGGCATTCTGTTAACAGTTATCATTCCACCATATTGTAATATGTACCAAAAGTTATTTGTCCAATGACCGTAACAAATGTATTTTTAAATTTCAAGCATCTTGTGGTACAACACTTTGTAATGTATATATTGTCAACAGTCGCATGATGTCAAGTTATTTTTTCCTTACCGCAGATAGTATTATCTTTCCAATTTCCAAGGTTAACACCAGCGTTCTCACAGGCAGCAGCGTAAGACTCTAAGGCGTTGCATAACTGTTCTAGGTCTCCTCCTGTGGCACATTGATCATAGACGCAGCTCTCAAAGTATATCTGAGGGAGGATGTAAAAGTGACATTCCTTGAAAGGACCATTGCCTGATAAAATGATTTTGCATTGCTCTTCATATTGTTTCTCATCAGCAGGATTACACGGGGGAGGGTCAACCACATCATCTTCACACCTACAGAAAAATGAAAAGAAAGATGCAAACATAATAAATATAAATTTGATCTGAAATTATCTCTGTAATTACTTTACATTATAAGCAAAATAAAATGTGAATGTGATCTTACCAAAGTGAGTTCAGAATATCTGATACATTCAGATAGAATTAATAAAAAAAAAACACTGTGTGGTATATAAACATAACTGAGGACATTTTTGTAAAGAAAGACATATTAACTATACTGCATAATATTATATAATATGCTGAATCTCTACATACAATGCTTTCTACACTTCCCAATATGTGTTTCAGATGCTCAGGGGTCAGTTGTCTGTTCCATTTGGTAGGTTTGTCTCACTGAAAATCACCCTCCCTTGATTTTGACCACCATTCTTTTTACCATACTTCCCTCATTCTAAAGGCTTGCAAACATAATCATTTTGAAATAATAAAAACCAGAAGGTGGCAATGTATATAATTCCACAAGCATGGAAGGAAGAAATCCTCTCTCTAGCCAGTTGGGTACATGCAATGAATGAAATCAGACAATGTGTGCATTTAGCATTTAGCTGTATCATTATATCATACTTACACCCAGTCGTCATCAGGAATTCGCCAGCTGTTTCCAAACTCATTTGAGTCAAAGGCCAGTAAACCATTAGGCATTAGGAAATCATCCAGTATATTATCAGTATAGGTGCCACAAAGACCACAGAGCTGCTCTTTGAACTTCTCATGTACTTTAACAAAAAGTTCATGGTCTCCATCAAATTTGACTTCAAGGCCAATGTCACTTTGGAGAACAACATAAGAACCACTTATATATATTGAGATACCAGGGATTGAATTTACTGGCAAAGTAACCTGGCTTCCATTAACCTACAAAAAAAATAAAAAATATAAACACTTTTAAGCCAATGTGTGTATACAGTTTCATGTAATTAATGAGAAATTAAATGGATTTGTCTTTCCGAGAATGATTATGTCAACATTCCAATACCGATACATTTCAAATTTACATTTTTGCTTGTGTGTATTGAGTCACATACCAAATCGTACCACATATGATACTTACATAAACTATTTTGTTCTTGGCTAGGATAACATGCAGATCCCCAATGCGAACAGCAACTGAATTCAAAGCTGTCCATGCCAAGCTACCTCTATGCTCATTCCTTGTTGTGACTGAGAAGTTGACAGATGAATTCTTACAGGTCTCCACAGTGGTATAAGTACAAGCTCCTTGAAAATGGTACAGTTTGCCATCAAATGTGATGTAGTGTGGGTCTCCATGGATATGGCAAATAGTGGTGTCTGCCTTGTAACATCCTAGGTTACCACCTTGAACTTTACATATTTCATCATGTTCACATGTCTTATCATTGCAGTCCACATGGTTATTTCCAACACATGTACATTGTCCTTCACAGTCTCCTTGCCAGAATATGTCTCCTTTCTGGAAATTAACAAATAATTTAAATCAAACAGAGCTTTGACTGGGCAAAAACTGTCCTTTTAGTTATTGAATATATTCTTTGTATTTATAATTTTTATGTGACATCTGATCAGGAAGAAATGAGGACAGTGTAAGTAAACCAGACATAGCAGTGCTTCTACAAGATGAGCTTTTATATAGAGTGTATTGCTAATCATTTTGTTTTATAAAATATAGGTTATCTTTTATAATCTTCAAATACTTTCAACTCTGTATAAATACTCAACAGAGCACTCTGTATTATAGAAGATACATTCAGATGAGGGAAACATTTTCCTGTGCACATTCCAATATTTTTAGGTACACGTTATCTAATTTGAGCACATGTAATTCCTCCATTAGCAGAATAATCTGACTATTACTTAGACACCTGGAACGCTCCCGTTTTGGGAGGGACTGTGTGAAATTGGCATTGGCTAAATTTATAACAGTTTGCAAGCAAAGTGAACAAAAATGAATTACTAATGTATAATTGTAGTGCATATGTAAATACTGAGGACAGGAAGAATGTGTAATACATTTCCAGTAGGGATGACTGCACTCCAAGAGGGAGTTAATTCCTCAAAGTAAATAATAAAGGTAGGAATGTGATGCTCCAGACCTGGCTCAAAACCCCTAGTTGCAGGATTCCAGAAGAACAAGAGAGTTTGTTTAAATTGTATTTCGTTGAGTTCCTAGACCTCTGTTGTTTTATCAAGTAAGTGTCAGTCAAAAAAAATATCACTTTAAGGGGTGGGATATATATAATTTAAAGCACACAGTGCCTACCTGATAATATTTGCCATTGTAAAAGCATCCACAATCACTGACAGGAACACAGGTAGTTCCACTAAGCACAAAGCCATCATCACACTGGCAGCTCTCAATGCATGGCTTGCTGCAATTATTTGATGGATTCTGATTCAGACAGGTGTCAGGACATGCACTGGAGCATGGATTATAGTGACTGTTGGCAGGACACTTGAGTGCTGAGTAGCAAAAACATAAATAGTGCACAAATTAATTGAGTATAAACAGTACGACTAATATCCTTTATATATTTACATTGAATATATCCTTATAATAAATGAACTCATTATGCAGTGCTCTATGACTAACATAACAAATTGTTCTTTCAAGATTCTATTCTGAAATAGAAAAAATCAGTCATTTAGCAATCGCATAACTTATTGAGATCCCAAACCTATGTAAGCAAGACATTCCATGCTGAAATAATGTTTTATGGCTTGTATTACAATGACTGCAAAGTAGTATATGTGGTACTTGAAGAAACATACATTAATAAACATTTAAAATAAATAAATAAGTGTTTCTAAGTATGTTTAGAATAGTGTCCCTACTTTAAAGTTTAAAAAAGCAGTTAATTTATCTCAGCACCATTACAGTCTAATCACTACAGCCCACATAATCTTCTGTGAAATCATCAGACAATCAGATACTTCTCATGCAGAAGTTTTCAGGAACTAAAGTGTATGTCAATTGCCTCTCTCCACCCACTGAATCTAGTTAGAATCAGTCTGCATTATCGTGCAGTGCCTTGAAGCACTGATCATGAAGACCTTCAGAATCAAAGGACTTAAAGAGAAATTGCCTCTAGTGGCTGTGTCTCTAATAGCTACTAGAGGCATATTCTCATCCACATGTGGACATTTGTACAGTACAAGAAAAGGGGCAGAGTCTTTGCAACACCATTACTAAATTAAAAAAAGTAGTCATTTTCTTTGTTAGATCATCCATTTAAGATCTTAAAATTTAATAGCATTTTTCAGTAATATTAAATACCCTTTGCATGGCATTAGAAACATATCACTGGTATATGTCATGTTTGTATAATCTCAAAAAATACTCACGGCAGAATGTTGAGTTTCTCCAAGTGATGCTAACTCCAGCCCCTTGGCAGGCATCACCATATGCCTCTAATGCATTGCACAGAGCAGTATCACCAAGGGCACACAGATCAAACACACAGCCACTCAAGAATCTGTCTGGGTTGATTACAGAATGGCAAGCCTGGAATGGACCATCTTTACTTGTTATAAGACCACAATATGTATCACTCTTATAAAACTCTTCCTTCTCTTGTGGACAAATTGGAGGTGGAGGAACCGGTGTACATGATGGATCATCGTCATCCACTTTCCAGCTGTCTCCCAGCTGATTAGAGTTCTGTGCTTGTTGTCCATTAGGCATCATGAAGTCGTCCTTTCTGTCTCCATTGAGATTACCACATATTCCACAAGTTTGATTGAAGTAGGTGGTTGGAACATTTACCTCCACTGTATGATCAGTATCATATGAAACTGTGAGTTTGAAATCTGTTTCCACCCGTATATAACGTCCACTTCTGGTCACTGTCAAGGATCCATTAACTAAAATGACTGGAAGAGTTGTCCAAGCACCATTTACCTAGAAACAAAACAAAATTTGTAAAAAGGTTTTTAAAAAAATAGTTAGCCAGTGAGCCTATTATACAACCATGTAACAATACAGTTGTCAAAGCTAATTAAGTTAAGGTGAGCTTACCATGACACGGTGAGGTTCATTTTTCACAATTGTTATTCTATTATTGTAAACATCTACCATAACTTTTTGTACATATGACACTGTTGGGTTTCCACGATGTTCATTCTTGGCTTCAACATTAAAATATGGCAGAGGAGTAGTTGAATTTCTGCAAAACTTGGAAAGTGTGTAGGTGCATACTCCCATGAAATGATGAACTTCTTTGTCAAAAGTGTTATAATGAGGGTCTCCATAGATAACGCAGTTGCCAAATGTCAGATCATAACAGCCAGGTTTTCCATTTGTTATGCCACAGTACTTATCAGGTGGGCAAGAAGCAGAACTACATATTAATCCCCCACCTGCTGATGGACATCTGCAGTGTGTAGAGCAAGTGTCATCTGTCCAGAATTCAGAGCCCACAGGATAATGTTTGTCACCATCCCAACACCCACACTGGCCAACTGGAACACACTTCTTGTCATAGAGAACATATCCTGGGTTACAGAAACATCCTTCAGTACAGGGAAGTGTACATGTGGATGGCGATCCTGGGTTTACACAAGTAGCTGGACAGGCTGTACCACATTGCTCATAATGACTGTTGGATGAGCATTGAAGAGCTATAACAAAAGTAAAAAACTCAACTTGGTCAATGAAATAAAAGAGAAACAATATCCAAATTGAATACAATTCAAAATGTACATATGTGAGAAATATACACGTTCAAAATATAAATGAAAATCATGAAATAATGCAGTACACACTTTTACATAAAAATAAGATTGAAAACACCATGTGTAAGTCCCCAACATACACATAAAATATCCAATTATGATATGATTAGATGTTTTGCCTTATCCACCATCACACTTTTTTTATTTATAACAAAATATTCTACTTACGACAAAAAGTCTCGTTCCTCCATGGGTGTATGGTTATCCCATTGGACTGGCAAGCTTCTGCATATGATTGGAGACTGTTGCACAGAGATTCTGGATCCATGTTCAGTTCACACATGTCATAGAGACAGTTAGTAAAATACACATTTGGGTTTATTACAGTGTGACATTCTCTGAATGGGCCATTTGTGTCAGTTATGAGTCCACAGAAGTTGTTACTAGAAATTACATTGTACTCATCATCTGTACAATCTGGGGTATGGACTGTCCCTGGAGAACAGCTATAAGAAAATAAAATATTTAAGTAATTATGTATTTAAATATAAATCATATAAATAAAATATTAATGATAAAAAATAAGTAAATTGGCTTTAGCTCTCCAGGTTTTAGGAATTAATTACCTAAAAAGTATAAACTCTCTCTTGTTTAATAACTTCTCCACAAAGATCAATTTAAGGTTAATATAAAAAACTTTGCTTTAATGCTTGTTGCAATTTTTTCACTCAAATCAAGGTCTATATAGACAGTAGTAGACAGAATTTGCTTTGGTTTTTGGGCCTCTAAATATCACCTGATAAATTCAGTGTGTTTCCTCAGGAGCTATTTTAGCCAAATTTTGCCATTTTTGTCAAAAAAATATTTTCATTATTTTACCCACTGTTTTCAAATGCAATGAAATATCTTCCTCACCTTGTGTCATTTTGAACTTGCCAACTGTTACCAAGATCAGCAGAGTTTGACTCTAATTCTCCATCTGGGTTCAAGAAGTCATCAGTTATATTTCCATTGAAATTCCCACATATTCCGCACACTTTATTTCCATAATGACCTGGGATTATAACTTCCACCCTGTGATTTCCATCAAACATCACACTCAGGCCAAATGTTGTTGTGACACGGACATTATTTCCACTGAGGAAGATGTTAACTCCTGGTGTAAGGGTGACTGGTAAAACCACAGATATTCCATCCACCTATCATAAAAGAAATATGATTTAATAATGGTTCAGAAATGTTGGCATTGTTGGATATTATTGTTATTGAAAGAGGCAGATTGCTAAAAATTAAACTAGCATAGAAGTTATGAATCATATATTGAAATTACCGTGCATTAGTATATAATATGATTGATGTGTAATACTCTCACCTTAACCTTCCTTTCTTTCTCCAGTGTGATCCTGTATCCATGAACATCCACATTCACATACTTAACATAGGATACTTTAGTGTTGCTTCCTCTGTGCTCATTTGCTGCTTCCACATTGAAGAATGTCAGGTGTCCATCATCCTCACACACTTTTGATAAAGTGTAAATGCAGGTTCCCATAAAGTGGTGAAGCTGGTTATCAAAGGTTTGGTAGTGAGGATCACCAGATATTACACAGGACCCTAAGAGGTAAGATGCAATGTATGACTTTTAAATGACATGGAATAAAAAGTTGTTATGTATATGAAGTGCTAATTCACTAGATATCTGTGTTTTTGTTTAAAATCCTATTAAAAGTAGGAAGTACATTTGGAAATCTGATTATGTACTGATCATAATATTAATTTCACCATTTTCTTTAATCTATAATCACAACATACACAAAAATATCTAACTATAGAGAAAAGTAGTGAATATCTCAATATAAGCTTTATTTTCAATGTTCAATATTAAGAAATAATTTACCTGGAGGAAGTGGGGCTTGGGTAGTCGTTGTGGTGGTTCTGGTTGTTGTAGAGGTGGTAGGAGCTATGGAAGAAATATCACGAATGAGAGATGAACTGATTATTATGATATGTGAAGTAGGAAGAAAGTAATATAAATATATAATATTTTTAATAATGCATTAGTCACACTTTACTATATGTAATGTATTATTGTCAAAAATCATAAATCATTGAAGTAGTAATTGTGTAATGTAATTTCCATTAAGTCATTATCATACTTTTATTATCATGAGATGAACATTTGAAGACTTACCCACACAATGTCCAGAGACAAAAGAGATATCATCAACAGCAACATCACTACGATAATCTTCACCTCTAACACCTTGTATAAAGATCTGTAAAAACATAATCATTTGTGCTTGAAGGAACTCTATTTGAACCATTTTAATGTTGTAATAACTGGCATGCGTTGTTCACACTGGCTTGCACTGCATACAATATGCTTTAAGCAATTATCTGTACAATTAGCTTGCAGGTAAGCTGGGCAGGATGTGGGCACATTTTCTTATCATATATATGGATGTTGCAGGTAAGGAGCATCCTCTCCTAAACAGATAGTGGACTGATATGCCAGCAACTGCTCCACACAAAGAGGAAGCAGGAAGGAGTCTTTGCTTTCCCAACCACAAGACACCAGGGCCTTTATCTCCAGCAACAAAGTAGCTGGATTATAATGAAGAATACTTCATAAATGCACATATAATTTCTAAGGGTCACTTACCTGAATGCTACCTGAATTTGGCAGGGAGACTTCTTCTAAACGCCATAAGTCACCTTTGTTGCCCTGCTGTGAAGAAACAAGCTGCAGAACTGCATTTCTTAAAATGTAGACTCTCAGTTCCATGGACCTTGCCACACCATACATATGGTACCAGAAACGTAAACAGTGAGGCCCATTAATTTCACACTCAGGACTTTCTAATTGAGCAACATCTCCAGGTGCTGAATTACGGCCATCAATATGAATATAGAAACCATCTTTAAAAAAAAGAAGTCAGTAGTTTACTTGAGACATGCACTACTTTATATACATTGATACATTATATACTACAAATATATACTTATAGATATATGATATATTATGTAAGAAAATATATTATACAACCAAATTATACTCTATTGGTCTTATATGGTACAAATATTTATTAATATAGATACATGATATATACATTCACATGATACTCTATTGATCTATTGTTCTTAAACTCTTGAGACTTGTGAATACCGTACTTTGTTTTAAGCATTTACAAACATATGTGAGAACTACTTGCTTCCTATCCCAATATTGTTTAGATATTGTTGTTTACAAGCTTTTGCACATCACAAATGTGATATCTGCTTGAGTACATTTGCTTACTTCCTGTTGTATGGTCAAAGGTGGGTCCAGTCAGGCTAGATGCAGTTGGTCCTCTGTGACGTATCCAATCAATATCATCTGATGTTGACTGTTTCCAAGAGCAAAGATCCACATCAAATGAGCAGACCATTTGACACTTTTCAGGATATTCTAAAACAAGCGTATATTTAGTAAAATCAGTTAATTAATTTGGAATGCATGATTCTAAAACCAGCAAAAAAAGAAAAATATAAACATAGGTAGCATTACAAGTATGCATATAGCTGTAACATTTACTACTTTTTATCTAAGCTAAAATCATATAAAACAGGGTGACCAAGAAATAGCTCTCAGTCATTTACAACAATAAATCGTTTATGGTAATGTCATGGTTTGTAAGGATCCAGACCTGACATTTATTCTCTGGCCATTCATAAATTACCTTGCTGTTGCTCAGACAAGGTTGGTGGCATATATCATCAGGTTGAACATTGTTTAATATCATATCCCTTATACATTTACACTGCTTTCTCACCCCGTGCCTGACTGTTGAGTTTCTTCCCATTACTGTGTTGGGTGTCTCCCCTCTACTGTTTATTGTGCTCAGAGTTCTGATAGCAGATTCATGGTTCCTTACTTGAAATTGATATATAGTTTTTTTCTGATTTAAGGTTTGCTGGTTTTGTGTTATTTTTTTTTTTTTTTTTTATTTCCCTGATAGATTTAAACCCTTAAAGAAGAATGGAATTGATCACTTTCTGAACCATAACCAAACCTATCATTTGTGCTATGTTTTTGTTCCACCAAATATTATGGATCCTCCATAGACAATATATTTTCCCATACAGACATCAGTAGTGAAGGCTGCAGGAAATGACAAAACTTGGCAGATCCCTTTTATCAAGTTTTGTCAAACCATATAAAGTGGGAAATGTTAAATCAGGTGTTTCATATGCTTTTTGTGCCAAAATCACTTTTAATATACATTTTGCACTGTAATAATCGCTATGCCATAGACACATGGTGCATTAACATCAATCATCCCAAGGTCATTATAACTATGGAAAGTATATGCAATAATTTTCAAACTAAATGTTATAGTTGCTATCATTTATAAAGGTTATCAAGTTTATCACTATCATTTATAAAGTTTACAGGCCATTCATGTTATAGATAGATAGATAGATAGATATATAGATAGATAGATAGATAGATAGATAGATAGGTAGATAGGTAGATAGATAGATACATATAGCTTTTAGCCCAGGCAGGGGAATGTAATCTACAGCTTTTTAGATGTTGTGGATTACATCTCCCATAATGCTGTCATAGCTATAATTTTGGCAAAATATCAGGGGGCATGTGGTACACAGCAACTACCTTTTAGTCTATAGAGCTCACATGGAAATCAATATGTACAATACAAAGCACTTTATGCATTATAACATTTTTAGCAATGAGAATAGACTTAAATGGGACATTATAAGTCAATTGATTATTAATACTACTAACAAAATATATTTGAACTTGTTACTGTGAGTAAAAAGCATAACTGCACTATTTACCTGTGGTGACAGTGGTTGGGGTGGTTGTTCTATATGTAGATGCTGTGGTAGGAGTGCTTGCATCTGTAAGTAATAGCATGATTTGTGGATGTTATTCACTCTACAATAGCATTTATAACAACAAATAGAGGGTTGGTTGTAATTACATCAGTATTATTCTAGTGAGTGAACATGTGAGAGTGCAATCTAAAAAATGCCTTTATTGATAAATGTTTACTGTGTGTACATCACAAGTTGGGGTGATGGAAGAATACACAAAGAAAGCGCAATCTGCATGTTTAATTAGTGTTTGCTGTCTATGGTCATGCTTTAAACATTATTTTGATAATGTGATTGTTTTGTCATTTCATTTAAATTTGCATTTTGTGATCTGTCGTTACATTCAAATAGTAACATACTACACAATAAAAAGCAGCTTATTACAAAAAAATTGAAGTGACAACTTAAAAAGTACAATAAATGTAGGGTTGTAGGATAAATAATAGATCTGATGAAATACCCATTAGAATGCGGGTATCCATATCAAATAAAAGTATACATTTAATGTCCATCACCAATCTCTCTAGAATCCAAGCTCATTGATGAGATAAGTTCCAAATGTAGATACCCTGAAGCATAAGAGTGCTGCACCAGTATAAAAAAACACGTAGTGTAGTAAAAGCATGGCTCAGCAGTCACCAGCTTTTGCGTTCTTGTGAGCCACACGTTTTCTATATTAGTTGGACTTTTAACAGTAATCTTACTGGTTGGCACCCTAGTAACTGTATCTTTGATACATAGTCAAACTTTAAATGTTTTATTTCCAACAGTCATCTCTGCCTGGTTTAACCATTTGTGTTACTATTATAAGTTCTTAATAGAAAAGAGAACAAGTTATCTACTCATTTAACTTACCGCAGACAGTGCCCTTTCTCCAGTCTCCAAGGTTAACACCAGCACCCTCACATGCAGCAGCATAAGACTCTAAGGCGTTGCAGAACTGTTCTAGGTCTCCTCCTGTGGCACATTGATCATAGACGCAGCTCTCAAAGTATATCTGAGGGAGGATGTAAAAGTGACATTCCTTGAAAGGACCATTGCCTGATAAAATGATTTTGCATTGCTCTTCATATTGTTTCTCATCAGCAGGGTTACAAGGGGGAGGATCAACCACATCATCTTCACACCTACAGAAAAGTGAAAAGAAACATCAAAAAATAGTAAATATAAAATTGATCTGAAATTATTGAGGATACCCACCTCGGTAATTAGTTTGCATTATTAACAAAATAACATTTGAATGTTATATTACCAATTTCAATTCATAATATCAGATACAAACAACTTAATTAATTAATTAAAACATCACTGGAAGGCTATAAATATAACTGAGGACATATATTTTGTAAAGCAAGACATATACTTCATAATATTGCATAATATCGTGAATACCTACACACAAGAATGTCTACATACCCTACACACAAGAATACCTACACAGAAGGATGTCTACTACCCAATATTTGTTTTAGATGACCTCTTCCATTTGGTTGGATTGTCTCACTAAAAATCACTTTACCTTGATTTTGACCATTGTTCTATTTTCCCATACTTCCCTCATTCTAAAGGCTTGCAAAAATTAATTTGTAAATAAAATCTGAATGTGGTGAAACTTTAATTCCACAAATAGTAGAAATGTTAGGAACACAAAGTATCAATAATATTAAAAGCACAGTAAAACGTTTGCCTGTAATACAAATTGAGTAGTCTGGTACCAGGGATAGAGGGAGTAAAAGTACAGAAATTAAATTTACATAAATTGAGTAAATAATATTACTAGCTCAAGACTGGTCATAAAAGAGGTCACCAATCCTCTCTAAAGAAATAAATTATAATGTATTATATTGTATTTGCAATAGAGTTCCACAGTTGTGTATTCTCTATATACACAGTATTGTGTGAAATTTCCCTTTGCTACAATCTGTGGTCTATTGGACTATAATGAGAACTTGTTTATTTCTTCCATTTTATAATTGATTTATTTATTCCCATCACAAGACTTTCTATATTAACTTTTTGCAATCTTTTAAGTTTTTTTTTTACTTATATTTATTTACTTTGAGCAACTAGTTACAGTTTATTTATTGAATTTCCCTACTGCTGCAATTGAACTAGCTCCTGGAATATCCCATAATTTTTACTAATGACATACCTATATCTATAATTCCACAAGCATTGAAGAACTCAAACAATGTGAGCATTTAGCATCTGACTCCCACAGTGCTACAGATGGGAAAATCTATCTGTACTATCGGTCAAGGTTTTATTCTCCTGTGCAGCACCCGAATACAATCATTGATCTTATTATTGCAATTCTCTAGCAGAAATGACTGCACTCCAAGGACTTTGTAGAGATTTTCAAATAAAATTTAACTTTTATTCAATCCATTTAAAAAGTCAACGTTTCAGCTCCCACATGGAGTTTTCATCAGGACAAAACAGATGTTTTGTCCTGATGAAAGCTCCATGTGGGAGTTTTGAAACACAACTTAGGAAAGGATGCAAAGCCAGTAAACCACTCATGGACAGCTGTTTCGTTGTTAATGTAACTCATCAGCATGAGGTTGGTTACTGGTTTGCTTATTGAGGCTTGGTAGTGCTTGGGAAGCAAAATCCAAATATGGCTTGATCGGTGTGCAGATTTCTGTTTAACATTGTATTAACTATCCACAGACTTCAGGTGGAAGGGGTTTTCAATCACAATTTTCCCTACCATAACCTATGTGGATTTTGCTTCCCAAGCTATACCAAACCTCAAAAAGCAAACCAGTTAGCAAGCTCATGCTGATGAGTTGCATTAACAACGAAACAGCTGTCCATGAGTGGTTTACTGGCTTTGCATATTTTCCTAAGTTGTGTTTCAAAGCTGTTGTATGCAGCAAACATAGACTCAAAGGAATCCATGTTTATAATGGAATGAGGCAAAAATGCGGATTTGTGATTTCTGTGGGAAGAGCAAGTCTTATGGCTTGACTGGTGTGCAGATATTTGTTTAACATTGTATTAACTATATATATATATAGTTTTGCATCAATGAGTTTGTATTCACATTTAATGTTAAACACTATTATATAAGGTAAATTAAAAATCTTAAAAAAAAAACAACAACATTGTTTTGGAAAACATAAACAAAACACAGATAAAAAGAAAGAATAATAAAAATGTACTTCCTCTTGTCAAGTTTAGCCTTGGGCAATAATCATATATGAACTTACTTTTTATAACACAGAATCTGGTTCTGTCAATATCTGATTATGTAAGTCAGATTCATTAAACTGATCCAATTAGATGTAACCCTGTGTCTGTGACCAGAGGGGAAGCACTTCTTTTGGTGAGTTGACTATTGGTGCACCTTTGACTTTTTGTAATGTGTGTAAAACTAATTCTAAAGAGGTAGAAGCTTACACATTCTAACTATATATATATGTAATAGAATGACTTTAGAAGGAAGACACCTCCAACACTCCCCCAAAACTGATTCAAAGATTTTGAGTATTCAAAAGTTGTTCAATGCCACCTAGTAAGTCATAATATAAAATTAATATGTAATGTGTGTGTTTTAGGATATATTAGGGACCGGTGCTGTGTGGGATAATGTTCTCAAAGCTTGGAAAAGTAAAGTATGCTCTTTCTTTTTGTTTGTGTAAATTGACAAAGTTGGTACTTAGGGGAAGATAGTTTTCCCCCTCTCTAACTTAGCACCTATTATTAAACACTGACATTGGAGAAGACTTTATGTCTTTTTTAAAGTTTTTTTTTTTTTTTATTTAGAAGTGTTTTCTTTTTTTCCCCCTACTTCCTATATGTGCACACATCTTGTTTTGTATTATTGAGTCTTTATTACTTTTGTTTAAAAGAAACCTAATTGGCGTTCAAATAATAGAACATAATGAATGTATTTTATTTAAAATGTAATTACGAAAGATCTATTACCCATTAGGATAGAACATTTGTAATGTACATCTCGTGAGTATTGCATACGTTTTATTTGCACTTCTATGCTGTATCATTCTATCATACTTACACCCAGTCGTCATCAGGAATTCGCCAGCTGTTTCCAAACTCATTTGAGTCAAAGGCCAGTAAACCATTAGGCATTAGGAAATCATCCAGTATATTATCAGTATAGGTGCCACAAAGACCACAGAGCTGCTCTTTGAACTTCTCATGTACTTTAACAAAAAGTTCATGGTCTCCATCAAATTTGACTTCAAGGCCAATGTCACTTTGGAGAACAACATAAGAACCACTTATATATATTGAGATACCAGGGATTGAATTTACTGGCAAAGTAACCTGGCTTCCATTCACCTACAAAAAAACAAAAGAAAACAAATAAAAACACTTTTTAGCTAACGTGTCTTTACAGTTTCATGTAATTAATGGAAAATTAAACATATTTGTCTTCCCGAGAATGATTATGTCAACATCCCAACACCGATACATTTAAAATTAACACTCTTGCTTGTGTGTATTGAGTCACATACCAAATCTTACCACATGTGTTACTTACATAAACTATTTTGTTCTTGGCTAGGATAACATGCAGATCCCCAATGCGAACAGCAACTGAATTCAAAGCTGTCCAAGCCAAGCTGCCTCTATGCTCGTTCCTTGTTGTGACTGAGAAGTTGACAGATGAATTCTTACAGGTCTCCACAGTGGTATAAGTACAAGCTCCTTGAAAATGGTACAGTTTGCCATCAAATGTGATGTAGTGTGGGTCTCCATGGATATGGCAAATAGTGGTGTCTGCCTTGTAGCATCCTAGGTTACCACCTTGAACTTTGCATATTTCATCATGTTCACATGTCTTATCATTGCAGTCCACATGGTTATTTCCAACACATGTACATTGTCCTTCACAGTCTCCTTGCCAGAATATGTCTCCTTTCTGGAAATATGGAAATACATTAGCAGTCTGATTAAATATAAATACATATCCAAATAGAGCTGTGTCTGTGCAAAAACTGTCTTCTAGTTATTGAATATATTCATTGCATGTATCATTTTATGTGACATCTGGTCAAGAAGAAATGGGGACAGTATAAGTAAACCAGACATAGCAGTGCTTCTACAAGATGAGCATTTATTTATTGTATGTTAGTCGTTTTGTATAATAAATTATAGGTCCTCTTTGATAATCTTCAAATACTTTCAACTCTATTTATAACCTCAATAGACCACTCTGTAATACAGAAGATACATTCAGATGAGGGAAATATTGTCCTGTTTACATTCCAATATTTATAGGGGCAAGTTATCTAATTTGAGTACATATGATTCCTACATTCGTACATTAGCCGAATAATCTGAATAGCACTTGTTGCACTGAGAGGACACTTGAAATAATCAACCTTAGGGTGTCAGTTTTGGTAGGAACTGTGTAAAATTGGTGTTTACTAAACTTAGAACATTTTGCAAACAATGTAATATTTTTTTTTATTAATGCATATATATTGATTGCATATATAAATACTGTTGACACATATCACTTCAAGGAGGGGGGGGGGGGGGGGAATAATGTAAAGCTAAGTTAATGGCCTGATGCCTACCTGATAATATTTGCCATTGTAAAGACATCCACAATCACTGACAGGAACACAAGTACTTCCACTAAGCACAAAGCCATCATCACACTGGCAGCTTTCAATGCATGGCTTGCTGCAGTTATTTGATGCAGTCTGGTCCAGACAAGTGGCAGGACATGCACTGGAGCATGGGTTATAGTGACTGTTAGCAGGACACTTGAGAGCTGGGTAGCAAGAACATAAACATTGCACAAATTAGTTGAGTATAGAACTGTACGACTAATATGCTATAAATAGTAAAAAACAAAGAGAACCTTACCTGTGCTCTGGCCTAAATTCCTATGTACATTTAAACAAAATGGAGTCTCTTTAGTTTTAGTTCAATGGCCATTTGAATATAAGCTCACCTGCCACGTCAGCGCGGTGCTTTACCTTTGTGTTTGTATATGATGTTTGAATCACACAACTATGTTAAATTGCTGCCGGCAAGGTTATTTGTATGTGTTATAGCCCTATTTAGGGTTATTAAGTATGTAGGGGTTTATGAAATGCCCCTTCATGTCTCATTAGAGATGTTTACACTTTGTCTGATACCAGCAAAGTTCATTATATGTGTAGAAGCCCTATAAAAGGTTAAATGTGAAGGGGAATTATAAAATACCCCTTCCCGTTTCATTGGAAATTCTTGGCTGATATCAGCAAATCTAATGGCTAATGTAGGACACACCTTTTGGGGCGTGCCTTGATGTGGCAGGTGAGCTTATATATTCAAATGGCCATTGGAATAAAACTAAAGAGCCTCCATTTTGTTTAAATGTACATAGGGATTTAGGCCAGTGCGCAGGTAACGTTCTCTTGGTTTTTACTATGTATTTTGAGCTGTTGGATACTAAGCTACTGCTGCTGTAAGCGCAGTGCTTTATCTTTGTGTTTGAATAAGCTATAAATGTTTACATTTAATATATCAATATAATAAATGAACTCCTTATATATGTGTAATAGTCTATGACTAACATAACAAATTGTTCTTTCAAGATTCTATTCTGAAATAGAAAAAATCAGTCATTTAGATATCGCATAGTTTTATGAGGTCCCAAACTTATGTAAGCAAGACATTCAATGCTGAAAAAATGTTTTATGGCTTGTATTACAATGACTTCAAAGTAGTATATGGGGTACTTAAAGAAACATGCATTAATAAACACTTAAAATAAATAAATAAATAAATTAGTGTTTCTAAGTATGTTTACAATATTGTCCCTACTTTAAAGTTTAAAAAAGCAGTTAATTTATCTCAGCACCATTACAGTCTAATCACTACAGCCCACATAATCTTCTGTGAAATCACCAGACAATCAGATACTTCTCATGCAGAAGTTTTCAGGCACTAAAGTGTATATCAATTGCCTCTCTCCACCCACTGAATCTAGTTAGAAGCAGTCTGCATTATCGTGCAGTGCCTTGTAGCACTGAACATGAAGACCTTCAGAATCAAAGGTCTTAAAGAGAAATTGCCTCAAGTGGCTGTGTCTCTGATAGCTACTAGAGGCATATTCTCATCCACATGTGAACATTTGTGCAGTACAAGAAAAGGGGCAGGGTCTTTGCAACACCATTACTAAATTAAAAAAGTAGTCATTTTCTTTGTTAGATCATCCATTTAAGAGGTTAAAATTTAATAGCATTTTTCAGTATTATAAAATACCTTTTGCATGGCATTAGAAACATTTCACTGGTATATGTCATGTTTGTATAATCCCCAAAAATACTCACTGCAGAATGTTGAGTTTCTCCAAGTGATGCTAATTCCAGCCCCTTGGCAGGCATCACCATATGCCTCTAATGCATTGCACAGAGCAGCATCACCAAGGGCACACAGATCGAACACACAGCCACTCAAGAATCTGTCTGGGTTGATTACAGAATGGCAAGAATGGAATGGACCATCTTTACTTGTTATAAGGCCACAATATGTATCGCTCTTATAAAACTCTTCCTTCTCTGGTGGACAAATTGGAGGTGGAGGAACCGGTGTGCATGATGGATCATCGTCATCCACTTTCCAGCTGTCTCCCAGCTGATTAGAGTTCTGTGCTTGTTGTCCATTAGGCATCATGAAGTCGTCCTTTCTGTCTCCATTGAGATTACCACATATTCCACAAGTCTGATTGAAGTAGGTGGTTGGAACATTTACCTCCACTGTATGATCAGTGTCATATGAAACTGTGAGTTTGAAATCTGTTTCCACCCGTATATAACGTCCACTTCGGGTCACTGTCAAGGATCCATTAACTAAAATGACTGGAAGAGTTGTCCAAGCACCATTTACCTAGAAACAAGACAACATTTGTGAAAGGATTTTGAAAAATTGTTAGCCAGTGAGCCTATACTACAACCATGTAACAATACAGTTGTCAAAGCTTATTAAGTTAAGGTGAGCTTACCATTACACGGTGAGGTTCATTTTTCACAATTGTTATCCTGTTATTGTAAACATCTACCATAACTTTTTGTACATATGACACTGTTGGGTTTCCACGATGTTCATTCTTGGCTTCAACATTAAAATATGGCAGAGGAGTAGTTGAATTTCTGCAAAACTTGGAAAGTGTGTAGGTGCATACTCCCATGAAATGATGAACTTCTTTGTCAAAAGTGTTATAATGAGGGTCTCCATAGATAACGCAGTTGCCAAATGTCAAATCATAACAGCCAGGTTTTCCATTTGTTATGCCACAGTACTTATCAGGTGGACAAGAAGCAGAACTACATATTAATCCCCCACCTGCTGATGGACATCTGCAGTGTGTAGAGCAAGTGTCATCTGTCCAGAATTCAGAGCCCACAGGATAATGTTTGTCACCATCCCAACACCCACACTGGCCAACTGGGACACACTTCTTGTCATAGAGAACATATCCTGGGTTACAGAAACATCCTTCAGTACAGGGAAGTGTACATGTGGATGGCGATCCTGGGTTTACACAAGTAGCTTGACAGGCTGTACCACATTGCTCGTAATGACTGTTGGATGAGCATTGAAGAGCTATAACAAAAGTAAAAAACTCAACTTGGTCAATGAAATAAAAGAGAAACAATATCCAAATTGAATACAATTCAAAATGTACATATGTGAGAAATATACACGTTCAAAATATAAATGGAAATCATGAAATAATGCAGTACACACTTTTACATAAAAATAAGATTGAAAACACCATGTGTAAGTCCCCAACATACACATAAAATATCCAATTATGATATGATTAGATGTTTTGCCTTATCCACCATCACACTTTTTTTATTTATAACAAAATATTCTACTTACGACAAAAAGTCTCGTTCCTCCATGGGTGTATGGTTATCCCATTGGACTGGCAAGCTTCTGCATATGATTGGAGACTGTTGCACAGAGATTCTGGATCCATGTTCAGTTCACACATGTCATAGAGACAGTTAGTAAAATACACATTTGGGTTTATTACAGTGTGACATTCTCTGAATGGGCCATTTGTGTCAGTTATGAGTCCACAGAAGTTGTTACTAGAAATTACATTGTTCTCATCATCTGTACAATCTGGGGTATGGACTGTCCCTGGAGAACAGCTATAAGAAAATAAAATATTTAAGTAATTATGTATTTAAATATAAATCATATAAATAAAATATTAATGATAAAAAAATAAGTAAATTGGCTTTAGCTCTCCAGGTTTTAGGAATTAATTACCTAAAAAGTATAAACTCTGTCTTGTTTAATAACTTCTCCACAAAGATCAATTTAAGGTTAATATAAAAACTTTGCTTTAATGCTTGTTGCAATTTTTTCACTCAAATCAAGGTCTATATAGACAGTAGTAGACAGAATTTGCTTTGGTTTTTGGGCCTCTAAATATCATCTGATAAATTCAGTGTGTTTCCTCAGGAGCTATTTTAGCCAAATTTTGCCATTTTTGTCAAAAAAATATTTTCATTATTTTACCCACTGTTTTCAAATGCCATGAAATATTTCCCTCACCTTGTGTCATTGTCAACTTGCCAACTGTTACCAAGATCAGCAGAGTTTGACTCTAATTCTCCATCTGGGTTCAAGAAGTCATCAGTTATATTTCCATTGAAATTCCCACATATTCCGCACACTTTATTTCCATAATGACCTGGGATTATCACTTCCACCCTGTGATTTCCATCAAACATCACACTCAGGCCAAATGTTGTTGTGACACGGACATTTTTTCCACTGAGGAAGATGTTAACTCCTGGTGTAAGGGTGACTGGTAAAACCACAGATATTCCATCCACCTATCATAAAAGAAATATGATTTAATAATGGTTCAGAAATGTTGGCATTGTTGGATATTATTGTTATTGAAAGAGGCAGATTGCTAAAAATTAATCTAGCATAGAAGTTATGAATCATATATTGAAATGACCGCGCATTAGTATATAATATGATTGATGTGTAATACTCTCACCTTAACCTGCCTTTCTTTCTCCAGTGTGATCCTGTATCCATGAACATCCACATTCACATACTTAACATAGGATACTTTAGTGTTGCTCCCTCTATGCTCATTTGCTGCTTCCACATTGAAAAATGTCAGGTGTCCATCATCCTCACACACTTTTGATAAAGTGTAAATGCAGGTTCCCATAAAGTGGTGAAGCTGATTATCAAAGGTTTGGTAGTGAGGATCACCAGATATTACACAGGACCCTAAGAGGTAAGATGCAATGTATGACTTTTAAATGACATGGAATAAAAAGTTGTTATGTATATGAAGTGCTAATTGACTAGATATCTGTATTTTTGTTTAAAATCTTATTAAAAGTAGGAAGTACATTTGGAAATCTGATTATGTACTGATCATAATATTAATTTCAACATTTTCTTTAATCCATAATCACAACATACACAAAAATATCTAACTATAGAGAAAAGTAGTGAATATCTCAATATAAGCTTTATTTTCAATGTTCAATATTAAGAAATTATTTACCTGGAGGAAGTGGGGCTTGGGTAGTCGTTGTGGTGGTTCTGGTTGTTGTAGAGGTAGTAGGAGCTATGGAAGAAATATCACGAATGAGAGATGAACTGATTATTATGATATGTGAAGTAGGAAGAAAGTAATATAAATATATAATATATATTTTTTTTTAATTCTTTATTTTTGTAGTGCTCAGAGTGACAGACATGCTGATATCGCCACGACAGCAGATACAAGTTGATGGTATAACAAAGAATAAACAGTTTCATGGCGAACATTGACAGCACAATTTTTTAAAAGGAATCAGGCTAGATATAAATGTCTCCAACATTAGTTTCAATCAGGCTTATAGTTACGTAAAGGTAGGGTAGACATTTTAGTTAAAGTCAGGAGCTTATAAGGTTTAACAGCTTTAAACAGAGATTCACAGTAGAGGCTTTCTAAGTTATGTTAATATTAACCATTGCATAACTAGGAGTTGTCCTAAGTTGTTGCATATCGAAGGTAGATTACAAGATTAAACGGTTAAAGGATAAACAGTTAAAGGATAAACATGGCAGAGTAATATATGGCTATTGCTGTAGAGTAAGTCATAAGAGTTAGAGTACAAAGACACTGAGTGCCAAAGTATATAAACATATAGCTTTGAGTAGCCTTGTAGAAAACTAATAACATGACTCAGGAGGAATGAGTGTTCTAAAAGTAGCAAGCACGTTTGCGTTTCTAGATGAGTGCACATTCATTATTGTAAGATGCTAACATGTTGTATAGTGGTGGTGATGGGAGTTGGTGTATGGTGTGGCAGTACATGACATAAAGTCCCAAGAGGTATAAGCAAGTTCATGCATCTATTTAGCATTTTAGTCCCCCTGAGTGAGGCACCATCACCAGACTGCAACTGCATCCCCATCCAGACTTGTCATCCGATTCCTGAGCGTCGCTGAGTGTGGGAGCATTCAGAAGTGATCCAAGGTGCTGCCACTCTGGCGGGGGTGGAGGTGCCCCTCCTGCCCCAGGCTGGTGTGTAGGCCTGCGTCTTCTGGCCTGAGACTCGGTGGCATATATTGCACGAGTGTCTCCCCCTCGTGGGGGTGGCGGTAGGTCTGCCGGTTGAATGCCGCTTGAGTTTCCACCCATGTGGCCGACGCTTGCGGGTCGTAGCCCTCTTGGCCTCCCGCCCGGGTGGGCTAGGGTAGGTGAGTGTCGGCTTTCGGTCCGGTGCTGTGCCCGAGGGAGTCCCCCTCTCGCCTGGCTGCCTATAGTTCTCCTTTCGTTTTGCCTCGGCGCGCTGTGCGCGCTGCTGGAGCTTCTCCCAGAAGTTATGGAATAGGGCATCTAGACGCTGCATAAGGTCTGTGCCGCAGTCGGAGCCCTGCTCAGGAGCTGCAGGCTGAGTTAGCAGTTGCCGCGAATTCTCCGCCGCCATGTTTGATGAGCCACGTGTCGCCGGACCTGATGCCCTCACGTTGTGCATAGGCTCGGTCTGGGTTCGCGGCGTGGACCGGGATATCCCCCACCGGTCCCGGGGGGGGGGGGGGGGGTAGGATGATGGAGCGTCGAGGTGGTCGTGGAGCAGGTAGGAGGAAAGGAGAGCGGCCGTCTCCCCCTTGCCAGCCATTCTGCAGGCCTCGGTCAAAGCAACTTGGGGTCTCGGGTGGGTAGGTCGTCGAGCAGGGTGTCCAGAGGTGCACCCCGAGAATCCCCGTTCAATTATGCCCTTTTAGAGTGGGTCTGTGCCAAGTTTATTGGGTATTTTCCCCAAAAACAGGCAGAAATTTCAGGAGCTCAGTTTTGGCACGTCCACTCTGCTTGGCAGCTAGGCTCCGCCCCCAATATACAATATTTTTAATAATGCATTAGTCACACTTTACTATATGTAATGTATTATTGTCAAAAATCATAAATCATTGAAGTAGTAATTGTGTAATGTAATTTCCATTAAGTCATTATCATACTTTCATTATCATGAGATGAACATTTGAAGACTTACCCACACAATGTCCAGAGACAAAAGAGATATCATCAACAGCAACATCACTACGATAATCTTCACCTCTAACACCTTGTATAAAGATCTGTAAAAACATAATCATTTATGCTTGAAGGAACTCTATTTGAACCATTTTAATGTTGTAATAACTGGCATGCGTTGTTCACACTGGCTTGCACTGCATACAATATGCTTTAGGCAATTATCTGGACAATTAGCTTGCAGGTAAGCTGGGCAGGATGTGGGCAAATTTTCTGCTCATATATATGGATGTTGCAGGTAAGGAGCATCCTCTCCTATACAGATAGTGGACTGATATGCCAGCAACTGCTCCACACAAAGAGGAAGCAGGAAGGAGTCTGTGCTTTCCCAACCACAAGACACCAGGGCCTTTATCTCCAGCAACAAAGTAGCTGGATTATAATGAAGAATACTTCATAAATGCACATATGATTTCTAAGGGTCACTTACCTGAATGCTACCTGAATTTGGCAGGGAGACTTCTTCTAAACGCCATAAGTCACCTTTGTTGCCCTGCTGTGAAGAAACAAGCTGCAGAACTGCATTTCTTAAAATGTAGACTCTCAGTTCCATGGACCTTGCCACACCATACATATGGTACCAGAAACGTAAACAGTGAGGCCCATTAATTTCACACTCAGGACTTTCTAATTGAGCAACATCTCCAGGTGCTGAATTACGGCCATCAATATGAATATAGAAACCATCTTTAAAAAAAAGAAGTCAGTAGTTTACTTGAGACATCCACTACTTTATACACATTGATACATTATATACTACAAATATATACTCATAGATACATGATATATTATGTTAGAAAATATATTATACAACCAAATTATACTCTATTGGTCTTATATGGTACAAATATTTATTAATATAGATACGTGATATATACATTCACATGATACTCTATTGATCTATTGTTCTTAAACTCTTGAGACTTGTGAATACTTTGTTTTAAGCATTTACAAACATATGTGAGAACTACTTGCTTCCTATCCCAATATTGTTTAGATATTGTTGTTTACAAGCTTTTGCACATCACAAATGTGATATCTGCTTGAGTACATGTGCTTACTTCCTGTTGTATGGTCAAAGGAGGGTCCAGTCAGGCTAGATGCAGTTGGTCCTCTGTGACGTATCCAATCAATATCATCTGATGTTGACTGTTTCCAAGAGCAAAGATCCACATCAAATGAGCAGACCATTTGACACTTTTCAGGATATTCTAAAACAAGCGTATATTTAGTAAAATCAGTTAATGAATTTGGAATGCATGATTCTAAAACCAATGAGTAGCAAAAAAAGAAAAATATAAACATAGGTAGCATTACAAGTATGCACATAGCTGTAACATTTACTACTTTTTATCTTAGCTAAAATCATATAAAACAGGGTGACCAAGAAATAGCTCTCAGTCATTTACAACGATAAATCGTTTATGGTACTGTCATGGTTTGTAAGGATCCAGACCAGACATTTATTCTCTGGCCATTCATAAATTACCTTGCTGTTGCTCAGACAAGGTTGGTGGCATATATCATCAGGTTGAACATTGTTTAATATCATATCCCTTATACATTTAAACTGCTCTCTCACCCCGTGCCTGACTGTTGAGTTTCTTCCCATTACTGTGTTGGGTGTCTCCCCTCTACTGTTTATTGTGCTCAGAGTTCTGATAGCAGATTCATGGTTCCTTACTTGAAATTGATATATAGTTTTCTTCTGATTTAAGGTTTGCTGGGTTTTTTGGTTTTTATTTTTTTTTATTTCCCTGATAGATTTAAACCCTTAAAGAAGAATAGAATTGATCACTTTCTGAACCATAACCAAACCTATCATTTGTGCTATGTTTTTGTTCCACCAAATATTATGGATCCTCCATAGACAATATATTTTCCCATATAGACATCAGTAGTGAAGGCTGCAGGAAATGACAAAACTTGGCAGATCCCTTTTATCAAGTTTTGTCAAACCATATAAAGTGGGAAATGTTAAATCAGGTGTTTCATATGCTTTTTGTGCCAAAATCACTTTTAATATACATTTTGCACTGTAATAATCGCTATGCCATAGACACATGGTGCATTAACCCCTTAAGGACACAGCTTCAGAAGCTTGACTTACGCTTAATGACACAAGCTATTTTTGCATTTTCTTGCTGTTTGCGTTCAACTGCAATTTGCATCTCTCTCATTTATTGCACCGGCACATATTATATACTGTTTTTTAAAGGACAGAAAGGGCTTTAATTTGATATAACATATATATATATATATATATATATATATATATATATATATATATATATATATATAAATGCTTACTTATTATAAAAAAATACAGAAAAATGCAAAAAAAATGAAAAATATTGTTTTTTTTTTACAGTTTTTGCAATCATAATGTGTGCCTAATTAGTGCAGGTTAAGGAAAGTAATTAAAAATAAATTCATTTATTTGTTCTGATTTACAGAATATATAATGTGTCTGGGATTTTCAGTTTTTTTTTGGTAGTTACAAGTCACAAAGCACAAGGAGTAAAATAAAATTTTAATGTGGAGCGATTTTAGAATTTGGTATGTTCGTCTTGTAAGCCTAATGGCCATAAAAGAAAAAAAATTGCCACACAAAAGTATATATTTATATAAAGTAGACATCACAGGCTATTTACCTAAGGTTGTTATGACACTTTCTACGTAGCCATTTTACCGCCAACCTCTGCTAAATATTGGAGTAAAATTGTGTTTTTGGGGGGTTTTTGCACACAAACGTATAACAAAGAACTTCTCATGTGTATTTTGTAAAGTTGGTGTGTGCTATTCCTGTACAAAGTTTTATTATGTGTTCAGTTACTTCTGCTGAGTACAACGGTACCCCCATTGTATGTCTTTGGCACTATTTTGTGAAGCTACAGTGCCATATAGGAGACCTGTCCTTTTCAGTATTCACAGTAGAATTTTGAGGGATTTAATGAGCCTATGCTTCCATTTGGGGTATTATAACAGTTTGACTGTTCAAAAACCCCCACAAAGGCCTACCATTTGTAAAAGTAGACACTCCAGGGTATCTCATAAGGTGCATATTGTGCCTTAACATGCCCCCATTTTTTTACCATTACATGCCAAAGTATGTGGTAAAAAATAATTTTGTGCATTTTTTACATACGGATTGCATTTTTGCTGGGCATTTTGTATATTTCATATGTGCCACTAAGTTCAAACCCCCCAAATTATGCTCAGCTAAGTCTTCTGAGTAAAAGGACACCCCCATTGTATGTCTATGGCACTATTTCGTGAAGCTACAGTGCCATACAGGAGACCTGTCCTTTTCAGTATTCACAGTAGAATTTTGAGAGACGGATTTAATGAGCCTATGCTTCCATTTGGGGTATTACAACAGTTTGACGGTTCAAAAAAACCCCACAAAGGCCTACCATTTGTAAAAGTAGACACTCCAGGGTATATCATAAGGTGCATATTGTGCCTTAGCATGCCCCCATTTTTTCACCAATATATGCCAAAGTATGTGGTAAAAAATAATTTTGTGCATTTTTTGACATACGGATTGCATTTTTGCTGGGCATTTTGTATATTTCATATGTGCCACTAAGTTCAAAACCTCCAAATTATGCTCAGCTAAGTCTTCTGAGTAAAAAGACATCACTATTTTGTGAAGCTACAGTGGCATATTGGAGACCAAGCCATATCAGTTTTTACAGAACTTTGAATTTTGACGCTGGGCCTATGTGCAATTTCCAAGCATCTTCGCAGGTTTTAAATTCAAACTACCCCACAAAGGCCTACCATTTCTTAAAGTAGACACCCCAGGGTATTTCAAAAGGCATATTTTGAACCTTAGCGTGGGATCATTTTTCCGCTAGCTTGTACCAGGTGTAGTGGTCATAAGCGTTTTTTTCTGCCTTTTTGACACACAAAGTGAGTTTGCACAGTATATTTTGCAAACCTTATGTGTACCACCACTCTATAATACTTTATATGTTGCTCAGCTATGTCGGCTGAGTACAAAAATACCCCCATATGTACCTTTGCCAGGTATATGTGGACATCGGAGGGGCACATTTGGGACACAGCCATTCCATTTTTTTTCAAACTTTACATTTTTACGCTGTGCCCATGTCCCATTTTAGAGTATTTTACCAGGCTATATAATCCAAATACCCCAATAAAGCCATACCATTTCTTAAAGAAGACATCCATGGGTATTTCAAAAGGCATATTTTGAACCTTAGTGTGGGATCATTTTTCCGCTAGCTTGTACCAGGTGTAGTGGTAATAAGCGTTTTTTCTGCCTTTTTGACACACAAAGTGAGTTTGCACAGTATATTTTGCAAACCTTATGTGTACCACCACTCTATAATACTTTATATGTTGCTCAGCTATGTCGGCTAAGTACAAAAATACCCCCATATGTACCTTTACCAGGTATATGTGGACATCGGAGGGGCACATTTGGGACACAGCCATTCCATTTTTTTTCAAACTTTACATTTTTACGCTGTGCCCATGTCCCATTTTAGAGTATTTTACCAGGCTATATAATCCAAATACCCCATAAAGCCATACCATTTCTTAAAGAAGACATCCCAGGGTATTTCAAAAGGCATATTTTGAACCTTAGCGTGGAATCATTTTTCCGCTAGCTTGTACCAGGTGTAGTGGTAATGAGCGTTATTAAATTAATTTTTTAACTTTTTAAAACTTTTTTTACTTTTTAAAACTATTTTTTAAACTTTTGTTTTGCTTATTAATTTTTTTAAAGTTTCCTAAACTTTCGTAAAACTTTTTTTTACAGATTTAACATTTTTCTAAGCTTTTTCTTTTACCGTTAACCCCTAACTAGCAGTAAGCAGCACTAACAGTAAATTCCCCATTTTCCCATAACTCCCACCCACCCCAGCTAGCAAAATATTTAATTATACAATATTTAAATTAGTTAATTAAATAAATTTAACCCCTGAGGGTTAATAAATAAATAAAAGTTAATCGTCAGGGGTTAAAAAAAAATTAGATCACAGTATAATACTGTGATCTGTATTTTGATCACTGTAGGCAGTGATAGACTGGCTGGGAAGGGGTTAATTTTTATTTGGACTGGGTAAAGGGTTTATTTTTTTTAGTTTTTTACTTAAACGTTATTAAACCTTTTTTTTTAACTTAATTTTTTAACTTTTTAAAGCTTATTTTAAAACTTTTTTAACGTTAACCCCTAGTTAGCCTAACACTAATTCCCCCAATTCCCCGCTAACTTCCACCCTCCCCAGCTAGCTAAATTTATAATTTTAAAATATTTAAATTAATTAATAAAATAAATTTAACCCCTGAGGGTTAAAAAAAAAAGAATTAACCCTCAGGGGTTAAAAAAAAAATCAGATCATATTAAAATGTAATCCCTGCCAATTGATCACTTTAGCCAGTGATCAATTGGCAGGGAAGGGGTTAATTTTTTATTTATATGGGTAAAGGGGGGGTAAAGGGGGGTGGGATTTTAATTGTACTTTATTTTTTTAACACCAGGGGGCAGGATCACTGAAGATCCGTCTCCCTGCACTTCACACTGAACCCGGAAGTGCAGGGAGGCGGAGGTGAGTATGCAGAGCACATGTGCCCGCTCAGACATGCTGTCAGAGCGGGCACATGTACAGGGGCAGCCCGATCCGGTGCTCCCGGTCTGCCTCTAATGCAGAGGCAGACCGGAGCACCATTAACCCCACGATCGCCACGATTGCGGCGATTTGGGGTTAATTTTACCGCGTGACGGACGAGGTCCGTCATCCGTCATTAAGGGTATCCCCTGGATGACGGACCTCGTCCGTCACCCGTCCTGAAGGGGTTAAGATCAATCATCCCAAGGTCATTATAACTATGGAAAGCATATGCAATCATTTTCAAACTAAATGTTATAGTTGCTATCATTTATAAAGGTTATCAAGTTTATCACTATAATTTATAAAGTTTACAGGTCATTCATGTTATAGATAGATAGATAGATAGATAGATAGATAGATAGATAGATAGATAGATACATATAGCTTTTAGCCCAGGCAGGGGAATGTAATCTACAGCTTTTTAGATGTTGTGGATTTCATCTCCCATGATGCTGTCATAGCTATAATTTTGGCAAAATATCAGGGGGCATGTGGTACACAGCAACTACCTTTTAGTCTATAGAGGTCACCTGGAAATCAATATGTACAAAACAAAGCACTTTATGCATTATAACATTTTTAGCAATGGGAATAGACTTAAATGGGACATTATAAGTCAAGTGATTATTAATACTACTAACAAAATATATTTGAACTTGTTACTGTGAGTAAAAAGCATAACTGCACTATTTACCTGTGGTGACAGTGGTTGGGGTGGTTGTTCTATATGTAGATGCTGTGGTAGGAGTGCTTGCATCTGTAAGTAATAGCATAATTTGTGGATGTTATTCACTCTACAATAGCATTTATAACAACAAAGAGAGGGTTGGTTGTAATTACATCAGTCAGTAGAATTATTCTAGTGAGTGAACATGTGAGAGAGCAATCTAAAAAATGCCTTAATTGATAAATGTTTACTGTGTGTACATCACAAGTTGGGGTGATGGAAGAATACACAAAGAAAGCGCAACCTGCATGTTTAATTAGTGTTTGCTGTCTATAGTAATGCTTTAAACATTATTTTGATAATGTGATTGTTTTGTCATTTCATTTAAATATGCATTTTGTGATCTGTCGTTACATTCAAATAGTAACATAGCTAAAAAAAAGCTTTACAAAAAAAACTACTATACAATAAATAGCAGCTTATTAAAAAAAAATGAAGTGACAACTTAAAAAGTACAATAAATGTAGGGTTGTAGGATAAATAATAGATCTGATGAAATACCCATTAGAATGCGCGTATCCATATCAAATAAAAGTATACATTTAATGTCCATCACCAATCTCTCTAGAATCCAAGCTCATTGATGACATAAGTTCCAAATGTAGATACCCTGAAGCATAGGAGTGCTGCACCAGTATAAAAAAAAGCATATAGTATAGTAAAAGCATGGCTCACCAGTGACCAGCTTCTGCATTCTGGTGAGCCACACGTTTTCTATATTAGTTGGACTTTTAACAGTAATCTTACTGGTTGGCACCCTAGTAACTGTATCTTTGGTACATAGTCAAACTTTAAATGTTTTATTTCCAACAGTCACCTCTGCCTGGTTTAACTATTTATGTGACTATTATAAGTTCTTAATAGAAAAGAGAACAAGCTATCTACTCATTTAACTTACCGCAGACAGTGCCCTTTCTCCAGTCTCCAAGGTTAACACCAGCACCCTCACAGGCAGCAGCGTAAGATTCTAAGGCATTGCAGAACTGTTCTAGGTCTCCTCCTGTGGCACATTGATCATAGACGCAGCTCTCAAAGTATATCTGAGGGAGGATGTAAAAGTGACATTCCTTGAAAGGACCATTGCCTGATAAAATGATTTTGCATTGCTCTTCATATTGTTTCTCATCAGCAGCATTACACGGGGGAGGATCAACCACATCATCTTCACACCTACAAGAAAAAGCATACATGTGTTTTATAAATAGTATGTCAGCGCCTTTTAGAAATATATACACAGTACATGATTACATGTACAGCAAGATATATATATATATAAACCAAAGAAAAGAAAATGTTACTTGCGCTTTTTCCTTAATCCCTATGTATATTTAGACAAATGGAGGTCATTTAGTTGCTCCAATGGCCATTGGAGGGATGCCCGCCTGCCAACGTCAAGGCAGACCCCCCCTAAGCGGGTCCTAACACCGACCCTTCAGCCTGCTTCCTAAATATACATAGGGATTAAGGAAAAAGCGCAAGTAACATTTTCTTTTCTTTGGTTTTTACTATATATTGGGGCTGATGTGTGTTGTAGTCCTAGCTGCTTTAGCGCAGGACTTCTCTTTTTGTATTTGTATTTACTTTGTATCACACAGCCTGGTTACAATGCTGCTACCCATCCCATGTGTTCCCTATTAAGGGTTAATAAGTAAAGGGGTGTATATAAAAAATACCCCTTTCTGTCTCATTAGAGATATCTTTGCCAGAAGCTCAAGGAAGCAGGCTGAAGGGTCGGTGTTAGGACCCGCTTAGGGGGGGTCTGCCTTGACGTTGGCAGGCGGGCATCCCTCCAATGGCCATTGGAGCAACTAAATGACCTCCATTTGTCTAAATATACATAGGGATTAAGGAAAAAGCGCAAGTAACATTTTCTTTTCTTTGGTTTTTACTATATATTGGGGCTGATGTGTGTTGTAGTCCTAGCTGCTTTAGCGCAGGACTTCTCTTTTTGTATTTGTATTTACTTTGTATCACACAGCCAGGTTACAATGCTGCTACCCATCCCATGTGTTCCCTATTAAGGGTTAATAAGTAAAGGGGTGTATATAAAAAATACCCCTTTCTGTCTCATTAGAGATATCTTTGCCAGAAGCTCAAGGAAGCAGGCTGAAGGGTCGGTGTTAGGACCCGCTTAGGGGGGGTCTGCCTTGACGTTGGCAGGCGGGCATCCCTCCAATGGCCATTGGAGCAACTAAATGACCTCCATTTGTCTAAATATACATAGGGATTAAGGAAAAAGCGCAAGTAACATTTTCTTTTCTTTGGTTTTTACTATATATTGGGGCTGATGTGTGTTGTAGTCCTAGCTGCTTTAGCGCAGGACTTCTCTTTTTGTATTTGTATTTACTTTGTATCACACAGCCTGGTTACAATGCTGCTACCCATCCCATGTGTTCCCTATTAAGGGTTAATAAGTAAAGGGGTGTATATAAAAAATACCCCTTTCTGTCTCATTAGAGATATCTTTGCCAGAAGCTCAAGGAAGCAGGCTGAAGGGTCGGTGTTAGGACCCGCTTAGGGGGGGTCTGCCTTGACGTTGGCAGGCGGGCATCCCTCCAATGGCCATTGGAGCAACTAAATGACCTCCATTTGTCTAAATATACATAGGGATTAAGGAAAAAGCGCAAGTAACATTTTCTTTTCTTTGGTTTTTACTATATATTGGGGCTGATGTGTGTTGTAGTCCTAGCTGCTTTAGCGCAGGACTTCTCTTTTTGTATTTATATATATATATATATATTTTAACAAAATCACATTTATGTAACAACTCAATAGTTTAATGAACACCATTTTGGTAGAGATCATTTAACTGTGATTTAAATTAATAATAAAAAAGTAGATAAAACTGTTACTAATATGCACCATATTAAGGTATACAAATATGTACCATACATTTGTCTTTGTACTATGAGATGCAACAGAATATAAAATGCACTCACATATATGTAGTCTCTGTCTGTCTCTGTTAGGAATGCGGTGTGTGTGAGGGATGCATTGTGTGCATCCTTTGTGTGTGTATAGTGTATGCAGTGTGTGTACATTTATGAGGTGTGATAGGGGCTATGTTCTGTGTGGGTGAAGAGGAATAGTTTATTTTTTTATTAGTATTTATTATTTAGCTTTATTTGAGGCTTCACTCAGAAATGGTGTCAACATTGTCAGGCCTATAAGACATTTTTTGTAATACCAATTCTAATTTACTTGGATTAAATATGTGTGACATGTCATGATTCCCTTTTATTCCAGAAGTTTGGTCTTTAAGGGGTTACATAATAAAAAAAAAAGGAAGTGCTATCTTGTATTATGTAAAATGAGGAGCAGGTGTAATTTCAAGTTCAAGCCTATCCAAAAATGTAAGAAAAATTGACCAACCAAAAAACAAAGCTTTCCCCCCCCACACATCCAGTCTGTAGCATCAGTGACCATTCTTCATTTAAAAAAAAACAAAACAAAAATGTGCTCTAGTGCAGAAAAAAAAGTGGATTTTTCTAAACAAATTTAAGGATGGAATGGGTGAGTGTGTCATCAATTGCCCATTTGCTATTTTCCCTTATTTTCAAACTAAATTTATCTTGCTGCACCTCTGCCTTTTGTTTTTTAAAATGTCATTCATTGTAATGGTTTTGCTCTGCCTGTCTTGCAGTGACTGCTACCTTCAGAGACACAGTTGGCAGAGTATTGGTAAAAAAAAAAAAAAAGCAAAGCGGTCTATTCTCCATTCCATCACCCTCTTTCTGGTGCCAGGAATGGCACTCTAAATCAAGAACTGAACCGAACATGTTCGGTGAGTCGGAAAATACCCTGAAATTTTGGGGTGCAGCATGGAAATCTGAATTTTGCCTGAACACTCAATCAACCAGAATTTGGTCAACTTGCAGATTGGTCTAAAAGAAATCTACAAATTTGTAGTCTGCTTCTAATTTACAGATAAACTTTCTATTTAGTATATTGTTTGCCCAGATTAAGTAATTAAGTCCACATTATCCTATATGCATTTTTCTTATTCAATATGTGTGCAAATGAAATATTCATAATGTACTTAGGATGTCGTGCTTTTAATAGTTTACTGAGACATTTATGTTATTGTTGAGATATACATTTATTTATTTTTCTAAATTGTTTAACCTTTCCTCCATTACATGATTTGCATGTTTGTGCTGTGACCAAATTAATGAATAGTCATCTTATGCTTATATACTTACACCCAATCATCATCTGGTACCCGCCAGCTGTTACCAAACTCATTTGAGTTAAAGGCCAGAAAACCATTAGGCATTAGGAAATCATCCAGTATATTATCAGTATAGGTGCCACAAAGACCACAGAGCTGCCCTTTGAACTTCTCATGCACTTTAACAAAAAGTTCATGGTCTCCATCAAATTTTACTTCAAGGCCAATGTCAGCTTGGAGAACAACATAGGAACCACTTAAATATATTGAGATACCAGGGATTGAATTTACTGGCAAAGTAACCTGGCTTCCATTGACCTACAATAAAAAGATCTAAGTTAGAAATTGTCATATTTGTAGTTATAGTAATAAAAACTATGAAAAGGTGAATTGAAACCACATAGATTGTTCATAAATAAATAAAATATTATTAAATTTAATCAGATATTAAATTTGTGTTATTTTCAAGTTATGCTATATTCAAAATATATGATTGTTACTACTTACGTAAACTATTTTGTTCTTGCCCAGGACAATGTGCAGGTCTCCGATTCTAAGAGCAACTGAATTCAAAGCTGTCCAGGTCAAGCTTCCTCTGTGCTCATTCCTCGTTGTGACTGAGAAGTCAACAGATGAGTTTTTACAGGTCTCCACAGTGGTATAAGTACAAGCTCCTTGGAAATGGTACAGTTTGCCATCAAATGTGATGTAGTGAGGGTCACCATGAATATGACAGATGGTAAAGTCTGCCTGGGTGCATCCTAGAACACCACCCTGAACTTTGCATATTTCATTGGGTCCACATTGCTTGTCATTGCAGGTCACATTGTTGTTTCCAAAACATGTACATTGCCCATCACATTCTCCTTGCCAGAACGTGTCTCCTTTCTAGGAAAGTGGAAAAATATTTATTAGCATACTCCAGTATTACTACTAATTATACAAATTAATCTTATATAATCTAAGCATTTCTTTACATGTTAGAAACAGAAGTTTAAATCACATATAAGCTTCTAAATAATACAAATTCTGGTCACAGGGTTCCTCATGAAAAACATGCATTGCAGATAGTGGGGTTTACTGTGTTAAAATGGTTAAATCGATAGGATACCACTGTGCACACTGCATCATATTTCTGCTATCCAGAGTAAATTTGTATTAAGAATTATTGGATTGGAGTGCTCGTCAATATCTATAAATACTTAAAATACTGACCTGATAGTATTTGCCATTGTAAAAGCATCCACAGTCACTGACAGAAACACAGGTGCTTCCACTTAGAACAAAGCCAAGATTACACTCACAATCCTCAATGCATGGCTTGCTGCAATTGTTTGACGCAGTTTGATCCACACAGGTGGCAGGACAGGCACTTGAGCATGGGTTATAGTGACTGTTAGCAGGACACTCGAGGGCTAGATAGAAATGTTAAATGTTAGAATGAAAAATACATATTTTACACTGAATGCATCAATAATGAAATAACACAAAGTCCTGTTGGACGAAAGTAATTTTTTTCATTACTATAAAAATAGTTTGTGTGATATTATCAATTTAATTCAGATATATTCCCTATTTTAAAACACTCACGGCAGAATGTTGAGTTTCTCCAAGTAATGCTAATTCCAGCCCGTTGGCAGGCATCAGCATATGTCGCTAATGCAGTGCACAGAGCAGCATCACCAAGGACACACAGGTCAAACACACAGCCACTCAGGAATCTGTCTCGGTTGATTACAGAATGGCAAGCCTGGAATGGACCATCTTTACTTGTTATAAGGCCACAGTAGGTATCTCTCGTATAAAACTCTTCCTGCTCGGGTGGACAAATTGGAGGTGGAGGAACTGGCGTGCACGATGGGTCATCATCATCTACTTTCCAGCTGTCTCCAAGTTGATTAGAGTTTTGTGCTTGTTGTCCATTAGGCATCATGAAGTCATCTATTCTGTCCCCATTAAGGTTTCCACACATTCCACAGGTTTGATTGAAATAGGTGCTTGGGACATTCACCTCCGCTGTATAATCATTATCATATGCAACTGTGAGTTTGAAATCAGTCTCTAACAAGACATATCTTCCACTTCGGGTTACTGTTAAAGATCCATTTAGCAAATTGACTGGAAGAATTGCCCAAACACCATTTACCTAAAGAGAAAATTAAAAATTTGGTGAGAACAATGTGTATATATAAAAACAAATACAAATCACCTTTGTTTAATCCTTACGCTATCTTACAAGTACATAACAAAATACCCAACTGTATGTTGCATATTTTTTACTATAAATTTTTTTATTATACCTGGACACGATTAGGTTCATTTTTCACAATTGTTATTCGATGATCATAGACATCTACTATAACTTTTTGCACATATGACACTGTTGGGTTGCCACGATGTTCATTCTTTGCTTCCACATTAAAATATGGCAGAGAAGAAGTGGAATTACTACAGAGTTTTGAGAGTGTATAGGTGCACACTCCCATAAAGTGATGAACTTCTTTATCAAATGTAGTGTAATGTGGATCTCCATAGATGATGCAGTTACCAAAAGTTAGGTCATAGCAGTCAGGTTTTCCATTGTTTATGCCACAGTATTTGTCAGCTGGGCAAGAAGCTGGATGACACTCTAATCCACTTCCTGTTGATGGACAACTGCATTGCACAGAACAAGTGTCATCTGTCCAGAATTCAGAGCCTAAAGGATAATGTTTATCTCCATCCCAGCACCCTTGGCACTGTGAATCTGGAACACATTTCCTATCTAGAAGTACATATCCTTTGTCACAGACACATCCCTCAGCACAGGGGAGATTGCAAATGGATGGGAATCCTGGGTTTGAACATGTGGCTGGACATGATGTACCACATTGCTCGTAATGACTGTTGCTTGGACATGGCAGGGCTGTAAAGTGCAAGCAAATTCATAAATGTGTTAGAAATAGCATAGTATGTGTAACAAAAACATTTTTTTCTAGCAACAAAAATGTATAAAATTGCTGAAATTTGTGTTTTATAGACTCCTTTATAGCTCTTCCAATTATTCTAGAATGAAAGAGTGTCAGTTTATTTCAAGTGATCAGATATTTTGTTTGAAGATTAGACTTCTTGAAGCATCATGAATTAAACAAAACAACTTAAAAATATCTTCAGTTAAATAACTCTTGATTGAAGTATAGCTTTGGGGTGTTGAATATTTTTGGGATAAAAAACAATTTTACTATTGTATATCCAAGTACTTGCAAGGCCATGGTTTTATACTTACGACAGAAAGTTTCATTTCTCCAGGGGAGCACAACAACACCTGCCTCCTGGCAAGCGTCTGCATATGCCTGGATGTTGTTGCAGAGTGTCTGTGGATCCAGTCGTAGGGCACACATGTCGTAGTAGCAATTTATAAAATACTCCCTTGGATCTACTATAAGATGGCAGTATTGGAAGACACCATTGAATGGAAGCATTATACCGCAGGATTCATGGCTCTCAATTTCTCTTTTTTCCTCATCAGTGCATTGCATACTATCATCAGAGTCTTGAGAGCAACTTTAATGAAGGAAAAAAAAAACACTGGTGTCAAGTAGTTGTTTTTTGGGCATTACATTATTTTCAATACATTTTTTTGTTTTAAAACACCCATGAACCCTGTAACCAAAAAGGACTGTTGTACCAGTAATTAAAGCTTGTTTTTGAGAGGCATCAAAACATTATGCTTTATGGGTATAGGAAATCTTGAGTGCAAAACATTACTATTTTATTCTTGCTGGGATTTTTTACAAACAGATAAAGCAAGTTTTGCAACAATATTATAGAGTATGTAATTAAAATATAATTTTTTTTATTTGCAAAGTATTTTAATGAAAACGTAAAAGTATTAAGATGACAAAAAAATAATGGATTGTATATAAAGTATAGGAAGTTACAGGGTGTATGAACAAACAATAATGAGAGATTATACATCAACAAAAGAGGTACATTGTGAATAATCATATGAAGATAGTCTGTAGTAACCAAATTATATGCGCTGACTTCTCTATGTAATTTTTTTTTCATTATTAATCCTATGTGGGAAATGGTTAAATAAGAGACAAAGTGAGAAGAAGATAGGAATGAGAGCAAAATAGAAAAGGTGAAGGCTTAAGAAGAAAAAATATAAAAGAGAAATAGAGCAGTAAAATATTATCAAATAAGAGAAACCACAATATGGGGTGTGGGAAAGAAAACAAAAAGGAAGAGTGGACAAACAAAAAAACAAAACAATAATAGGAATAGGGATGGCAGTCAACTAGATTATTCAATTCCTGACCAGTAATAAGACAAGGTTAGGACTTAGGGGGATATCTCTAAGAGGAGGCCATTGCAGCGATATGTTGCACGTAAGGGTGGAAGACCTTGTTATGGACAGGAAGAGAGCCATAGAGTTTCACTGTCATCTCTTCCATATCGTGGAGATACCTAATTTTGTAAAATATACAATGTTTTTAAAGCCCCTTACGTACTGGAAATTTATGATTTCTATAGAGACTAGGAAGTGACTGAAGATCAGTCTCTAATGGTCCATCGTGGTTTTAATGGCACACATAATTATGAATGCATGGATTCTGAGATTTATAGAATATGCAGCTTAATTGTTTAAATTAACACTATAATGTTAGGAATACAAAGCTGCGTTCCGAACACTATAGTGTCCCTTTGACTCCCCTTCTACTGCGCCTTAAGGAATTTGACATGTGTAGCTTGGAGGAAAGACGAGACAGGGGGTAATATGATAGAAACATTTAAATACATAAAGGGTAGCAACACATTAAAGGAGGAGACTATATTTAAAAGAAGAAAAACTACCACAACAAGGGGACATAGTCTTAAATCAGAGGTTTAAAAATAATATCAGGAAGTATTACTTTACTGAGCGGGTAGTGGATGCATGGAATAGTCTTTCAGCTGAAGTGGTAGAGGTTAACACAGTGAAGGAGTTTAAGGATGCGTGAGATAGGCATAAGGCTATCCTAACTATAAGATAAGGCCAGGGACTAATGAAAGTATTTAGAAAGTTGGGCAATCTAGATGGGTCAAATGGTTCTTTTCTGCTGTCACATTCTATGTTTCCATGTTTCTCACTCCCATCCCATTTTCTGGATATAGAACTCTCAGAGATATTTTGTGTGCTCCAACCCAAAAAGATTTCTGACATTATCTTTGCCTTTGACATGCTTTATCTTAGATGTTCTAAAAGACAGTCCTGCATATTATCCTGTCCTCCAGTGTTGTCATTCATTAAAGCATCAAAGGGTAGATCGTGCTGCTTTTAAAGTGATGTTGATTACTAAAAATGTGTTATCTGAAAGTTTATGGTGTTGAATAGGGCCGTAAATTAAGTTAGTCAGGGGTCTAGTACATGCAGACACAGTAAAAAAAAAAAAAAAACGCAAGATTCAGAGCCAGTGTCTAGTGCCCAACATATTTGAACCTCACCAGTAAGCACTGTGTAGGTATACAGTATACAATTGCAATCATTTCAGACAATTTCTGCAGTTATAAGGAATATGATGAAAGTAGGACAGAAAAGGATGCTCCATGTACCATACCCAATCCAACAAGAATAATTGCTATGATGCTTGGTTTGTTCCTTTAATGTATATCATTAGAAAGACTAGATATGAGAGCTTTATAATTCACCTACCTAGCACCACCAGGCACTTGCCAGCTGTTACCATAGCTGATAGAATCATCCTCTTTTTGCCCAGCAGGATTGAGGTTATCATCTCTGCGATCACCGTTGAAGTTGGCACAGATTCCGCATACTTTGCCCTGATATAGCTTAGAAAGTGTCACTTCAACCCGATGGTCTCCATCATATTTTACTCTCAGGCCAAAGCCAACTGTAGCAGTAACGTACTGACCACTCAAGCTAACAGACACTCCTGGCGATAAGTTCACTGGAAGAATCTGAACCTGTCCATTTATCTGAGGATGTGTTATTTAAAATATTATTAGATTCTAATAAATATCCAATTCTACATTCTTTATATTTAAAATGGTAAATGTATTAAATATCAGAATTTTATATTTCTAGCTATTTTAAAAATAATTTGTTACAGCCTTAGATTCAATGCTTACTTAATGGAACACGCAAGCAACCTAACTACTACAGTACCCTGGTGCAGAGCCCCTGCTTCGAGTAGCCAAGAGAGGTAACAGACAGTGGACAAAGAGAGTAAAGCTGGATGAGTTCCAGTTGAGTGAGTATGTTAATTTTGGTGTTTGCCTTATAAGGTATTTAGATGTGTCTCTATATAGCAACATGTCTATAAATAACAATATATATATATATATATATACTTATGTGGGGTGGCTGGGGGGGGACTGCTTAATGGAACATATCAGCATTATACACAAATACATTTATCTATAAAGTTGGAATATTGCATTGTTATTTTAAAGAACTGACCCTCTTTTTCCTGTGACATAAAGGGTTACTTACCTGCAATCCAGTGGCACGAAAATCAGTACTGATCTCATGGCCAATAGAATGCTCTTACATAGAAGCATTGTAAGCAGGGCACTTGCACTGCAATCACTGTGCTGCACTTTCAGTGCTTTTCATATAGACATATTAAATCATCAGCTTGTTTATGAGTATCATTGCCACCAGCTTTGTGCCTGTGCACATAGCAATCAGGAATATCACCCTTTCGGCAGTTCGATAGACAGCTGAGAAGAGTGAAACCTTCTCAATTTAGAAAAGTGCTGCTTTAATATTGAAATCTGCAGTTTTATAAAGTGACAAAGTGACATATTTAACCCCTAAAGCACATCAGGAAGCTGAAGTGGTTTAAAAGTGTGGAGTGTTCCTTTAAGAATGTGCGTGGCCAATTAATTGTATGGGGAAGTACCTTAGGTGCAAAAGCACAATTTATCCATAGATGAGCTCCACTCTCTGTTGGTTTAAGTGTCTAATTTCACACATGACTCACACATTCTTATGCTTGGCCAGTATATGTCCTGAGAAGGATTGTATAGCTTTCAGTTATATCATTTTCTCTTACCTTTACGACTCTGTTTTTTTCCAAGCTGATAGTGTAGTTATGAACATACAGTATTACTTGTTTGACATAAGATACATGGGTGTTCCCCCCTCTGTATTCATGCACTACTTCCACATTGAAATAGGTCAAAGTGCTGTTCTGCTCACATAGCTTTGTGAGGGTGTATGTGCAGTTTCCCATGAACGTATGAGGATAGTTATCAAATGTGAAGTAGTGGGGATCTCCATAGCCACTACAAGTACCTCCTGCACAAAAAAAAAGAAAATTAAGTTTGTTAAGCCAGCTGCGGCGGTCTGCCAAAGTATCACCACCACGGATGTCCTTTTCCCAATAAAATAACACAAATAATGCCAAGGTGTAATGTCGCCGGTATTGCATAACCCCCCACACATGAGCCAAGGCCTAATGCTGGGAGAAGAGTGGTTTATCTGGGGCCACACACCACCATTTATGCAAAAGCCCAAACATGGTGTTTCTCACACAGAAATGCAGGGAAATCCCTTCCATGATCCTCTGTGCCTGAGAGATAATTAACGGAATACACATTGATAATTACATTATCTCTCAGGGACAAGAAATTATAACAATTTCTAATCACCCCACAAATACCCCCAAAATACATGGAAACCCCACAAAAGTCACATAGCTGGGACCTGGGCAAACAATATATCAAAAAATCCCCCAGATCCATTTGGTATGTTTGGATCAACATCGCGGGGAAGTTTTGACCGGTCTGCCACGAGGTCAAAGCCCAAAATAGTTCCAGGGAAGTTGTAGCAAGTGCCGTTCTCCATTTGTTGGGTTTTGTATGAAAACCACATAAGTTAGACGAAAGCGGATTAGTGTAGAATGCTCCCCGTGTTTGGTAGTCCATATCTCCCGAACGCTGTTCATGTAGGTGTAGCAGAACTGGAAGAGGCAGCAGGTTCATGGTGACCGGTGTTCGCGCGAGTGCCTGGCTGAAATTAGTTCCAGGCACTCGATGACCAAGTCCCGCTGCCTGAGTTCGGAAGACAAAATGCCCGCCAAAATGGCTGGGGAAAGGAGCCGAAAGTGATGGGGTTATTCCTTCACATCAGCTATTTCCAGAATATATAATACAATAAAAAAACAATCAAATCTTTGAAACCATATTAGCAGTCACATTTAAAACTGTCAAATAAAATAAAAATGTACCGTCTATAGAGATCGGAGTAGTTGGGGGAGTAGTTGGTTTGATTGAAGTAGTTAATGTTGTCATTGGAGTTGATTCTGCAAAATAAAATGTTATCACATACTGGTAAACCAAATGGCAAATTGATAGTAGCTGTATTTCTACCTTAGTAATCATAGTATTCATGAAAAAGGAAAATATTGTAGAAAAAATACTGGAATAATTGATTGAATAGCATAAATTCGATTTCATGCATCATCACAATCAGTTTTCTTCTCTACCTAAAGTAGACCTCTTACCTTACAATGTTGTCACTCAAATGTATGCTTTTTCAATATCTTGTCTATACCAACTTTAGTATAACTTCAGCTTAAAGGAACACTGTACTCACTATAATAACTTCATCTAAATGAAGCTGTTATAGTTCCTACAAATGCTCTCCCCTTCCTTAGTAGCCCCTACTGTTAATATTATACTAACTAGGCAGGGGAACATAATCTTCAGCATTACAGATTTTGTGGACTACATCTCCCATAATGCTGTTATAGCTATAATTCTGGCGAAGCATCATGGGGCATGTAGTACACGGCATCTGGAGTGTTGAAAGTTGCTTACCTTCTAGTATATAGGGGTCACCTGGAAATCAATGTTTAGAAAACAAAGAACTTTATATATTATAACATATTTAGCAATGGGAATAGACTTGAAAGGGAGATTTTAAATCAAGTGATTATTAATACTACTAACAAAACATATTTGAACTCGTTACCGTGACCGTGAATAACAAACATAACTGCACTATTTACCTGTGGTGACAGTGGTTGGAGTGGTTGTTCTAGATGTAGATGCTGTGGTAGGAGTGCTTGCATCTGTAAGTAATAGCATAATTTGTGGATGTTATTCACTCTACAATAGCATTTATAACAACAAAGAGAGGGTTGGTTGTAATTACATCAGTCAGTAGAATTATTCTAGTGAGTGAACATGTGAGAGTGCAATCTAAAAAATGCCTTTATTGATAAATGTTTACTGTGTGTACATCACAAGTTGGGGTGATGGAAGAATACACAAAGAAAGCACAACCTGCATGTTTAATTAGTGTTTGCTGTCTATAGTAATGCTTTAAACATTATTTTGATAATGTGGTTGTTTTGTCATTTCATTTAAATATGCATTTTGTGATCTGTCGTTACATTCAAATAGTTACATAGCTAAAAAAAGCTTTACAAAAAAAACTACTATACAATAAATAGCAGCTTATTAAAAAAAAATTGAAGTGACAACTTAAAAAGTACAATAAATGTAGGGTTGTAGGATAAATAACAGATCTGCCGAAATACCCATTAGAATGCGCGTATCCATATCAAATAAAAGTATACATTTAATGTCCATCACCAATCTCTCTAGAATCAAAGCTCATTGATGACATAAGTTCCAAATGTAGATACCCTGAAGCATAGGAGTGCTGCACCAGTATAAAAAAAGCATATGGTATAGTAAAAGCATGGCTCACCAGTGACCAGCTTCTGCATTCTGGTGAGCCACACGTTTTCTATATTAGTTGGACTTTTAACAGTAATCTTACTGGTTGGCACCCTAGTAACTGTATCTTTGGTACATAGTCAAACTTTAAATGTTTTATTTCCAACAGTCATCTCTGCCTGGTTTAACTATTTGTGTGACTATTATAAGTTCTTAATAGAAAAGAGAACAAGCTATCTACTCATTTAACTTACCGCAGACAGTGCCCTTTCTCCAGTCTCCAAGGTTAACACCAGCACCCTCACATGCAGCAGCATAAGACTCTAAGGCGTTGCAGAGCTGTTCTAGGTCTCCTCCTGTGGCACATTGATCATAGACACAGCTCTCAAAGTATATCTGAGGGAGGATGTAAAAGTGACATTCCTTGAAAGGACCATTGCCTGATAAAATGATTTTGCATTGCTCTTCATATTGTTTCTCATCAGCAGGATTACACGGGGGAGGATCAACCACATCATCTTCACACCTACAAGAAAAAGCATACATGTGTTTTATAAATAGTATTTCAGCGCCTTTTAGAAATATGTACACAGTACATCATTACATGTACAGAAAGATATATATATATATATATATATATTTTTTTTTTTTTTTTAACAAAATCACATTTATGTAACAACTCAATAGTTGTAATTTCAAGTTCAAACCTATCCAAAAATGTAAGATAAATTGACCAACCAAAAAACAAAGCTTTCCCCCCACACATCCAGTCTGTAGCATCAGTGACCATTCTTCAGTTTAAAAAAAAAAAAAAAAATTGTGCCCTAGTGCAGAAAAAAAGTGGATTTTTCTAAACAAATTTAAGGATGGAATGGGTGAGTGTGTCATCAATTGCCCATTTGCTATTTTCCCTTATTTTCAAACTAAATTTATCTTGCTGCACCTCTGCCTTTTTTTTTAAACGTCATTCATTGTAATGGTTTTGCTCTGCCTGTCTGAGTCTTGCAGTGACTGCTACCTTCAGAGACACAGATGGCAGAGTATTGATAAAAAAAAAAAAAGCAAAGCGGTCTATTCTCCATTCCATCACCCTGTTTCTGGTGCCAGGAATGGCACTATAAATCAAGAACTGAACCGAACATGCTCGGTGAGTCGGAAAATACCCTGAAATTTTGGTGTGCAGCATGGAAATCTGAATTTTGTCTGAACACTCAATCAACCAGAATTCGGTCAACTTGCAGTTTGGTCTAAAAGAAATCTACAAATTTGTAGTCTGCTTCTAATTTACAGTTAAACTTTCTATTTAGTATATTGTTTGCCCATATTAAGTATTTAAGTCCACATTATCCTATATGCATTTTTCTTATTCAATATGTGTGCAAATGAAATATTCATAATGTACTTAGGATGTCGTGCTTTTAATAGTTTACTGAGACATTTATGTTATTGTTGAGATATACATTTATTTATTTTTCTAAATTGTTTAACCTTTCCTCCATTACATGATTTGTATGTCTGTGCTGTGACCAAATTAATGAATAGTCATCTTATGCTTATATACTTACACCCAATCATCATCTGGTACCCGCCAGCTGTTACCAAACTCATTTGAGTTAAAGGCCAGAAAACCATTAGGCATTAGGAAATCATCCAGTATATTATCAGTATAGGTGCCACAAAGACCACAGAGCTGCCCTTTGAACTTCTCATGCACTTTAACAAAAAGTTCATGGTCTCCATCAAATTTTACTTCAAGGCCAATGTCAGCTTGGAGAACAACATAGGAACCACTTAAATATATCGAGATACCAGGGATTGAATTTACTGGCAAAGTAACCTGGCTTCCATTGACCTACAATAAAAAGATCTAAGTCAGAAATTGTCATATTTGTAGTTATAGTAATAAAAACTATGGAAAGGTGAATTGAAACCTTCACCATAAATAAATAAAATATTATTACATTGAATCAGATATTAAATTTGTGTTATTTTCAAGTTATGCTATATTCAAAATATATGGTTGTTGCTACTTACGTAAACTATTTTGTTCTTGCCCAGGACAATGTGCAGGTCTCCGATTCTAAGAGCAACTGAATTCAAAGCTGTCCAGGTCAAGCTTCCTCTGTGCTCATTCCTCGTTGTGACTGAGAAGTCAACAGATGAGTTTTTACAGGTCTCCACAGTGGTATAAGTACAAGCTCCTTGGAAATGGTACAGTTTGCCATCAAATGTGATGTAGTGAGGGTCACCATGAATATGACAGATGGTAAAGTCTGCCTGGGTGCATCCTAGAACACCACCCTGAACTTTGCATATTTCATTGGGTCCACATTGCTTGTCATTGCAGGTCACATTGTTGTTTCCAAAACATGTACATTGCCCATCACATTCTCCTTGCCAGAACGTGTCTCCTTTCTAGGAAAGTGGAAAAATATTTATTAGCATACTCCAGTATTACTACTAATTATACAAATTAATCTTATATAATCTAAGCATTTCTTTACATGTTAGAAACAGAAGTTTAAATCGCATATAAGCTTCTAAATAATACACATTCTGGTCACAGGGTTCCTCATGAAAAACATACATTGCTGATAGTGGTGTTTACTGTGATAAAAGGGTTAAACCGATAGGATACCACTGTGCACACTGCATCATATTTCTGCTATCCAGAGTAAATTTGTATTAATAATTATTGGATTGGAGTGCTCGTCAATATCTATAAATACTTAAAATACTGACCTGATAGTATTTGCCATTGTAAAAGCATCCACAGTCACTGACAGAAACACAGGTGCTTCCACTTAGAACAAAGCCAAGATTACACTCACAATCCTCAATACATGGCTTGCTGCAATTGTTTGACGCATTTTGATCCACACAGGTGGCAGGACAGGCACTTGAGCATGGGTTATAGTGACTGTTAGCAGGACACTCGAGGGCTAGATAGAAATGTTAAATGTTAGAATGACCAATACATATTTTACACTGAATGCATCAATAATGAAATAACACAAAGTCCTGTTGGACGAAAGTAATGTTTTTCAGTACTATAAAAATAGTTTGTGTGATATTATCAATTTAATTCAGATATATTCCCTATTTTAAAACACTCACGGCAGAATGTTGAGTTTCTCCAAGTAATGCTAACTCCAGCCCGTTGGCAGGCATCAGCATATGCCGCCAATGCAGTGCACAGAGCAGCATCACCAAGGACACACAGGTCAAACACACAGCCACTCAGGAATCTGTCTGGGTTGATTACAGAATGGCAAGTCTGGAATGGACCTTCTTTACTTGTTATAAGGCCACAGTAGGTATCTCTCGTATAAAACTCTTCCTGCTCGGGTGGACAAATTGGAGGTGTAGGAACTGGCGTGCACGATGGGTCATCATCATCTACTTTCCAGCTGTCTCCAAGTTGATTAGAGTTTTGTGCTTGTTGTCCATTAGGCATCATGAAGTCATCTATTCTGTCCCCATTAAGGTTTCCACACATTCCACAGGTTTGATTGAAATAGGTGCTTGGGACATTCACCTCCGCTGTATAATCATTATCATATGCAACTGTGAGTTTGAAATCAGTCTCTAACAAGACATATCTTCCACTTCGGGTTACTGTTAAAGATCCATTTAGCAAATTGACTGGAAGAATTGCCCAAACACCATTTACCTAAAGAGAAAATTAAAAATTTGGTGAGAACAATGTGTATATATAAAAACAAATACAAATCATCTTTGTTTAATCCTTACGCTATCTTACAAGTACATAACAAAATACCCAACTGTATGTTGCATATTTTTTACTATAATTTTTTTTTATTATACCTGGACACGATTAGGTTCATTTTTCACAATTGTTATTCGATGATCATAGACATCTACTATAACTTTTTGCACATATGACACTGTTGGGTTGCCACGATGTTCATTCTTTGCTTCCACATTAAAATATGGCAGAGAAGAAGTGGAATTACTACAGAGTTTTGAGAGTGTATAGGTGCACACTCCCATAAAGTGATGAACTTCTTTATCAAATGTAGTGTAATGAGGATCTCCATAGATGATGCAGTTACCAAAAGTTAGGTCATAGCAGTCAGGTTTTCCATTGTTTATGCCACAGTATTTGTCAGCTGGGCAAGAAGCTGGATGACACTCTAATCCACTTCCTGTTGATGGACAACTGCATTGCACAGAACAAGTGTCATCTGTCCAGAATTCAGAGCCTAAAGGATAATGTTTATCTCCATCCCAGCACCCTTGGCACTGTGAATCTGGAACACATTTCCTATCTAGAAGTACATATCCTTTGTCACAGACACATCCCTCAGCGCAGGGGAGATTGCAAATGGATGGGAATCCTGGGTTTGAACATGTGGCTGGACATGATGTACCACATTGCTCGTAATGACTGTTGCTTGGACATGGCAGGGCTGTAAAGTGCAAGCAAATTCATAAATGTGTTAGAAATAGCATAGTATGTGTAACAAAAACATTTTTTTCTAGCAACAAAAATGTATAAAATTGCTGAAATTTGTGTTTTATAGACTCCTTTATAGCTCTCCCAATTATTCTAGAATGAAAGAGTGTCAGTTTATTTCAAGTGATCAGATATTTTGTTTGAAGATTAGACTTCTTGAAGCATCATGAATTAAACAAAACAACTTAAAAATATCTTCAGTTAAATAACTCTTGATTGAAGTATAGCTTTGGGGTGTTGAATATTTTTGGAATAAAAAACAATTTTACTATTGTATATCCAAGTACTTGCTAGGCCATGGTTTTATACTTACGACAGAAAGTTTCATTTCTCCAGGGGAGCACAACAACACCTGCCTCCTGGCAAGCGTCTGCATATGCCTGGATGTTGTTGCAGAGTGTCTGTGGATCCAGTCGTAGGGCACACATGTCGTAGTAGCAATTTATAAAATACTCCCTTGGATCTACTATAAGATGGCAGTATTGGAAGACACCATTAAATGGAAGCATTATACCGCAGGATTCATGGCTCTCAATTTCTCTTTTTTCCTCATCAGTGCATTGAATACTATCATCAGAGTCTTGAGAGCAACTTTAATGAAGGAAAAAAAAAACACTGGTGTCAACTAGTTGTTATTTGGGCATTACATTATTTTCAATACATTTGTTTGTTTTAAAACACCCATGTACCCTCTAACCAAAAAGGACTTTTGTACCAGTAATTAAAGCTTGTTTTAGAGAGGCATCAAAACATTATGCTTTATGGGTACAGGAAATCTTGAGTGCAAAACATTACTATTTTATTCTTGCTGGGATTTTTTACAAACAGATAAAGCAACACCCATGTACCCTCTAACCAGGGCCGGCCTTGGGGTGTGCGAGCTGTGCGGCCGCACAGGGCGCCATGGAGCAGGGGGCGCCGTGCGCACAGGGATTTAAAAAAAAAAAAAAAAAATGTTTATTTATTTTTTTTATTTTTTTAATTTGCAGCGGGGGCGGAGCTTACCGTGCGGCGGGGCGGAGCTAAAAGCGCCGGAAAACTGCTGCAGGGGAAGCAGGAAGGAGTCCCTGCTTCCCTACCAAACAGTCACCAGGAGCTGCACTGCCTCCACAATGAACTCCACAGGTAACTGTGGGATTGTCAGGTGAGTGTGACTCTCTGCCTGTGTGTATTATTGTCTGTGTGTGTATGACTGTCTGCCTCTGTGTGTCTGTGTGTATTACTGTCTGTGTGTGTGTGTATGACTCTCTGCCTGTGTGTATTACTGTCTGTGTGTATGACTGTCTGCCTCTGTGTGTCTGTGTGTATTACTGTCTGTGTGTGTGTGTATGACTCTCTGCCTGTGTGTATTACTGTCTGTGTGTATGACTGTCTGCCTCTGTGTGTCTGTGTGTATGACTGTCTGCCTGTGTGTGTGTATTACTGTCTGTGTGTGTGTGTATGACTGTCTGCCTGTGTGTGTGTATTACTGTCTGTGTGTGTGTGTCTGTGTGTATGACTGTGTGTATGTGTGTCTGTGTGTAGTGTGTATGACTGTCTGCCTCTGTGTGTATGACTGTGTGTGTCTGTGTGTATTACTGTCTGCCTCTGTGTGTGTCTGTGTGTATTACTGTCTGTGTCTGTGTGTATGACTGACTGTCTGGCTGTGTGTGTCTGTGTGTGTTTGTGAGACTGTCTGCCTTTGTGTGTCTGTGTGTGTGTATATGACTGTCTGCCTGTGTGTGTGTGTGGATGTCTTCCTGTGTGTGTGTGTGTGTGTATGGCCGTCTGACTCTGTGTGTGTGTGTGTGTCACATACAACCAATACACGCATATCACACACTGTTAATACACCCATTACAAATATCACACATAGCATACATATCACACACAGTCATCACACCTACTATCACATACACAGACAACACAAACATTAGAGCATACATGGATGACGGGGGGGGGGGGGGGGGGGCGCTGTGACTTTTGTACCAGTAATTAAAGCTTGTTTTGGAGAGGCATCAAAACATTATGCTTTATGGGTATAGGAAATCTTGAGTGCAAAACATTACTATTTTATTCTTGCTGGGATTTTTTACAAACAGATAAAGCAAGTTTTGCAACAATATTATAGAGTATGTAATTAAAATATAATTTTTTTTATTTGCAAAGTATTTTAATGAAAACGTAAAAGTATTAAGATGACAAAAAAAATAATGGATTGTATATAAAGTATAGGAAGTTACAGGGTGTATGAACAAACAATAATGAGAGATTATACATCATCAAAAGACATGCATTGTGAATAATCATTGTCAACAATGAAGAGAGTTGGTAGTAACCAAATTATATGCGCTGACTTCTCTATGTAATTTTTTTTTCATTATTAATCCTATGTGGGAAATGGTTAAATAAGAGACAAAGGGAGAAGAAGATACAAAGGATGAGGAATGAGAGCAAAATAGAAAAGGTGAAGGCTTAAGAAGAAAAAATATAAAAGAGAAATAGAGCAGTGAAATATTATCAAACAAGAGAAACCACAATATGGGGTGTGGGAAAGAAAACAAAAAGAAAGAGTGGACAAACAAAAAAACAAAACAATAATAGGAATAGGGATGGCAGTCAACTAGATTATTCAATTCCTGACCAGTAATAAGACAAGTTTAGGAGAATATCTCTAAGAGGAGGCCATTGCAGCGATATGTTGCACGTAAGGGTGGAAGACCTTGTTATGGACAGGAAGAGAGCCACAGAGTTTCACTGTCATCTCTTCCATATCGTGGAGATACCTAATTTTGTAAAATATACAATGTTTTTAAAGCCCCTTACGTACTGGAAATTCATGATTTCTATAGAGACTAGGAAGTGACTGAAGATCAGTCTCTAATGGTCCATCGTGGTTTTAATGGCACACATAATTATGAATGAATGGATTCTGAGATTTATAGAATATGCAGCTTAATTGTTTAAATTAACACTATAATGTTAGGAATACAAAGCTGCGTTCCGAACACTATAGTGTCCCTTTGACTCCCCTTCTACTGCGCCTTAAGGAATTTAACATGTGTAGCTTGGAGGAAAGACGAGACAGGGGGTAATATGATAGAAACATTTAAATACATAAAGGGTAGCAACACAGTAAAGGAGGAGACTATATTTAAAAGAAGAAAAACTACCACAACAAGGGGACATAGTCTTAAATCAGAGGTTTAAAAATAATATCAGGAAGTATTACTTTACTGAGCGGGTAGTGGATGCATGGAATAGTCTTTCAGCTGAAGTGGTAGAGGTTAACACAGTGAAGGAGTTTAAGGATGCGTGAGATAGGCATAAGGCTATCCTAACTATAAGATAAGGCCAGGGACTAATGAAAGTATTTAGAAAGTTGGGCAATCTAGATGGGCCAAATGGTTCTTTTCTGCTGTCACATTCTATGTTTCCATGTTTCTCACTCCCATCCCATTTTCTGGATATAGAACTCTCAGAGATATTTTGTCTGCTCCAACCCAAAAAGATTTCTGACATTATCTTTGCCTTTGACATGCTTTATCTTAGATGTTCTAAAAGACAGTCCTGCATATTATCCTGTCCTCCAGTGTTGTCATTCATTAAAGCATCAAAGGGTAGATCGTGCTGCTTTTAAAGTGATGTTGATTACTAAAAATGTGTTATCTGAAAGTTTATGGTGTTGAATAGGGCCGTAAATTAAGTTAGTCAGGGGTCAAGTACATGCCGACACAGTAAAAAAAAAAAAGCCAGTGCCAGTGTCTAGTGCCCAACACATTTGAACCTCACCAAAAAGCAGAGCCAGTGTCTAGTGCCCAACACATTTGAACCTCACCAGTAAGCACAATTGCAATCATTTCAGACAATTGCTGCAGTTATAAGGAATATGATGAAAGTAGGCCAGAAAAGGATGCTCCATGTACCATACCCAATCCAACAAGAATAATTGCTATGATGCTTGGTTTGTTCCTTTAATGTATATCATTAGAAAGACTAGATATGAGAGCTTTATAATTCACCTACCTAGCACCACCAGGCACTTGCCAGCTGTTACCATAGCTGATAGAATCATCCTCTTTTTGCCCAGCAGGATTGAGGTTATCATCTCTGCGATCACCGTTGAAGTTGGCACAGATTCCGCATACTTTGCCCTGATATAGCTTAGAAAGCGTCACTTCAACCCGATGGTCTCCATCATATTTTACTCTCAGGCCAAAGCCAACTGTAGCAGTAACGTACTGACCACTCAAGCTAACAGACACTCCTGGCGATAAGTTCACTGGAAGAAGCTGAACCTGTCCATTAATCTGAGGATGTGTTATTTAAAATATTATTAGATTCTAATAAATATCCAATTCGACATTCTTTATATTTAAAATGGTAAATGTATTAAATATCAGAATTTTATATTTCTAGCTATTTTAAAAATAATTTGTTACAGCCTTAGATTCAATGCTTACTTAATGGAACACGCAAGCAACCTAACTACTACAGTACCCTGGTGCAGAGCCCCTGCTTCGAGTAGCCAAGAGAGGTAACAGACAGTGGACAAAGAGAGTAAAGCTGGAAGGGGTCCAGTTAAGTGAGTATGTTAATTTTGGTGTTTGCCTTATAAGGTATTTAGATGTGTCTCTATATAGCAACATGTCTATATATAACAATATATATATATATATATATATATATACTTATGTGGGGTGGCTGGGGGGGGACTGCTTAATGGAACATATCAGCATTATACACAAATACATTTATCTATAAAGTTGGAATATTGCATTGTTATTTTAAAGAACTGACCCTCTTTTTCCTGTGACATAAAGGGTTACTTACCTGCAATCCAGTGGCACGAAAATCAGTACTGATCTCATGGCCAATAGAATGCTCTTACATAGAAGCATTGTAAGCAGGGCACTTGCACTGCAATCACTGTGCTGCACTTTCAGTGCTTTTCATATAGACATATTAAATCATCAGCTTGTTTATGAGTATCATTGCCACCAGCTTTGTGCCTGTGCACATAGCAATCAGGAATATCACCCTTTCGGCAGTTCGATAGACAGCTGAGAAGAGTGAAACCTTCTCAATTTAGAAAAGTGCTGCTTTAATATTGAAATCTGCAGTTTTATAAAGTGACAAAGTGACATATTTAACCCCTAAAGCACATCAGGAAGCTGAAGTGGTTTAAAAGTGTGGAGTGTTCCTTTAAGAATGTGCGTGGCCAATTAATTGTATGGGGAAGTACCTTAGGTGCAAAAGCACAATTTATCCATAGATGAGCTCCACTCTCTGTTGGTTTAAGTGTCTAATTTCACACATGATTCTTATGCTTGGCCAGTATATGTCCTGAGAAGGATTGTATAGCTTTCAGTTATATCATTTTCTCTTACCTTTACGACTCTGTTTTTTTCCAAGCTGATAGTGTAGTTATGAACATACAGTATTACTTGTTTGACATAAGATACATGGGTGTTCCCCCCTCTGTATTCATGCACTACTTCCACATTGAAATAGGTCAAAGTGCTGTTCTGCTCACATAGCTTTGTGAGGGTGTATGTGCAGTTTCCCATGAACGTATGAGGATAGTTATCAAATGTGAAGTAGTGGGGATCTCCATAGCCACTACAAGTACCTCCTGCACAAAAAAAAAGAAAATTAAGTTTGTTAAGCCAGCTGCGGCGGTCTGCCAAAGTATCACCACCACGGATGTCCTTTTCCCAATAAAATAACACAAATAATCCCAAGGTGTAATGTCGCCGGTATTGCATAACCCCCCACACATGAGCCAAGGCCTAATGCTGGGAGAAGAGTGGTTTATCTGGGGCCACACACCACCATTTATGCAAAAGCCCAAACATGGTGTTTCTCACACAGAAATGCAGGGAAATCCCTTCCATGATCCTCTGTGCCTGAGAGATAATTAACGGAATACACATTGATAATTACATTATCTCTCAGGGACAAGAAATTATAACAATTTCTAATCACCCCACAAATACCCCCAAAATACATGGAAACCCCACAAAAGTCACATAGCTGGGACCTGGGCAAACAATATATCAAAAAATCCCCCAGATCCATTTGGTATGTTTGGATCAACATCGCGGGGAAGTTTTGACCGGTCTGCCACGAGGTCAAAGCCCAAAATAGTTCTAGGGAAGTTGTAGCAAGTGCCGTTCTCCATTTGTTGGGTTTTGTATGAAAACCACATAAGTTAGACGAAAGCGGATTAGTGTAGAATGCTCCCCGTGTTTGGTAGTCCATATCTCCCGAACGCTGTTCATGTAGGTGTAGCAGAACTGGAAGAGGCAGCAGGTTCATGGTGACCGGTGTTCGCGCGAGTGCCTGGCTGAAATTAGTTCCAGGCACTCGATGACCAAGTCCCGCTGCCTGAGTTCGGAAGACAAAATGCCCGCCAAAATGGCTGGGGAAAGGAGCCGAAAGTGATGGGGTTATTCCTTCACATCAGCTATTTCCAGAATATATAATACAATAAAAAAACAATCAAATCTTTGAAACCATATTAGCAGTCACATTTAAAACTGTCAAATAAAATAAAAATGTACCGTCTATAGAGATCGGAGTAGTTGGGGGAGTAGTTGGTTTGATTGAAGTAGTTAATGTTGTCATTGGAGTTGATTCTGCAAAATAAAATGTTATCACATGCTGGTAAACCAAATGGCAAATTGATAGTAGCTGTATTTCTACCTTAGTAATCATAGTATTCATGAAAAAGGAAAATATTGTAGAAAAAATACTGGAATAATTGATTGAATAGCATAAATTCGATTTCATGCATCATCACAATCAGTTTTCTTCTCTACCTAAAGTAGATCTCTTACCTTACAATGTTGTCACTCAAATGTATGCTTTTTCAATATCTTGTCTATACCAACTTTAGTATAACTTCAGCTTAAAGGAACACTGTACTCACTATAATAACTTCATCTAAATGAAGCTGTTATAGTTCCTACAAATGCTCTCCCCTTCCTTAGTAGCCCCTACTGTTAATATTATACTAACTAGGCAGGGGAACATAATCTTCAGCATTACAGATTTTGTGGACTACATCTCCCATAATGCTGTTATAGCTATAATTCTGGCGAAGCATCATGGGGCATGTAGTACACGGCATCTGGAGTGTTGAAAGTTGCTTACCTTCTAGTCTATAGGGGTCACCTGGAAATCAATGTTTAGAAAACAAAGAACTTTATATATTATAACATATTTAGCAATGGGAATAGACTTGAAAGGGAGATTTTAAATCAAGTGATTATTAATACTACTAACAAAACATATTTGAACTCGTTACCGTGACCGTGAATAACAAACATAACTGCACTATTTACCTGTGGTGACAGTGGTTGGAGTGGTTGTTCTAGATGTAGATGCTGTGGTAGGAGTGCTTGCATCTGTAAGTAATAGCATAATTTGTGGATGTTATTCACTCTACAATAGCATTTATAACAACAAAGAGAGGGTTGGTTGTAATTACATCAGTCAGTAGAATTATTCTAGTGAGTGAACATGTGAGAGTGCAATCTAAAAAATGCCTTTATTGATAAATGTTTACTGTGTGTACATCACAAGTTGGGGTGATGGAAGAATACACAAAGAAAGCGCAATCTGCATGTTTAATTAGTGTTTGCTGTCTATAGTAATGCTTTAAACATTATTTTGATAATGTGGTTGTTTTGTCATTTCATTTAAATATGTATTTTGTGATCTGTCGTTACATTCAAATAGTTACATAGCTAAAAAAAGCTTTACAAAAAAAACTACTATACAATAAATAGCAGCTTATTAAAAGAAAATTGAAGTGACAACTTAAAAAGTACAATAAATGTAGGGTTGTAGGATAAATAACAGATCTGACGAAATAACCATTAGAATGCGCGTATCCATATCAAATAAACGTATACATTTAATGTCCATCACCAATCTCTCTAGAATCAAATCTCATTGATGACATAAGTTCCAAATGTAGATACCGTGAAGCATAGGAGTGCTGCACCAGTATAAAAAAAGCATATGGTATAGTAAAAGCATGGCTCACCAGTGACCAGCTTCTGCATTCTGGTGAGCCACACGTTTTCTATATTAGTTGGACTTTTAACATTAATCTTACTCGTTGGCACCCTAGTAACTGTATCTTTGGTACATAGTCAAACTTTCAAAGTTTTATTTCCAACAGTCATCTCTGCCTGGTTTAACTATTTGTGTGACTATTATAAGTTCTTAATTGAAAAGAGAACAAGTTATCTACTCATTTAACTTACCGCAGACAGTGCCCTTTCTCCAGTCTCCAAGGTTAACACCAGCACCCTCACATGCAGCAGCATAAGACTCTAAGGCGTTGCAAAACTGTTCTAGGTCTCCTCCTGTGGCACATTGATCATAGACGCAGCTCTCAAAGTATATCTGAGGGAGGATGTAAAAGTGACATTCTTTGAAAGGACCATTGCCTGATAAAATGATTTTGCATTGCTCTTCATATTGTTTCTCATCAGCAGGATTACACGGGGGAGGATCAACCACATCATCTTCACACCTACAAGAAAAAGCATACATTTGTTTTATAAATAGTATTTCAGCGCCTTTTAGAAATATGTACACAGTGCATTATTACATGTACAGCAAGATATATATATATTTTTTAACAAAATCACATTTATGTAACAACTCAGTTGTAATTTCAAGTTCAAACCTATCCAAAAATGTAAGAGAAATTGACCAACCAAAAAAAAAAGCTTTCCCCCCACACATCCAGTCTGTAGCATCAGTGACCATTCTTAAGTTTAAAAAAAAAAAAAAACTGTGCCCTAGTGCAGAAAAAAAGTGGATTTTTCTAAACAAATTTAAGGATGGAATGGGTGAATGTGTCATCAATTGCCTACTTACTATTTTCCCTTATTTTCAAACTAAATTTATCTTGCTGCACCTCTGCCTTTTTTTTAGAAAAATGTCATTCATTGTAATGGTTTTGCTCTGCCTGTCTGAGTCTTGCAGTGACTGCTACCTTCAGAGACACAGTTGGCAGAGTATTGGTAAAAAAAAAAAAGCAAAGCGGTCTATTCTCCATTCCATCACCCTGTTTCTGGTGCCAGGATTGGCACTCTAAATCAAGAACTGAACCGAACATGTTCGGTGAGTCGGAAAATACCCTGAAATTTTGGTGTGCAGCATGGAAATCTGAATTTTGCCTGAACACTCAATCAACCAGAATTCGGTCAACTTGCAGTTTGGTCGAAAAGAAATCTACTAATTTGTAGTCTGCTTCTAATTTACAGTTAAACTTTCTATTTAGTGTATATTGTTTGCCCATATTAAGTATTTAAGTCCTCATTATCCTATATGCATTTTCTTATTCAATATGTGTGCAAATGAAATATTCATAATGTACTTAGGATGTCATGCTTTTAATAGTTTACTGAGACATTTATGTTATTGTTGAGATATACATTTATTTATTTTTCTAAATTGTTTAACCCTTCCTCCATTACATGATTTGCATGTTTTTGCTGTGACCAAATAAATGAATAATCATCTTATGCTTATATACTTACACCCAATCATCATCTGGTACCCGCCAGCTGTTACCAAACTCATTTGAGTTAAAGGCCAGAAAACCATTAGGCATTAGGAAATCATCCAGTATATTATCAGTATAGGTGCCACAAAGACCACAGAGCTGCCCTTTGAACTTCTCATGCACTTTAACAAAAAGTTCATGGTCTCCATCAAATTTTACTTCAAGGCCAATGTCAGCTTGGAGAACAACATAGGAACCACTTAAATATATTGAGATACCAGGGATTGAATTTACTGGCAAAGTAACCTGGCTTCCATTGACCTACAATAAAAAGATCCAAGTTAGAAATTGTCATATTTGTAGTTATAGTAATAAAAACTATGCAAAGGTGAATTGAAACCACATAGATTGTTCATAAATAAATAAAATATAATAAAATTGAATCAGATATTAAATTTGTGTTATTTTCAAGTTATGCTATATTCAAAATATATGATTGTTGCTACTTACGTAAACTATTTTGTTCTTGCCCAGGACAATGTGCAGGTCTCCGATTCTAAGAGCAACTGAATTCAAAGCTGTCCAGGTCAAGCTTCCTCTGTGCTCATTCCTCGTTGTGACTGAGAAGTCAACAGATGAGTTTTTACAGGTCTCCACAGTGGTATAAGTACAAGCTCCTTGGAAATGGTACAGTTTGCCATCAAATGTGATGTAGTGAGGGTCACCATGAATATGACAGATGGTAAAGTCTGCCTGGGTGCATCCTAGAACACCACCCTGAACTTTGCATATTTCATTGGGTCCACATTGCTTGTCATTGCAGGTCACATTGTTGTTTCCAAAACATGTACATTGCCCTTTACATTCTCCTTGCCAGAACGTGTCTCCTTTCTAGGAAAGTGGAAAAATATTTATTAGCATACTCCAGTATTACTACTAATTATACAAATTAATCTTATATAATCTAAGCATTTCTTTACATGTTAGAAACAGAAGTTTAAATCACATATAAGCTTCTAAATAATACAAATTCTGGTCACAGGGTTCCTCATGAAAAACATACATTGCTGATAGTGGGGTTTACTGTGATAAAAGGGTTAAACCGATAGGATACCACTGTGCACACTGCATCATATTTCTGCTATCCAGAGTAAATTTGTATTAATAATTATTGGATTGGAGTGCTCGTCAATATCTATAAATACTTAAAATACTGACCTGATAGTATTTGCCATTGTAAAAGCATCCACAGTCACTGACAGAAACACAGGTGCTTCCACTTAGAACAAAGCCAAGATTACACTCACAATCCTCAATGCATGGCTTGCTGCAATTGTTTGACGCATTTTGATCCACACAGGTGGCAGGACAGGCACTTGAGCATGGGTTATAGTGACTGTTAGCAGGACACTCGAGGGCTAGATAGAAATGTTAAATGTTAGAATGACCAATACATATTTTACACTGAATGCATCAATAATGAAATAACACAAAGTCCTGTTGGCCGAAAGTAATGTTTTTCAGTACTATAAAAATAGTTTGTGTGATATTATCAATTTAATTCAGATATATTCCCTATTTTAAAACACTCACGGCAGAATGTTGAGTTTCTCCAAGTAATGCTAACTCCAGCCCGTTGGCAGGCATCAGCATATGTCGCCAATGCAGTGCACAGAGAAGCGTCACCAAGGACACACAGGTCAAACACACAGCCACTCAGGAATCTGTCTGGGTTGATTACAGAATGGCAAGCCTGGAATGGACCATCTTTACTTGTTATAAGGCCACAGTAGGTATCTCTCGTATAAAACTCTTCCTGCTCGGGTGGACAAATTGGAGGTGGAGGAACTGGCGTGCACGATGGGTCATCATCATCTACTTTCCAGCTGTCTCCAAGTTGATTAGAGTTTTGTGCTTGTTGTCCATTAGGCATCATGAAGTCATCTATTCTGTCCCCATTAAGATTTCCACACATTCCACAGGTTTGATTGAAATAGGTGCTTGGGACATTCACCTCCGCTGTATAATCATTATCATATGCAACTGTGAGTTTGAAATCAGTCTCTAACAAGACATATCTTCCACTTCGGGTTACTGTTAAAGATCCATTTAGCAAATTGACTGGAAGAATTGCCCAAACACCATTTACCTAAAGAGAAAATTACAAATTTGGTGAGAACAATGTGTATATATAAAAACAAATACAAATCATCTTTGTTTAATCCTTACGCTATCTTACAAGTACATAACAAAATAACCAACTGTATGTTGCATATTTTTTACTATAATTTTTTTTTATTATACCTGGACACGATTAGGTTCATTTTTCACAATTGTTATTCGATGATCATAGACATCTACTATAACTTTTTGCACATATGACACTGTTGGGTTGCCACGATGTTCATTCTTTGCTTCCACATTAAAATATGGCAGAGAAGAAGTGGAATTACTACAGAGTTTTGAGAGTGTATAGGTGCACACTCCCATAAAGTGATGAACTTCTTTATCAAATGTAGTGTAATGTGGATCTCCATAGATGATGCAGTTACCAAAAGTTAGGTCATAGCAGTCAGGTTTTCCATTGTTTATGCCACAGTATTTGTCAGCTGGGCAAGAAGCTGGATGACACTCTAATCCACTTCCTGTTGATGGACAACTGCATTGCACAGAACAAGTGTCATCTGTCCAGAATTCAGAGCCTAAAGGATAATGTTTATCTCCATCCCAGCACCCTTGGCACTGTGACTCTGGAACACATTTCCTATCTAGAAGTACATATCCTTTGTCACAGACACATCCCTCAGCACAGGGGAGATTGCAAATGGATGGGAATCCTGGGTTTGAACATGTGGCTGGACATGATGTACCACATTGCTCGTAATGACTGTTGCTTGGACATGGCAGGGCTGTAAAGTGCAAGCAAATTCATAAATGTGTTAGAAATGGCATAGTATGTGTAACAAAATTTTTTTTTTCTAGCAACAAAAATGTATAAAATTGCTGAAATGTGTGTTTTATAGACTCCTTTATAGCTCTTCCAATTATTCTAGAATGAAAGAGTGTCAGTTTATTTCAAGTGATCAGATATTTTGTTTGAAGATTAGACTTCTTGAAGCATCATGAATTAAACAAAACAACTTAAAAGTATCTTCAGTTAAATAACTCTTGATTGAAGTATAGCTTTGGGGTGTTGAATATTTTTGGGATAAAAAACAATTTTACTATTGTGTATCCACGTACTTGCTGGGCCATGGTTTTATACTTACGACAGAAAGTTTCATTTCTCCAGGGGAGCACAACAACACCTGCCTCCTGGCAAGCGTCTGCATATGCCTGGATGTTGTTGCAGAGTGTCTGTGGATCCAGTCGTAGGGCACACATGTCATAGTAGCAATTTATAAAATACTCCCTTGGATCTACTATAAGATGGCAGTATTGGAAGACACCATTAAATGGAAGCATTATACCGCAGGATTCATGGCTCTCAATTTCTCTTTTTTCCTCATCAGTGCATTGAATACTATCATCAGAGTCTTGAGAGCAACTTTAATGAAGGAAAAAAAAAACACTGGTGTCAACTAGTTGTTATTTGGGCATTACATTATTTTCAATACATTTGTTTGTTTTAAAACACCCATGTACCCTCTAACCAAAAAGGACTTTTGTACCAGTAATTAAAGCTTGTTTTAGAGAGGCATCAAAACATTATACTTTATGGGTACAGGAAATCTTGAGTGCAAAACATTACTATTTTATTCTTGCTGGGATTTTTTACAAACAGATAAAGCAAGTTTTGCAACAATATTATAGAGTATGTAATTAAAATATAAATTTTTTATTTGCAAAGTATTTTAATGAAAACGTAAAAGTATTAAGATGACAAAAGAAAAGAAAGGATTGTATATAAAGTATAGGAAGTTACAGGGTGTAAGAACAAACAATAATGAGAGATTATACATCATCAAAAGACATGCATTGTGAATAATCATTGTCAACAATGAAGAGAGTCGGTAGTAACCAAATTATATGCGCTGACTTCTCTATGTAATTTTTTTTTTCATTATTAATCCTATGTGGGAAATGGTTAAATAGGAAACAAAAGGAGAAGAAGATACAAAGGATAAGGAATGAGAGCAAAATAGAAAAGGTGAAAGCTTAAGAAGAAAAAATATAAATGAGAAATAGAGCAGTAAAATATTATCAAACAAGAGAAACCACAATATCGGGTGTGGGAAAGAAAACGAAAAGGAAGTGTGGACAAACAAAAAAACAAAACAATAATAGGAATAGGGATGGCAGTCAACTAGATTATTCAATTCCTGACCAGTAATAAGACAAGGTTAGGTAGATATCTCTAAGAGGAGGCCATGGCAACGATATGTTGCACGTAAGGGTGGAAGACCTAGTTATGGACAGGAAGAGAGCCACAGAGTTTCACTGTCATCTCTTCCATATCGTGGAGATACCTAATTTTGTAAAATATACAATGTTTTTAAAGCCCCTTACGTACTGGAAATTCATGATTTCTATAGAGACTAGGAAGTGACTGAAAGGTTTTAATGGCACACATAATTATGAATGCATGGATTCTGAGATTTATAGAATATACAGCTTAATTGTTTAAATTAACACTATAATGTTAGGAATACAAAGCTGCGTTCCGAACACTATAGTGTCCCTTTGACTCCCCTTCTACTGCGCCTTAACCCCTTAAGGACACATGACGTGCCTGACATGTCATGATTCCCTTTTATTCCAGAAGTTTGGTCCTTAAGGGGTTAAGGAATTTAACATGTGTTTTGCTTGGAGGAAAGACGAGACAGGGGGTAATATGATAGAAACATTTAAATACATAAAGGGTAGCAACACAGTAAAGGAGGAGACTATATTTAAAAGAAGAAAAACTACCACAACAAGAGGACATAGTCTTAAATCAGAGGTTTAAAAATAATATCAGGAAGTATTACTTTACTGAGCAGGTACTGGATGCATGGAATAGCCTTTCATCTGAAGTGGTAGAGGTTAACACAGTGAAGGAGTTTAAGCATGCGTGGGATAGGCATAAGGCTATCCTAACTATCAGATAAGGCCAGGGACTACTGAAAGTATTTAGAAAGTTGGGCAATCTAGATGGGCCAAATGGTTCTTATCTGCCGTCACATTCTATGGATATAGAACTGTCAGAGATATTTTGTCTGCTCCAACCCAACAAGATTTCAGACATTATCTTTGCCTTCAACATCCTTTATCTTAGATGCTCTAAAAGGCAGTCCTGCATATTATCCTGTCCTCCAGGGTTGTCATTCATTAAAGCATCAAAGGGTAGATCTTGCTTTTTTAATGTGATGTTGCTTACTAAAAATATGTTATCTGAAAATGTATGGTGTTGAATAGGGCCATAAGTTCATTTAGTCAGGGGTTAAGTACATGCAGACACAGTAAAAAAAAGGCAAGGTTCAGAGCCAAATTTTGGAGTGTCTAGTGCCCAACATATCTGAACCTCACCAGTATGCATTGTGTAGGTTTACAGTATACAATTGCAATGATGTTAGACAATTGCTGCAGTTATAAGGAATATGATGAAAGTAGGCCAGAAAAGGATGCTCCATGTACCATACCCAATCCAACAAGAATAATTGCTATGATGCTTGGTTTGTTCCTTTAATGTATATCATTAGAAAGACTAGATATGAGAGCTTTATAATTCACCTACCTAGCACCACCAGGCACTTGCCAGCTGTTACCATAGCTGATAGAATCATCCTCTTTTTGCCCAGCAGGATTGAGATTATCATCTCTGCGATCATCGTTGAAGTTGGCACAGATTCCGCATACTTTGCCCTGATATAGCTTAGAAAGCGTCACTTCAACCCGATGGTCTCCATCATATTTTACTCTCAGGCCAAAGCCAACTGTAGCAGTAACGTACTGACCACTCAAGCTAACATACACTCCTGGTGATAGGTTCACTGGAAGAAGCTGAACCTGTCCATTAATCTGAGGATGTGTTATTTAAAATATTATTAGATTCTAATAAATATCCAATTCTACATTCTTTATATTTTATAAATGTAATTGTTACAGCCTTAGATTCAATGCTTACTTAAGTAAGCCTTAGATTCAATGCTTACTTAATGGAACACACAAGCAACCTAACTACTACAGTACCCTGGTGCAGACCCCCGCTTCGAGTAGTCAAGAGAGGTAACAGACAGTGGACAAAGAGAGTAAAGCTGGAAGGGGTCCAGTTAAGTGAGTATGTTAATTTTGGTGTTTGCCTTATAAGGTATTTAGATGTGTCTCTATATAGCAACATGTCTATATATAACAATATATATATATATATATATATATATATATATATATACTTATGTGGGGTGGCTGGGGGGGACTGCTTAATGGAACATAGCATTATACATAAATACATTTATCTATAAAGTTGGAATATTGCGTTGTTATTTTAAAGAACCGACCCTCTTTTTCCTGTGACATAAAGGGTTACTTACCTGCAATCCAGTGGCACGAAAATCAGTACTGATCTCATGGCCAATAGAATGCTCTTAGATTGAAGCATTGTAAGCAGGGCACTTGCACTGCAATCACTGTGCTGCACTTTCAGTGCTTTTCATATAGACATATTAAATCATCAGCTTGTTTATGAGTATCATTGCCACCAGCTTTGTGCCTGTGCACATAGCAATCAGGAATATCACCCTTTCGGCAGTTCGATAGACAGCTGAGAAGAGTGAAACCTTCTCGATTTAGAAAAGTGCTGCTTTAATATTGAAATCTGCAGTTTTATAAAGTGACAAAGTGACATATTTAACCCCTAAAGCACATCAGGAAGCTGAAGTGGTTTAAAAGTGTGGAGCGTTCCTTTAAGAATGTGCGTGGCCAATTAATTGTATGGGGAAGTACCTTAGGTGCAAGAGCACAATTTATCCATAGATGAGCTCCACTCTCTGTTGGTTTAAGTGTCTAATTTCACACATGACTCACACATTCTTATGCTTGGCCAGTATATGTCCTGAGAAGGATTGTATAGCTTTCAGTTATATCATTTTCTCTTACCTTTACGACTCTGTTTTTTTCCAAGCTGATAGTGTAGTTATGAACATACAGTATTACTTGTTTGACATAAGATACATGGGTGTTCCCCCCTCTGTATTCATGCACTACTTCCACATTGAAATAGGTCAAAGTGCTGTTCTGCTCACATAGCTTTGTGAGGGTGTATGTGCAGTTTCCCATGAACGTATGAGGATAGTTATCAAATGTGAAGTAGTGGGGATCTCCATAGCCACTACAAGTACCTCCTGCACAAAAAAAGAAAATGAAGTTTGTTAAGCCAGCTGCGGCGGTCTGCCAAAGTATCACCACCACGGATGCCCTTTTCCCAATAAAATAACACAAATAATCCCAAGGTGTAATGTCGCCGGTATTGCATAACCCCCCCACACATGAGCCAAGGCCTATCTGGGGCCACACACTGCCATTTATGCAAAAGCCCAAAAATGGTGTTTCTCACACAGAAATGCAGGGAAATCCCTTCCATGATCCTCTGTGCCTGAGAGATAAATATCGGAATACACATTGATAATTACATTATCTCTCGTAGACAAGAAAATCTAACATCTTCTAACCACCCCAATAATACCCCCAAAATACATGGAAACCCCACAAAATTGGATAGCTGGGATATGGGCAAACAATATATCAAAAAATCACCCAGATCCGTTTGGTAGGTTTGGATCAACATCGGGGGGAAGTTTTGACCGGTCTGCCATGAGGTCAAAGCCCAAAATAGTTCCAGGGAAGTTGTGTCAAGAGCCGGTCTCCGTTCATTGGGTTTTGTATGAAAACCACATAAGTTAGACGAAGGCGGATTAGTGTAGAATGCTCCCTGTGTTCGGTAGTCCATATCTCCCGAACGCCGTTTGTGTAGGTGTAGCAGAACTGGAAGAGGCAGCAGGTTCATGGTGACCGGTGTTCGTGCGAGTGCCTGGCTGAAATTAGTTACAGGCACTCGATGACCAAGTCCCGCTGCCTGAGTTCGGAAGACAAAATGCCCGCCAAAATGGCTGGCGAAAGGAGCCGAAAGTGATGGGGTTATTCCTTCACATCAGCTATTTCCAGAATATATAATACAATAAAAAAACAATCAAATCTTTGAAACCATATTAGCAGTCACATTTAAAACTGTCAAATAAAATAAAAATGTACCGTCTATAGAGATCGGAGTTGTTGGGGGAGTAGTTGGTTTGATTGAAGTAGTTAATGTTGTCATTGGAGTTGATTCTGCAAAATAAAATGTTATCACATGCTGGTAAACCAAATGGCAAATTGATAGTAGCTGTATTTCTACCTTAGTAATCATAGTATTCACGAAAAAGGAAAATATTTTAGAAAAATACTGGAATAATTGATTGCATACCATAAATTTGATTTCATGCATCATCGCAATCAGTTTGTTCTTCTCTGCCTAAAGTAGACCTCTTACCTTACAATGTTGTCACTCAAATGTATGCTTTTTCAATATCTTGTCTATAACAACTTTAGTGTAACATCAGCTGAAAGAAACACTGTACTCACTATAATAACTTCATCTAAATGAAGCTGTTATAGTTCCTATAATTGATCTCCCCTTCCTTAGTAGCCCCTATTGTTAATATTATACTAACTAGAAGGTTTGGAAGTGTGGCTTCAAACCACACCTTTAAACCTTCTGGGTATGAGAGCTGGGACTGTTACTTCCTGGCTCTTATACCCTACCATACTGTAACATCATGCTGTCACAGTCCACCATAGAGAATCGTTGCTTGCCATTATTCTCTATGGCAAAATGATAAGTGCATTGTGGTGAGTGCATACGATCTACAATGCTCTTCTATACGGAGAATTGGATTGAGCCTTCATGCTGGAATCTCCAGAATTACATCAGAAGAGGGGATTTAAAAATCTCTTGAAGGCGACTGACTTACAGTAGTTGACCCATACTGCTGCTTTAAATGTTAGCACCTCCCACAATCTATTGTACAAGTACAGTAAATCAGTAGATTCCAATACCCAACAAACATGTATCTATATGATCTGCATAGTATGATCATATTACTGTTTGATAAACTAAATATTCTTGGCTTATAGAAAAAGTGAACCACAGGATAAGAAATAGCTGTAAAGGGATTTGTATCACAAATAATTGTGGAGGAATATTTGAAGTATTAAAAAATACACACTTTAGTTCTTTTTCATTGGTATGCTGGCCAGATATTGGAGAATATTGCTATTTTGTGATGCATATGTCTCATAAATGGACAAAAATGAGCACTTAAAAACCTGGATATTAAATAGGATAAGATAAAAGATCAGAAATACATAGCATTCATTTAACAAAATTAAATAATCTCACCACATGGTCCAGGTCTCACTCCTATGTTGTCAATAGCTGTGTCACCAAACTCTGTTAATCCACGGACAGCATCAAAAGAGATCTAACATTAAAATAATTGTTCAAAATTAAAATTTTCATCCTAAATCTAAATAATTTTGGAAAAAATAATTATATATAACTGTTATTTTCAACTGTCTTCAAAGGGTTTGATATTATCTTAGGTTAATTTAAGCATAAACTAAACTCCTTAATACACATCCAATACAATAAAATGTATTAGTGGGTAATTTCTGGGTACATGTGCAAAGTGCATGTATATCATCCGCACAACTTGCTCAGTTAAACCTGTGTTTGGAGTTCATTTACTAAATATCACATCAATTTTTTTTATTTTTTTTTAACTGATTTAAAATCAAATTAAATCCTGGATTTGTTTTATAAATTGAAAAGAGAACCATTGGATTAAAACAAAACACTAACAAAAACATGTACACTTAAAAAACAGACCTGGGAACAGCTTTATGTCCAGCTTTATGATGTAATTTACAAATTTGGCAATTTTGTCAATGTACTTGTTTGTATAAGGGAGCCCACATTAATTCGGTTTCATAGTAAAGTGGACAAAGTGGATATTGCAGGTAGATTGAAGGCCACCCTTTAATAAAGGTTGCCACTTGGCATTCCATTTCTAATCAAGATATGAACGTAGTAAGACCAATATATAAAATGAACTATAATTCTGCCCAGGGATTTACTCATCCTAATTAAGTATGATTAAGAGTCTGGAACTGATTACTCAGAGACATGTCATTTTAATCCTTGTACCTGTGCATAGTACTTCTGTGTTCAGACACTGATAAGTTGATAAGATATTTTATTCAGCAATGATGAGTTGGCTTGAGTTTAGTTGCTATTAGACATGATAAAGCAGTACTTGAATTGCATCTATTGAAATATCTGTTTGCATTCTCTAGTTCACTCTAGAGGAGTTTGACTGCATTGAATTGAATTGAAAGTTGTATTGCAAGATATCAAGAACATATTGCGGGACCACTTGATTGTGCTGTGAGCTATCCAATACTTGAATAATTTTGCAAATCTTTAAGGCCAACAAGCTGTGCCAGGACTTAGTGTCATAGCAAGGGAGACAAAACTAATGGTTTAGTGAATAAAAATAATCTTATAATGTTTTCAGCTTCATCAAATGAAACAAAAAAAGAACGGTAGGCTATTCAGTCACACCTAGGTGGCAGTATAGGACCTAACTTCGTGCTTGTTGTAAAGTGCCCTACCCACTTGTGAATCATTTGAGAAAATTAGGTTCCTTTGGGACCTTTGTCCCAGACATAACCAAGTCATCTATTTACTGAACGGAGCACAAGGTCAAACTTACATAAATGATCTGCAAGTATTTATTCTTATTGTAGGTAATCTCAAATGCCTCACACACAACTATAAGTGTGATATGTCCTTTTTTATGTATAAAATAAATCATGTATTTACGTAGGCAAAAAAAATACAATATGGTGAAAGTTTCCCAAATATTACACAAAGCAAGTGGGCATAGCTCAATGTTAATTTCTTTCTCTCACAGAAAACATCAATCATTAATTATAAAGGTAGAATCAAACGTTGAAATGGGTAAGGACATGTAAACTAACTAGGCAAGTATGGTCTGCTTATTTCTGCATTTTTATAGTTGTGTAAAAAAAGAATGATTTCCTTTCCTCCCCTTCTCACCAGCTACAGTACACACAGTAAAAATGCATGGGTTAATTAAATTAACAAGTGCACCAAGGACATAATGGCTTAGCAAACAAAATAAATGTTTTTAGTTCTACTTATGACATGGACATATTATGAGTATGAGATTGCATTGTAGCAAAAACATGGACGAGTAGCATGCTGTTTACTGAAGCTCCCCGTGATAGTGGTGACGGTGAGGGTGAGGACTGAAATAAGCACAATCGGTGGATTTCTACTGTTGTTTTCATACAGTGTTCTATTCACAGAGTTTGAAACCTTTCAAATATTTTTGCAAATGGATGTTCTGTTGATGAGTCACTAACTCATCACACTCTCATTGAAGGTGACCAATCTCCATATACGGTAAATGTATCGGACAGTGGGAGAAGGTATTGGGAGAACTATAATGAAAAGGATAGAATAGTGATAGTACCCACCAGTGCTTGATTTGCTTGTGTTTCCAGGAAACATACTTTTCACTTTTGATCAAACTTATGTTAAATGATAGACTCTTTTTGTTATTTTGCTTTCAAATGTATAAATTTAGGAAAAAGACGGAATTGGGGGCACACCCAAAAAATGCATTTCTCAGCAGTGGTGCTGCTGTAAAGACCAAACTGTATACAAAATACAAATTAAGCTACAGTGCACACACGAAAATGCAGTTTTCCATTTTACAAGGTTACTTAAACACACCTATGTCACCAAGCAAATATTAGGTTTAGTTACCCCATATGGTCATATTGTGTTAAGCCCACCACTGCGTCAGAGTACCTCAATATCAAATGTCGATTTGATCTGCCATTCTCCCTCGGTATTATACAATATATACTGTAAACCTTTATTTTGTTACGTATAGTTTATTAATCTAAAATTAAATTAACAACATGCACTATCATGCTTACTGGGTATTCTTCATTTACCAGTGTTTCACGACTGTATAGTAATTTTATCTTTAAATCTACTTTTTCATGATAGGTCGGTATCTTCATAAATAAATTGTGTAAGAAAAAAAAATGTTTTGTTTTTTTACCTGAATATTTTTTACTTCTGTAGAATGAATGGTAAATGAGCCATATTGCCAGAAATCCCCTTGGTTTCCAATTCTTTGCCAATAAACTGTTTGACCTGTTTCATCGGCAACTAAAATATTGAGTTTATTGTTGAGTTCTGACCCATACATATGGTACCAGAAGTCAACACATACATCTCCTGTGATGGTTAAAATTGCACTGTCGAGTCTGACCATGTCATTTGGGACAAGGTTACTTGCTTCTTGATAGAGATAATATCCATCTGTTAATTGAAATTGTATATATTATGTAAAAACAGAAAATATTGCAAGAGAGTTCTGATGATACTAATGATTAGTTTGAAGTAATTTATTAACTTAAGGCAGCTTGATATATCTTACATTGTATATATTTTTTTACATATAGTAAAAACTATTTAACTGACATCCTTTATACTTAATTTATTCTTTAAATTGCAATTGTAATCTGTGCTAGGAACAAGAGTGGAGCTAAGTCACATAGTGTGTTTTGTCTGCCTAGCAAAATGTTTTTTTGCAAACACAAACGTATAACGTGTAAGAAATGTGTCTTACTGCTATCAGGATAATCCCCATTTGGACCCGTATTCTCTGTTGGAGTTCGTGATTTGGCTCGTATCCAATCTCCTTGATCTATTCCTTTGTAGTTCTGCATCCAGTCACAAAATGGTCTTTCATTGGTATTAAAATCACAATATGTGATGTATGCTAAGTATAAAGAAAAGAAGAGAGTGTAAGAAAAATACTAAAGAAAATATAAAATGTAAACTCATATAAAATTTCTTTAATAATATTATACTAAGCGTGGGCAATCTATACACTGTATGACTACTAATACTATCTATCTATCTATGTATCTATCTATGTATCTATCAATATCCCTAATTATATTATTCTTCAAAGCATAAAAATCATTTCAAATGCATTATATATATTGTTTTTTACAGACAACTAATAAAAAAATTAATAAATACTTGCACGTATATATATATATATTACTTTGGCACCTTCTCACTTATCAGTTTACCTGTATCATCTGTGAGGTTATTGTTAAAGGTACTAAAACTTTATCAAAACAACATATTATATTGGCTTTTTGAAAACAAAGTGCAAAGTTTTATTTATTTTTTTTATATTGGAAATCAGCTGTCCTAGTCCACCTATCAAAGAAATACTCAGATATTTATTTTATCTCTACACATGACTCGGTAATTATGTTTAATAGATGTCTATAGATAGTCTTTCAAAAAAAGTTTTTTTCTTTTTTTATATCTACCACAATTCTGTATTAATTTTTTTATGTATCTGCAGTTTGAACAACCACAAAATTAATATCAGTGTTAACATATAGCTTAATTGTATTCATTATTTTACAGTTTGGGGGAGAGAGTGGTGTGAATTAAAAAAAAAAAAAGTAGAAAAAAGTTTGGAGTAACCCTTTATAATACCCTTGTTTAAGTGTTTTCTAATTTTAAAAAAATGACAATTTTGAAATCATGGTGCCTTTCATCAAATAAAAACTCTGGGAAAGATAACACTGCTACATAAGTAGTCACATGGGCAGACTGATGCGTAAGGCAATATTAATTAATCTTGTAATTAGAACTAGAAATTGTTGTTTTTGGTTGTACAAAAACCATTGATGGTATCATCTGGACCAAGGAAAGCTAATTTGACAACAAATTGCTTAATTTGCAGGATGATCTTGAATTGCTTGAGTTATATAAAATAAAGGCAACTCCTTATTGTGCAAGAGTTCCACATTAGATAACTGTGTGCCAAGATCAGAACCATTATGGCCTGTGAACACAGTTCATGGAGAAAAAAATATCTGCTTATGCAATAGCAGGAGAGCATTGTAATTAAAACCTTTGCAATCACATTACACTATGCTTTACTTGGTTGTATGTAGGTGTTAATCAGCCTAATGCTCCCATTATCATTATATATTTGGAAAGTCATTAGTGCGATAGGATTTTTTTTCAATAATAAAAATAATAATAAATCACGGTATAATTTATTCAAACCTCAGTTTAAGCATCTTACACTTGTATTAGAATTTTTATGTTTTGTTGTCATTATTGCATTAAAATACTTAGTAAAAAGATAGAATTATGGGTACACTTGGAACATGCATTTCTCAGCAGTGGTGCTATTGTAAAGACAACTTTTTTAGAAAATGCAGACTAAGGAACAGCTCACACACACACACAAAAAAAAAGATTCAGTTTTACATTTTACTAGGCTTCTCAAAATCAAGCAAGCAAATATGGGAATGCAGATGTATAATATGCATTGTGAGTTTATACATAAAAGCACTATCACTAATATTTAGTTATTATATTTTTTTAAATTGTTTTTCATTACATTAATTTTGCAGGATATACATTCATAATGCTCTTACAACAGATTATTTAAATATGCTTCAGTTCATTTAGCAGTAGCACTTTTTCATTTGTCTCCCATGTGAAACAGATATTGTATTATTGTGGCATAGTGGTGGGCTCAACACCATGTGGCCATATGGTGGAACTGAATACCCATATTTGTTTGCTGAGATAGGTGACAAGTAGCATTGTTTGCTGAGATAATGGGTTTCTAAGAAGTAACATTTTAAATTGATTTTTTTGTGTGTGTGCTGTTCCTTAATCTGTATGTTGTATAAATTTTGATCTTAACAGCAGCACCACTGTTGAGAAACGCATGATCCGGGTGTGCTCCAAATCCACTCTTTTTACTAGTCTTTTAGTGCAACTGGGTGGATAGCATATATTTAGAACTCTATTACTACCACAGATATAACACAATCCCTTTCCATTTATAGCCTAATATTATGTTGTGCAATATTATCTAATATTATATCACTCTGCATAATTGACACAATTACACAGCAAATGTGCTTGCTAGGTTCTTAAGTCCCTTAAAAATCCAATTCACCCTTGTCCCTGATGTGTCTCCACCCACAGAAGGCCACACCTTATGATATCTTTTCTATTAGGGCACATAGCACTGTATACCAGCAACAGTATGGAAAAGTTCTTCTTCAAAATGTGTTGATATATTATTTCTCACAAAAAAATGGCATACAATACACTCCTTAGGAGTAGAAAAGTTGTATACACTTCTCAATTCATTATTGCTTTGTAATGTATTCAGATTGTACCGTATGAGATTAAATATTTACCCCAAATTCCAATGTATTCAGTTAATCCAATATAAGTACCATACACTAACACTCTACCATCCATATTAATGCACGCGCTTCAGCACTAGCACTGTGTGCTTCATTATGGTGGGAGTTGGAGATGTTAGACACCAGGAGTTATTACACATCCAAGTACCAGAAATTTTTCCAGTAAAGTGGGTCTTTGAGACATAAAAATTTACTAAAAAGGGAAAGAAATAATGTAGAGAAAGAGAGCAGAGTGAAGAGGAGGCAGTAACAGAGAAAACAAACAATTGGAACAATGTGAGGAGATACTAATATAATGTGAGAGACCTAAGAAAATTATAAAAATCAGTTTGAGGTAGAGAATAGCAAACAACAATGGGGCTGCAATGATAAGTAATCAGATAAGAATACAATGCAATGACAGTTGAATAAAGCAAAGGGAGATATAAAACTGATAAAAAGTGATTACAACAGTTTATGAAAGTTGATTGAGAATTAAAGCTTTGAAATAAAAGACTTGATAATCAATAGTAAATCAAGCAGAAAGTATATACACTAAAGGTGAGAAAACGTATAACTGGAAGTGATCCCAGGTGTACTTCACAGCCACCTAAGAAAATATAGCCATATATAAAGAAGTGGAAACCACCCAGAGTACGTTAAGATATATATATACAAATAGAATGACCTGTATTGAGGTAGATTCTCTAAGCATATGCTCTGTATAAACAAATCAGATAGCTAACATAGCGTAAAATAGTTTAAATTAAGGATGTAAGTAAATGTGATATGAATGCACTCACAAACAGTTGAGAGAATCAAGCCTTTCACCCACTCAGGGGTACTGTGATGAATATAAGATGTAGTTTCTTCCAACCAGATATGTAAAATAAAAGAATCAAATATGGTGAAGTACGTTATAAAATAATATAACACATTTTATTGGTCGCACTTACACTTCAGTAGTAAAAAACAGCGTATCTCCAAATAGTTATGGACCTCCTGGTGCTGTGAATCCAAAGTTTCCACAATAGGAGTCTTGGAGCAATAATTAAAATACAGCAATACATAAAATAAACAGTGAATAATGTAAACTTTTTTTATTTATCACTGTTTATTTTATGTATTGCTGTATTTTAATTATTGCTCCAAGACTCCTATTGTGGAAACTTTGGATTCACAGCACCAGGAGGTCCATAACTATTTGGAGATACGCTGTTTTTTACTACTGAAGTGTAAGTGCGACCAATAAAATGTGTTATATTATTTTATAACGTACTTCACCATATTTGATTCTTTTATTTTATATATCTGGTTGGAAGAAACTACATCTTATATTCATCACAGTACCCCTGAGTGGGTGAAAGGCTTGATTCTCTCATCTGTTTGTGAGTGCATTCATATCACATTTACTTACATCCTTAATTTAAACTATTTTACGCTATATTAGCTATCTGATTTGTTTATACAGAGCATATGCTTGGAGAATCTACCTCAATACAGGTCATTCTATTTGTATATATATATATATATATCTTAACGTACTCTGGGTGGTTTCCACTTCTTTATATATTGATAATCAATAGATCTGAAATTAAAGTAGAGCAAAAACATATAGACACATAGACATAGACACCCAAACAGTATATACACAGACACACACTTATAGAGAAATACACATACATGTACAGAGTAATGGACACAAACATACAGGTACACACTCCACCACACTTGAATACATAGATACACATATACAAATATGTACTCAGAGACCTACCTATAAAGGTAGCATAGTCACAGACACATATAATCAGAGAGATACACACGTGGGAACATTGCAAAGGAACATTGCAAGCACAATATACATTACAGCGCACTTTATTGGTTATAGTGACAAAAATGCCTTGGCATCCCCTTATTGTAGGGAGTAAAACAATTTTCAAAACCTGCCTCCATTATCATTGGCCAAGAACTGGAAGTTCTTAAGTAGGAACATCCGTTAGCTCTCCTGAGCTTGATTTTGTAATGCAGCATAGTGGTTATGGTGCCTGGAAAGTTCCTTTAACAATCTTCATAACACTTCTCAGCTGCCCTCTGAGCAGGAGGGGTACAGGCAAAAAACAGCCCCTCGATCTCATCTCCTGTCAACTGAATCTGATATGTACACCAGATTTTTGTCAATCTGCTGAATCAGCTTGCCATTCATACTGATCTTTCTATCCTTTCTATCCAGGAAAGATAGGAGTAAGGTAATCACCCAACATTACAGATTAGACCTAAATCCTTTTAGACATCAGGACATATAGGGCTAAGTAGTGATGTACAATCAGAATAACATGCAGGTATTTAAAAACCCACACCAAGGGCTAATGATCACCTTGCCCCTTTTAACAATGACTCGGTACACAAATATCCAGGTCATTATATTGTCAATTTTGTTATAACAATCTCATACCTTAACAATGAAATAGCTTGCCATTTGCCCGTAAAGCATTATATATTAAGTACCAAAGTATAGCTTATTATTTACCTCTGTTTTGGGTCTTATCATTTTCTGTGTCTTTTTGATTTACTCTGTAATAAAACAAATACGCATTTCATTAACACTGGTTTAAAAAAAAATCAACTTCTTATCATTGTTGTCAAGTAATCATTTTTTATGGTGTTTAACTTTTTATTTCAGGCTATATTCAGTGTTCAGTGTTTGTTCAAAGTTTGTAGGGACACGTATTTCAGACATGTAAAGTTTGTCAGTGTTTTATGAAAGTGTGGAAAAAGAAAGCATTCTTCAAACTGGTGAAAAAAAAATGTTTTATTGTATTCTTACTCAAACAAACTTTAATATGGTATCTAGAAGATGGTAGGGGGAACTTAGAACAGACACTGATGACATTAGCTATGTAATAGAGTCTTTCCCTCATCATTTTTAGTCTCTCTGCTTTCATTCTCTTTCCAAATTAAATGACACATTAGTGGCCCAACATATGAGGTGGGTTGACCAGTAAACGAACAGATCAATGGATGAATGGACTGACAGATGGAGTACAGATGGAGTAATTAAAACTAACATGCATGCTTTAAATGGGGTTTTGTAACAAGACCTATTCTTTGATATTCATGATATAATAAAAGACATTACAACTATGAACCCAACTAACATCACATGGAAAAACTTTGTCTTGTCATGTGTACTAGGAAACATAGAAACATAAAATGGGGTGGCACATAAGAACCATAAGAACCATTCGGCCCATCTGCCCACTTTTCTAAATACCTCCATTAGTCCCTGGCCTTATCTGATATCTAGGAAAGCCTTATGCCGATCCCAAACATGCTTAAACTCCCTCTCTGTGTTAACCTCTACCACGTCAGCTGGAAGGCTATTCCATGCATCCATCACCCTCTCATTAAAGTAATACTTCCTGATATTATGCTTTAAAGGAGACGCAAAGGGCAATGTTTTATGACAACCTGAATGATTATTTGCTCATATCCCCAATTTGAACAATGTATCTGGCTAATGAAAACAAATGGCAAGATCTAAATTTGGCTCATTTCATTACAAAAATAATCATTTTCAGCACTTTTAGAGTGTAATGGTGTTATAGAGACAGGCTCATGGAACCAGGTGTAGTGGTGCTGTGGAGACATGCTCAGGTACTAAGTGTAATGGTGTTGTGGAGACAGGCTCAGAAACTCAGTGTAGTGGTGTTCTGGATACATGCTCAGGCATAGAGTCTAGTGGTTTTGTGGAGACTGGCTCAGGCACAGAGTATAGTAGTATTATGAAGACAGACATGGAGACTATGGTGAGGCCTGATAGAAAGTAGTTGTTGGTGGGGGATTCTATCATAAGAGGTGTGGAGCTGTACAATAGTGGTCCTGTGAGATGTCTTCCTGGAGCTACTGCTCACAGAGAAAGCAGGAAGGGGAATTAGATGTACTTGGCTTGCAATGAGGTTTCAGAGGTAAAGGAAGTTTTTTGTGTTTTAACCAATGATATACGGCAGGTTGCTTCCACACTGTCATTCTCTTAAGTTCTGCCTGTGCATATCACTCAGAATGACATGTGGATGCGTATTAGGGACTTTAACTTGTGGCTTGGTTAATGGTGTTGGGAGCAAGGATTTGGCTTCATTTCTCATGGCAGCTCACTCTGGAATGGAAATAAACTGTACAAAAAAGATGGCTTGCACCTGTTTAAAAGGGAACAAATGTTCTCAGTGAGCAGTTCAGAGGTTTTGCTAGGATGTATTTAAACTAGGGGGGGGGGAGGTGGAGGGTGATAAAACACCAATCCAATTGCCCCCCTAAACCAAGGACAGAAGGTGCCTGTAGCAAGCGTGTTAAAAAATGATAAGCTTAGAGTCATGTCTACAAATGCTCTCAGTTTAGGGAATAAGATCCATGAACTTGTGGCAATAATGGCAACTGATAATGTAGATTTAGTCGCTGTTACTGAGACATGTTATAATGAGCAAAATGACTGGGACATAGCAATACCAGGATACTCTTTATATAGAAAAGACACAGAAGACAAGAAAGGGGAGGGGGAGCCCTGTATGTAAAGGATAGCATAAAATCTAGCCTAATAAAAGTTAGTGAGGTTAACAAAGAGTCTGTTTGGCTTACGTCAGAATTTGGTAATCACACAGTAACTCGTGTAGGTGTGATTTATAGGCCCCCAAGACAAATAGAAGAGTTAGATAATCTACTAGTTGAGGAAAAAGCTAAAATGACAATGAAGGGGGACGTTCAGTATTTACAGATGAAAATGAAGGAAAAGGGCCTCAGTTAGGAAAAAGGACAAACACGTCATTTGTTACATGTGAGTTTACAGAGGAAGAGGTTCTAATTAAACTGTCAAAAGAAAAGACAAATATGTTCATGGGGCCTGATGGAATACACCCAAAGTTATTAAAAGAGCTTAGTGGTGTACTAGCAAAATCATTAACAGATTTATTTTTAACCAATCATTGTTAACAGGAGTAGTCCCAGAAGATTGGAAGTTAGCGAATGTTGTGCCCATTCACAAGAAAGATAGTACGGAAGAGTTGGGCAACTATAGGCCAGTAAGCCTTATTTCAGTAGTGGGGAAAGTAATGTAAACCATGGTAAAGAAAAGGATTGTTGAACAACTAAAATCACATGGATTTCAAGATCAGAGACAACATGGGTTTACTTCAGGGAGATCATGCCAAACTATACATGTTGATTTTTTTGATTGGGTAACTAAAATAATAGATCAGGGTGGTGCAGTAGACATTGCTTACCTAGATTTCAGTAAGTCTTTTGACACTGTTGCACATAGAAGGTTTATCATTAAACTGCAATCTTTAAGTTTGGATTTCAATATTGTTGAATGGGTAAGGCAGTGGCTGAGTGACAGGCAACAGAGGGTTGTAGTCAATGGAGTATATTCGAAACATGGTCTTGTCACCAGTGGGGTACCTCAGGGATCTGTATTGGACCCATTCTCTTTAATATTTTTATTAGTGATATTGCAGAAGACCTTGATGGTAATGTATGTCTTTTTGCTGATGATCCTAAGATATGTAACAGGGTTGATGTTGCAGGAGGGATAAGACAAATGGCAAATGATTTAGGTAAACTACAAAAATGGTCAGAGTTGGGGCAGCTGGTATTTAATTCTGATAAGTGCAAGATAATGCATCTTGAATGTAAAAACCCAAGGGCAGAGTACAGAATATTTGAAAGAGTCCTAATGAGGAAAGGGATTTAGAGGTAATTATTTCAGATGAATAAAGGCAGGCAGACAATGTAATAGAGCAGCAGGAAATGCTAGCAGAATGCTTGGTTGTATAGTAGAGGTATTAGCAGTAGAAAGAGGGAAGTGCTCATTTCATGGTACAGAACACTAGTGAGACCTCACTTGGAGTATTGTACGCAGTGCTGGAGACCGTATCTCCAGAAGGATATTGATACTTTAGATAGAGTTCAGAGAAGGGCTACTAAACTAGTCCATAGATTGCAGAATAAAACTTAAAAGGAAAGGTTAAAGGATCTTAACATGTATAGCTTGGAGGAAAGACGAGACGGGGGATATGATAGAAACATTTAAATACATAAAGGGAATCAACACAGCAAAGGAGGAGACTATATTTAAAAGAAGAAAAACTACCACAACGGGAGTGCATAGTCTTAATTAAATGAGAGGGGAAAAGGTTTAGAAATAAAATCAGATAGTATAACTTTACTGAGAGGGTAGTGGATGCATGGGATAGCCTTCCAGCTGAAGTGGTAGAGGTTAACACAGTAAAGGAGTTTAAGCATGTGTGGAATAGGCATAAGGCTATCCTAGACTTAAGATAAGGCCAGGGACTAAGGAAAGTATTTAGAAAATTGGGCAGACTAAATGGGTTAAATGGTCTTTATCTGCCTTCACATTCTATGTTTCTATAATGGGCTTGAAGATAAATACTTCTAGATCAATTTGAACATGACTTGATATGCCTGTGGCAAAAAGTGAAAGTTTGAGAAATCTGACGGAACCACAATCCAAAACAGCACACCTTTTACAAGAAAAAAGATCAACTAATTTTAAAGCCATACCTACAGCCTCTTTTACTTCACATATATGTAAGAGGATTTATGTGAATCATTTTTAGATAAAATTGTATTTTGCATACTGTGATTTCAGTGGATTACAAATAAAGATGTTTTATATTTATGATAGTTTAGACCAAAATAACTGACATGAATTTTTTTTCCAGTTCAACTATTTTGGCCTTACATTTGAAATTCACTTTGAGTTTATTTTGAAGTCTCAACAAGTGTCACTTTAGTAAATGGCAAAATGATTGCTGAACTCTTATTACATGTGCCAACGTTCCTTTCAAGCAAAGTAAATAAATATTACAGATAAAGAGATAAAGAAGCATTGATATCTCCGTAAGATCCATAAAATGTCTTTGACTATACAGAGTGAAAAACTAACATTCTAGTCACTGGTACAAATCAGGATTAAAATACACCCACTGGCATTTAACCATGTTAGGAAGCCAGTATGCTCTGTTATTCAACATTTGATATTGTATGGGTTGTTAGGGAAAAAGATCAGGGATGGTTTTTACAGCTATCTAACTTTAGTTAAATATTAACCCTTTAATCATCATAAATGGGTGCATCACATTCCAAAGTGTTGTTACTTAACTCACAATCATCCCAAGAGGTTTAAATTATAACCTTTGCCACACCTTAGTCCACAAGCTGTCATATACAGGGGGTTGTCAAAATACACTTGTTTGATTTTGAATTTCAAGGGTTTATGGGACTTGTAGTTTGTCAAAAGCTGAAGGTTAAGTGCTTCTATTTTTTTTAAAATACTAGTAATATTCTACAGCTAGTAACTAAAATATGCCTAGTAAATATTTGTCTAATTGTTAAAATTGAAAACCATACAAGTTAACATAATTAACTGATATAGGAAATATAATGTGTAAATTGCTTGTTGAAATACCAGAATTGTGGCAATTATTTTTCTAAATAGATCAAATAGATCATCCTCACTATGATGCATGATGCCAATAATAATTTTTTCTCCCCAATGCCAATTTCCCAGCCTACTTAAGATACATTAAAAGGGAGAAAAACTATAGTGTGAACCAAGAATTGTTATGAACTGAGAAGACAATTGTACATTTTAGGTAAAAAAAAAAAAAAATCTAAACTCCTATTGCAATTGTGATAATTTAGATTAACATTTGCAATTCTCTTGTTAATTATGAAGAATGGTTGCTATTGTGAATAAACCTCTATTACTAATGTAAACAAATATGTGCACTTATTTCTCATATTGCTTTATTTGCTACTTCTGGTATACTACTTGTAAAAATGCCTGTTTGTTTTAACAAGCAAATATGTTTTTGTTTCAAAACAGCTGATTTTAGGGTTATTTGGTTTTGCTAGGCTCAAGGTAACATTTTATGGTAATATTATGGTAAATTCATGGTAGTGCTGTAATTAGCTAACAGTAATTCAGAGTATAGCATAATAAACATTATTTTTTTAGATTTTGCTGAAAAGGGTTTTACGGCTTAGACAGTATCTATAGTATCTATATAATGAAGTAGAATGGTTTGCAATAAGTCTATTTGAGTTACTACCTAGATGCTATCCAATGGACTGCTGAATAATAGCAAAACATTGAGCACTCTCAAGACAGGCTGCTGGTCAAAAATGGTAACATTATGACACTTGCAGATTTCTTTACTAAAATGAGAATTGTCAGGAATATAAAGAGAATTCAAAGTGAATTTCAAATTTACACGCAAAATAACAAACTGTAAAAATTCTCCAAATCAGCTATGCTTCTAGGTTTGGACTTAAATTTGATATTCAAATTTAAATAAATTTGAATAGTCCTGCAGTACTTTGAATAAAAATACAATATTCTTTTTACCATTATCCTTTTTCCTATGGATGCTCAGTCTTTCTTCATAACATCAACTTAAAACATTTTTACCTCTATTTGAACAATATTAGAGCTATTATTTAAACACTCGTAGGGTTACAAACTAAACTGTTAATTGACTGGAAAATTGTACATTTCTAGTGTGATATTGGAAGAATAGCTGAGCTGAAGAATTAGTTGATTTGGGGTTTTTGAAATTCCTTGGCCAATGCATGACAATCATTATTCTGTAACTATACTGTAAATATTTTAGCCTACTAATGTCAAAATCATTAAACAAACAAAATGACAGCATAGATTTAATCATTCATTTTGGAAAGTTAATAATCATTGACAAAAAATAGGAGATATATCTTAAAAGAAACATGGTCACCAAATAAATTGTATTCTCATTTATTAATTATCATAATGACATATAAACTGTTTGTAAATACTCCACCAACAATAATTTTAAATTTACAGTACCAAATTGCAATTATAGTCTAAAATTCCATATTCTATAGCAAATAATCAACTCTAATAAATTAAAATATGACTCAAGAAATGTACTTTGATAATTACTAGTTGCATTCTAATTGTACTCTATAAATCATATTCAGCGCAACAAGAAAAATAAAATAAATAAACATGTGACAACACTCACCCATGAATATTTAAAATAAATAAATTAAAAATACAAAAAATAAGTGCAAGTTCCCAAATGTTCCCCATTGTTGGAGTTGTCAGTGCTCCTATGTCACATAAGCAACATGATGAATCAGGAGCCTTCACTTGCCACTAAGAAATGAAATGTCAAACTTCACAGGTTTAAATATCATTATAACTGGGAGGATGTAGCAATAAAGAAGTATTTATTGCTGGGTAAAGATAATCAGTTGAGCAAACTTGAGGAATGATTTGTCTGTTTGAGATGCTGTTCTCATAGTGACAGAGATTTATGTTAGAAAGTTGTACTTTTATGAGTTATGAGCTTTCTTTGTCAGTTTTTACTCACGTCATGTCCACTATCTGTAGCCTTTTTTGACTAAACATCTATTTGAAATACAATTTTGAACTAGATAAATAACTGGTGATGGCTCTGCATATGGGTTCAGCTACCCCTTATACATGCACTATAGCAGTATACCCATAGAAACATAGACTGTGACGGTAGATAAGAACCATTCGGGCTATCTAGTCTGCCCAATTTTTTAAATAATTTCATTAGTCCATGGCCTTTTCTTATAGTTAGGATAGCCTTATGCATATCCCATGCATGCTTAAACTCCTTTACTGTGTTAACTTCTACCGCTTTTTTTTAAAACTACTAAATGCTAACTTTTAGTTTTTTACTATTTTGGCAATATCTGTGGAGTACCATAGTGGTTTCTTGAATTTTCTTGCTTTTACTAATGCAATTTCCTGTTGCTTTCAGCAGTGCAACTTTTAAATAATTCAATTTCTCTTCGACTCCATTTAAATTGATCCAGTCTGATAATGACTCCTTTACACATATTCTAATTTTAGAAAAGTTTGTTTTTTTAAAGTCTAAAACTTATGTTTTATATGGCGTGACTCAGTCACTGTTCTTATATTAAACCACACTGACTGATGATCACTGGATCCTTATCCTTCACATACAGTAATATCTGATACCATGGGTATAGCAGTATGCCCATATGCACAATGTACCCTTTCTACATACACTACAGCCCCTACACACACTTCATCACACACACACACACACACACACGTATTCTTCCATATATTCACTTCAACCCTATATACATACACACATACACACACTGCACCCTCTGTACATACAAAGTAGCCTGTTCACACACTCAATAGACCCTCTTTGGACACACATTACACTCTTATACATACACACACACATACACTATACCACATATTCACATACATAAACTGCCCTACACACACACTACAGCTCCTAGATACACAGCACAAACCCTAATACACATAAAGCCCACACTACACATATATACAAAACACACACTACAACCCATGCAAGCAAACATATTTCACCCCCAAGACACAGCCATAAACAATTTTTAATTCTTTGATCATAGCAGCATTTAAACTACTGGAAGACTGATATAGATGAGATGAAGCAAATGCTACCATGATATTTCTAACAACTAGGAAAAGGTGATTGTACAACTTAGAACGGGCTCTAAGGGCCTGAAACTTTGTATTTTTGGTGTTTCAACATTAAATGTATTGGTGGCATTATTGCCCATGTCACATCATCTCTGTTCCTGCACAGAAATATATATAATAAGTGTAGGTGCACTTAATATGAAACAGGTAAATTATGGTTTAACAAACATATAGCTCAAATTTTAGGCCTTGTTTTATGTTTTTGGTCAGAACTTGTACAATTACCTCAATCCTTAAGGGGTTAAATATTATTATTTTATTATTTATATAGCACCATCAGATTCCGTAGCGCTGTACAATGGGTGGACTAACAGACATGTAATTGTAACCAGACAACTGGACGTACAGGAACAGAGAGGTGGAGGGCCCTGCTCAATGAGCCAGGCTGTAGGAGCGCAGCCCATTTATAATGGAGGAAGTCAGATGCAAAGTGAGACTTTCTCCAGCAGCGTTCAGCAGTTCTGGAACATTTTTGTAGGTAACGGGTCAGTTTGGTGTGCCAGGGTTGTAATTGGGGGCACTTGCTGTGTTTAATTGTAGGAGGTGCCATGATGTCGAGTTGAGAGGAGAGAGTTGAGTTGTAGAGTGAGGTTGCAGAGGTAGGGTAAGTTAGATTTGAGATGGGTAAAAGGAGAGTTTGGAGTTTGGTGGAGAAATGCTGGAGATCAAGGCAGTTGAGGTTTCTGCGAGACTGGAGAGTTGAGGGTCGTGAAATTTGGGTACGGGGTATGCTGATATCAAATGTTAGCAGATGGTAGTCATACAAAGGAAATGGAACAGTGGAGAGATTAGAGGTGGTACAGAGATGGGTAAAGATGAGGTCGAGAGTATTTCCTTCTGTATGAGTTGCTGAAGTAGACAACTGCGTGAGGCCAAAGGAGGAGGTTACAGAGAGAAGACGGGAGGCATCAGGGCAGTTGAGGTTGTTGATTGGGATGTTAATGTCCCCAAGTATGAGGGAGGGAGTGCTAGTGGAGAGAAAGTGGGGTAGCCAGGAAAAAAGTGTTCAACGAATAGACTAGGATGACTGGGAGGGGGCGATAGATGATGGAAATTCTTAAAAGAGTGGGCTTAAAAGGGCAGACAGTGTGAACTTCAAAGGAAGTAAAGGAAAGGGCAGAGGCAGTACAACATAGGATAGCAAATTAGGGAGTTATCTATTAAACAGCGGAATTATACAAATTAAAAAAATGGCTTTCCAGATAACTGGTACTTTGTAACTTACGATTTGACTGCTGGCTTCATTCATTTTAAGTACATTAATTCTAAAAAAAACAAAAAATTGTTAATAGTTAATGAAGATTAGGAAAAGGCGGACATTTTAAATAACAATGTCTCCTCTGCATATATTAAGGAAGAACCTATGGCAATAGATATGCGAATGTTTGCTACAAAAAACATGCAGAAAAACTGTAATTGGCTAACTCAAGACAAGGTGCTGCAGGTCCGCTAACCTGGTTTCGATCATATGTTTTAGACCATGTTTAAGACCGATTGCAAAATGTGGCCATTTCTGATAGCACCTCCCTCCCTCTCCCAGTCAGGTGTGGTGTTTCCCAAGGCTCCATACTCGGCCCCCTACTATTCATATTATTTATAAATGATCTGGCTATCATCTGCAAATCCTCAACTGTACACATGTATGCAGACAACACTGTATTCTATGCAAGTAAACCAAATCTACCGCAGCTTGAGGTTGTGCTCCAAAACCAATTCAAAGAGGTAGAAAAGTGGATAGCGGATAACAAACTCTTCCTAAACACTGACAAAACAATTACAATGTTCTATGGAACTGGAACTAAATTATGTAAACTACAAAATCAAGAACTATGTATCAGAACAAATTCAAATAGCACACAGGCGTCTGTTCTTTTAAATATCTAGGTATTTTGCTAGACCCTAATCTATCCTTTGGCCTTCACATTGAAAAAAATCTCTTCAAAACTTTACCCAAAACTAGGTGCCCTGTATAGAAGCAAATACTGCGTAGGACCTACAGTAAGGAAACAGATAGTGCAACAAATGCTTATACCAGTCATTGATTATGGGGATGTCGTTTATGCACCTGCATCGCATACCCACCTTAATAAACTTAATACGTTATATAATTAATTCTGCCGCTTTGTACTAGAATGCAATTACTTTACCCACCATTGTGACATGTTAAAAGAGCTAAACTGGCTATTGTTGGAATTCCGACGCACTCTTCATCTTTCCAGTCTTGTGCATAAGAGCTTTTCTGGGAAGCTCCCACCCTATCTGAGGAGAATGCTCTCCCTAGCTGTTCCGACCTACTATAACCTCCGATACAGTACTATCATGATATTTAGCATACGGCAATACAAAAATAAAGTGGCTCGATCTTCATTTTCCTACAGAGCACCGCAATTATGGAATAAACTTAGGGACACAGTCAAATCTTCATTCAATCTAAAATCTTTAAAGAGATCTATGGCAATATACCTCAGCACAGAAAGCACCTGTCATGGTTAAACATATTCATCACCTGATATATGTTAAAATTATACATGTGTGTATGTATCTATTGCTTGTATATTGTATTTTTTGTAATATTGTATCCTATTGTGGACCAAGGACATACTTGTAAATGAGAGAAATCTTAATGTATCCATCCTGGTAAAATATTTTATAAATAAATAAATAAAACTAAAGAAAGTTAATTTAAACAAAGCTCCAGGGCCCTACAGTATTCATCCACTAGTACTTAAGGAACTAAGTGTGGAAATAAGTGAACATCTGTTTTTAATCTTTCAAGATGCTTTTCTTTCAGGAAGTGTTACAGAGGATTGGAGGAAGGCTGATGTGATTCCTATATTCAAAAAGGGGATTAAAATCCTTGTCTGGAAATTATAGACATGTGATCTTAACTTCTGTGGCTGGGAAAGTATTTGAAAGGTTATTAAGGGATAATATTCAAGAATTCCTTGAGAAGAACATGGTTATCAGAAAAAAATCAGAATTGTTTTATAAAGCACAGGTCATGTCAAATCAACTTGATTGCATTCTACGAAGAAGTAAGTAAACATATAGATCAGGGTTTTGCAGTGGGTGCGATCTATTTGAATTTAGCCAAGTTGTTTGATACAGTTCCACACAATAGATTAGTGGTCAAACTCAAAGAAATCGGTCTAGATGAAAATTGTTGTTCTTGGGCAGAACATTGACTTAAAAATAGAAAACAGAGAGTCATTTTCAAGCTGGACAGAGGTGGCAAGTGGTGTCCCCCAGGGTTCTGTTTTGGGACCCTTTCTATTTAACACATTTATAAATAGCTTGTTTGAGCAGGGTCCTCATTTAGCTATTGTTCCTGTTGCATTTTGTTATTGTCTCATTTGGTAAATTCCCCTCTTATTGTGAAGCTCTGCGGAATAAGCTGGCGCTATATAAATACCAATAATAATAATAAATGATCTTGAAAAAAGCATTGAAATTCATGTTTTAGTGTTTGCAGATAGTAGACATGTGCACCAGTGAAACTTTAGTTTCGTATGAATGATTTCGTACTAAATAAAAATGTCATTCGGCAATCCCGAATTTCGTCCGTAAACCATTTGTTTTTCGGATGAAATTTGGTAAAAAAACATTTGTTTTCGTCCAATAGGATGAAAATAGCACTGCGCATGCGCCCCCCAAAAAAGCGCTGCCATCTCCATCCTTGAAATAAACAATAACTATTCCAACCCCCTCCTCCTCGCACTAACCTATGTGGGTCACTCTGACTTATGTGGGTCACTCTGACCCATATTAATAAAAGGGAGGTTAAATCCTCCCGCATGCCCCTACTCGCATGTCGCATGAACAAATTTAAAACTTCTTGTGAATGGGCAGCTATTGCTGCCCAGTCGCAAGTACAATAAGGGGGGACCAGGAACAGGTTAACTCCTCCCGCATACCCCTACTCGCAGCATGCCGCGAGTAGGGGCATGTCGCTTAAACATCGAGCAGCCAGTGGCTGCTCGCTGTCATTTAAAACTGGATATAAATAAATCAGTATCATATATATAGAAGTGATAGAGAGCTATGTTAAGAGTATGTTTAACCTATAGTTATAGCATAAATAATAACAATGTTGCAATATGAAAAAGTAGCTATTTAGATTAGTAACACAATAAGGCTGTGCTACTGATCTAAATAGCTATGTTTTACACATACTCTTACAGTAGCTCTCTATCACTTCTATATAAGATACTGATTTATATCCAGTTTTAAATGACAGTGAGCAACCACTGGCTGCGCGCTGTTTAGGCGAAATGCCCCTACTGGTGGCATGCCGCAAGTAAGGGCATGCGGGAGGATTTAACCTCCATTTCTATTACTATGGGGGTCATAGTGACCCCCAAACTGATTATATTCAGTTTTAAATGACAGTGAGCAGCCACTTGTGCCAGGTGCCCCTCCCCCCCCCCCCCGGGGAACCCAAATAACTAAAATGGGGGGGACATTGTGCCCCCTCACACCCCCACCCATGACCAGCAGGTGGGGGCTATTAATATAAATGGGGGACCTAGTGTGTGTCCCAGGATCCCATCCATGACCGTCGGGTGGGGACCTTAATTAAATAAATAATGGGGGGGACTTAATGTCCCCCCTAGGTACCCTCCCTCCTGTCATAAATAAATTAAATAAATGGGAGGGACCTAATGTCACCCCAGAACCACATCCATGACCAGCGGGTGGGATCCTTAAATAATCAAATAAAGGGGGGAACCTAATCTCCCCCCCAGGTCCCCACCCATGACCGGCGTGTGTGGACCTTAAATAATTAAATAAAGGGGGCGACCTAATGAGCGGCGGGTGGGGACCTAACATAATTAAATAAATGGGGGACATAATGTCCCCCCAGGTCCCCACCCAATAATTATTTATTTATTTAGGGTCCCCACCCACCGCTCATGGGAGGGGGCCAGGGGGGACATAAGGTCACCCACTTTAATGAATTTGGGTCCCCACCCACCGTTCATGGGTGGGGACCTGGGGGGAACATTAGGTCCCTTGATTTATTTAATTATTTAAGGGTTTTACCAGCGATTTATAAAGAGGCAAAATGACATTCTCATCCCGAGAATTAATGCCCATTTTCATGCATGAAAATACCTTACTGGTCTTAGCCCTGCTGATTTACATTGCACATTGTTGCATAGTTTGTTGTCAATAACAATTCCCAAGTCCTTCTCCTGTGTTGTTATCCCCAATTCGCTTCCATTAACGGCATAAGTTGCTTGTGCATTCTTTACGCCAAAGTGCATAACTTTCCATTTTTCGACATTAAATGTCATGTGCCATTTGAGTGCCCAGTCCCCCAGTCTATCTAAATCACTCTGCAGCAAAGTCATATCTTGCTCACATTGTATTACTTTGCAGAGTTTTGCACCATGCAAACACTGACAGTTGAACAAAAAATGCTCTAGAAAGAGTACAGAGGTGGGCTACATTTTAGCTATGAAGAAAGGTTAACAAATGTAAACATCTTTAGTTTAGAAAAACGTCGCCTCAGAAGGGATATGATAACATTTTACAAATATATCCAGGGACATTACAAACCATTGTCTGGAAATCTATTCACAAACTGGACTTTACATAGGACACGATGTCATGTGTTTAGACTGGAAGAAAGAAGATTTAGTCTAAGGCAAAGGAAAGTTTTTTTACCATAAGAACCATAAGGATATGGTATTCTCCGTCTGAAGAAGTGGTTTTACAGAGTCTGTACAGTCTGTACAGATGTTAAAACAGCAACTAGATGCATACTTGCAAAACAGAATATTCAAGGATAGAATTTTTGAATGTGGGGTATAAGCTTCTTGATCCAATGATTAATCTGACTGCCATTCTGGTCAAGAGAGAATTATTTCCATAGTTTGTTGCAAAATTGGAAGTGCTACAAACTGGTTTTTGTTTTGCCTTCTTTCGGATCAACAGCAAATAAAAATAATGTGAGGAATGCTGAACTTGATGGACACATGTCTCTTTTCAGCCTGTGTTACTATATAACTATGTAACTATGTGATAGAATTAAAGGGTTACTCCAAGCATCATAACCCCTACAGCCCACTGTAGTGGTTTATGATGCCTGGAGTAGCCTGGTCCTATTTCCTGGTTTGATAGAATTGACTTTGATTCCAAGGTTCAAGCTTATAGGTGTCATATTAGATATCCTATATTAAAATTGGCTAACTTGGACTTGAAATATTTAATGCTTAAAACGACACTTAAGACCATATTTGTCTAGTTCCGGGAATAAATAGCCCTCACTTTAGCTGTCTCTTCCCAATAAGTCTGTTCTTTCTCTTTCTCAGAACTTATCTGTTATATGTACGTGACGTTCATCCCTATGTCTTATCTGAACTCATTTCACCATTTCACTCCCTTGCTACTACTGTCCTATGAGTATTTTTACAGAAGCACTTACTTTTTGTCATATTTTGTTTTTATTGGATTTTTGGTCAAGGTGGTACACGAGTTTACATGACCACATGCTAGCATCCCACAGTTTAGTGTGTTGGGAAGCTGCCCCCCGTATTCTGAAGGGAGCACTTACTTTTTAATGTATGAAAACACAACTGACAAAATAAAGGTCAGAGGCATATTTTGAATACCAACAGGTGTCTGGTGTCTGAATTCACGCACCTCCAAGTGCACTTGAAATAATTTGGGCTCCCTTGAATTTACCAAAGATCACATTGGATCTATATCACTGGTAATGGGACAAACTGTTTTACCTGTGTCCACACCAAGTGCAGAGGGTTTGAGCTTTGGTGATGTACATCAGTTTTGGCAGAGCTGCAGAACCTGGATGCCAGTCTTGTCCCCATTCATTGGCTGAAAGATTCAGCTGACTGTTCTCAGTCAATGAATGCAATTCTGTGCATATCTTTCTTTTTTTCGTTTTCTTTCTTTCTTTCCTTCTTTCTTTCTTTCTTTCTTTCTTTCTCACATAAACACTTGCTCCAGAATATGTAATGTTTCAATCATATTTCTAAATGTAAAAGGAACTGACATTGTCTGCCCTATTATTGTCCAATACTCACACCCCAGTGGGGAGTCAGTGTAGTGGTCAGAAGACTATGCATTGCTATCTGCTGTTCCATAATTCTATTGAGCTCATCAAAAGTGGTTCTCTTTTTTCACACTATTCCTGAACAATTTATACAGTGTGGAAAGGTGCATTATCCTGCTGAAAGAGGCCACTGGCATCAGGGAACACAATTGCCATGAAGAGGTGTACGAGGTCTTAAACAATCTCTAAGTAGGTGGTGCATGTCAAAGTAACATCCACTTGAATGCCCAAGGTTTCCCAGCAGTTTCCCTCCACAGACCTGTCTTCTTTTTTATAGTGCATTCTGCTGCATCTTTCTCCAAGTAAATGATGCCCACACACCCGCCATCAACCTGATCTAGAAGAAAATGTGATTCATCAGACAGGCATCCTTCTTTCATTGCCCTCTGATCCATTTCTGATGCTTACATCCCAACTGAAGGTGGTCAGTAGGCACTCTGTGGCTATGCAGTTCCATAGACTATGCAGCAGACTGTGATGCACTGTGTCTTCTGAATGGCCAGCATTAAGGTTTTTCAGCAATTTGAGCTACCTATCCAGCCTTTGCTCCTCATATGCTCCTCGGTTCCCATGACCCTGACTCCAGTTCATCGGTTGTCCTTCCTTGCACCACTTTTGGCTGATCAGTGTATCTTGTTAAAAATTTAATTGTAGTGCTTTTGCCCTGGCTAGCTGAGTCTTGAAATGATTATGTCTGCTACCTCTGCAGATGACTTGGTATAAGCTGTTAGGGCATGTTTTTTTACAAAACTGAAAGAGGGCTACTTATGCTGTGTGGGAAAGCTTTGTTCTTCTGAGGGAGGAAGAAGTGAGTGAATCAATTGCCCATTGATTGTTTCCTTTCTGTTTCTTTCTTAAAATTACTCCTGCTGCTACTGCTCCTCCATATTTGTCATTAATACAAGACTGCAAAATGAAAACCAATCTATCATTTTCTCACTCATTTTTTTAATACAATAGACTAGTTATAGATTGGTATTGCTAAGCAATGCTAGGCAATATTGTAGCTGTTTTGGCACAGCTGCACACTAATAGATGCCATTTCCAAAGCTTGTGGTTTGCCTGAAACTTTTCCCTGAATATTTTACAAAGACAATATCCAGACAAGACAAACTGCCACATGAATGACTATCATACAACTGGAAATAATTTTAGTTTTTTCAGAAAGGGCTTCATCCAAACCAAAATCTTTCCACGGTGCTGGGACTATATTAACAATGTTTTAATTATTTTTGTGTTCCAGCAGAATCAACTTTTTTATTTTTTCACAGTATGAAAAATGTTTTGTTTAGTATTAAAAAAAATTATTTTGTTTTCACAGTGTTAAAATTACATCCATACTAAGAATACAAAAACATTTCCCAACAAAATACAATACAATAACAAACCATAGACAATAGAGACGAGATATATCTTGTACAAATGTATAACTTGATAATTTTAAGGAAAATTCTCTTTTAATTTGTGTACCCATTCCCATATTTTTTTTTACTTTCAATCGACTCCATCATATACATATAGAAGTCAGAATAGTCAGGAGCCAAGCCAAAGGTCAAGGGATACAGAGATCAGAATAGTCAGTAAGAAAGCCAAGGTCAAAATACACAAGAAGCAATAACAGAAACGCCATCTCGGATAACCATAATGGAAACCACAACAGGGCACAGAGAAATGGACAACAAAGGTTTAAATAGCCTAAAGTGCTCCTTGATTGGCTGCTGGGAAGCATGTGATAGTAAACGTGTAAGTGTGACGTCACACACACACACATTCCAAATGGTTAGGCACTAGAAGGGTTAATTATGAACCTTAAAAGTTTCTAAATTGCAACGGCAGGCATCTCTAATGTTTACAGACCTGGCCTCTGTGTAAAGGGGGGGAGTGTCTGTCAATGAGGCCGGGTGCGTAATCGTCGGCATTCCCATTACCACGTGGGAATGCCGCCGCAACAGGAGGCGCCCACTGGGTCCCAGTCCACTCTCGAGCCTTGACAAAAGGAGAGAATTCCTTGCGATGTGGGAATGCCGCCGCAACGATACATGCCCTCCAGGACCCATACCGCTCTCTGGCAGGAGCAGACCCGTCGGGCGGCGTGAACATGAATGTTGTGAATGTGCTTGTTTTCTTTAACTAATGCCCTTCCCCAATCGCTATAATTCATTTTGATGTTGAGTTATTTTTCCCATTTTAAGACCATTTTCTACAGTTTCATTGGAGTAGTTGTCAGGGTACCTGTGGTCTCTACCTCCGAAAGAGGTAGAGACTTAGCTGTTCCTCCATCCAGACGGTCTGATGGCTCCCTTTCCCGCGGTCTATCCGGTCATGCTAGGCCGGCCGCGAGGGAGTGACTGCCTTTTACAGCATCTAGGCAGGAAGTAGTCATCAGGACACTCCCCCGGAACAACCTGTTAGTCAATGGCTGCAGGACCAATCAGGACGCCTTGGAGGCGTGGTTACTGCTCTGAACAGGGTATTTAACAGAGCTTCTTTCATTAGCTCATTGCCCTGTCGTGGTTCTAGCTTGTTCTAGTCACTCAGTGCTTGTGTATTCTATTATCCCTTTTGGTTTTGACCCGGCTTGTTTACCTTACTCTGCTTATCTCTGTTACCCTTGATTCGGCTTGTCTCTCGCTTACCTGTCTTCTGTTACCCTCGACCTCGGCTTGTCTTTGACCATTCTATACTGTACTACTTACGTTAGTCCGGCCATTCTAAGGTCCGGTATACGTATCTGGCTACTGTTTGTACTCTGCGTGTTGGATCCCTGTCCCGATCCTGACATTACGACAGGGCCAATGGATCCTGCAAGTACAAACAGTCAGCTGGCTGCTCCTGATCCTAGGTTTGAAGCCATGGATCACAGAATGGATCAGATGGCGCTTGCGCTACAGGCTCTATTAGCTTGTGCCAATAACCCACCAGAGGAGATACGTAATACCCCTGTTTCTCCTGTCTGTTCAGGTCTAGAGGTAGCCACAGTGGGTGCTTCTTCTCGCATTACCCCCCCAGTACGCTATGGTGGGGCTCCTGAGAAGTGTCGTGGTTTTTTAAACCAAATTAGTATCCACTTTGAATTGCAACCTCGCTCTTATCCTACAGATAGGGCAAAAGTAGGATTTATTATCACCCTACTCATTGAGAAAGCTCTGAGATGGGCCAACCCACTATGGGAGAACGATAACCCATTAGTTTATAACTATAATGCATTTGTAGCTGCTTTTAGAAGAACATTTGACCCTCCAGGTAGAAAGGTTAATGCAGCCAGATTACTGTTGCGCCTGAGACAGGAGAACCGAACACTGGTGGATTATGCACTAGAGTTCAGGTCTCTGGCGGCAGAAATCAAGTGGAATGAGCAGGCGTATATGGATGTATTTTTGAATGGCCTATCTGATGTAATCCTTGATGAGGTTGCTACCAGAGAACTCCCTGAGAATTTAGAGGATTTAATTTCGTTCATCTCTCGTATATCGGTCTCGATGAAAATGCTTGTTCTTGGGTAGAACATTGGCTTAAAAACAGAATACAAAGAGTTGTCGTTAATGGTAAATTTTCAAGCTGGACAGAGGTGGCAAGTGGTGTCCCTCAGGGGTCTGTTCTGGGACCCCTTCTATTTAACATTTTTATAAATGATCTTGAAGACAGCATTGAAAGTCATGTTTCAGTGTTTGCAGATGACACAAAACTTTGTAAAATAATACAATGTGAGCAAGATATTACTTTGCTGCAGAAGGATTTAGATAGACTGGAGGACTGGGCACTCAAATGGCAGATGAAATTTAATGTTGAAAAATGCAAAGTTATGCACTTCGGCGTAAAGAATACACAAGCAACGTATACCCTTAATGGAAGCGAATTAGGGATAACAACACACGAAAAGGACTTGGGAATTGTTATAGACAACAAACTATGCAACAATGTGCAATGTCAATCAGCAGTGGCCAAGGCCAGTAAGGTATTGTCATGCATGAAAAAGGGCATTCATTCTCGGGACGAGAATATCATTTTGCCTCTCTATAAATCACTGGTAAGACCACATATTGAATATGCTGTGCAATTTTGGGCACCTGTTCTAAAGAAGGATATCATGGCACTAGAAAAAGTGCAGAGGCGGGCTACAAAATTAATAAAAGGAATGGAACATATCAGCTATGAAGAAAGGTTAACAAATTTAAACCTATTTAGTTTAGAAAAACGTCGCCTGAGAGGGGATATGATAACATTATACAAATATATTCGGGGCCAATACAAACCATTGTGTGGAAATCTATTCACAAACCGGACTTTACATAGGACACGAGGCCATGCGTTTAGACTGGAAGAAAGAAGATTTCGTCTAAGGCAAAGGAAAGGTTTTTTTACTGTAAGAACAATCAGGATGTGGAATTCTCTGCCTGAAGACGTGGTTTTATCAGAGTCCATACAGATGTTCAAACAGCTACTAGATGCATACTTGCAAAGACAGAATATTCAAGGATATAATCTTTCAATGTAGGGTAATAACTGCTTGATTCAAGGATAAATCTGACTGCCATTCTGGGGTCAATAAGGAATTTTTTGTCCTAGCTTGTTGCAAAATTGTGCTTCAAACTGGGTTTTTTTTTTTTTTTTTTTTTTCTCTTTTGGATCAACAGCAAAAAACAGGTGTGAGGAAGGCTGAACTTGATGGACGCAAGTCTCTTTTCAGCTATCTAACTATGTAACTATGTATAGATGAACGTCTAAGAGAGAGACAGAACACTCGAGAGAGGAACCAGAGACCTTCTTTTAGGTTAGCTCCTGCTTTTCCAAGTCCTGACTCCACAATATCTTTGCTTACTGAACCTATGCAGATAGGGTATACCCGCCTCTCTGAGGAGGAAAGACAGCACAGGAGAAGAGAGGGTTTGTGTATGTATTGTGGAGCCAAGGGTCATTTACTCTCGAACTGTTATAACCGCCCGGGAAACGCTCGCACCTAAGTCCCTCTAGAGGATAGGCCTTGGGTGTTTCTATTTTGTCCTCTACTCCTAATTATAAGGATCACAGGCTTCTGCTACCAGTTTCCTTAACTTGGGGGAAGGAAGTAGTAAGGGCTATGGCATTGATAGATTCCGGTGCTGCTGAGAATTTTATCGACCAAGCCTTTGCTAGTAAGAACAATTTTCCATCCCAGCTAAGGGAGACACCTTTGGCCATTGAGGCCATAGATGGTAGACCACTACTAGACCCTGTTATCTTTCGTGAGACCGTACCCATTGATTTAAATGTTGGTATCCTACACGTGGAGAATTTATCTCTTCTGCTCATTTCGTCTCCTTCCGTTCCCATAGTTCTGGGGTACCCATGGTTGAAAAAACATAACCCTATTATCGATTGGGAGTTAGGAGAGATACTCTCGTGGGGCCAGGGCTGCCAGGATCGGTGTTTGTGCAAGGTTTCTCCATTAGCTAATATTAACATACCGGAGAATCCTACTCAGTCCACAGAAAGACAAATACCAGACCTTTACCTAGACTTAAGGGCAGTGTTTGACAAGAAGAATGCAGATTCTTTGCCTCCACACAGGTCATTTGACTGTAAGATTAAGCTGCACCCGGCACTATGCCTCCGAGGGGCCATGTATATCCTTTGTCTGTTCAGGAAAACTCGGTTCTAGAGGAGTATATTCGGGAGAATTTAGAAAAGGGATTCATCAGGAGGTCTTCTTCTCCGGCCGGGGCTGGGTTCTTTTTCATTAAGAAGAAGGATGGCACGCTGAGACCTTGTATCGATTACCGAGGCTTGAATAAAATAACTGTCAGAAATGCCTATCCTATCCCACTGATTACCGAGTTATTTGATCGTCTTAAGGGCTCCAAAATCTTCACCAAGTTAGATCTCAGAGGGGCTTACAATTTGGTGAGAATCCAGCAAGGTCACGAGTGGATGACGGCATTCAATACCCGGTATGGCCATTACGAATACACTGTTATGCCATTTGGACTATGCAATGCTCCTGCAGTATTTCAAGATTTGATTAATGAGGTACTTAGGGAGTTTCAGCATGATTGTGTTATTGTTTACCTGGACGACATACTAATACACTCTAAGGAGATTGAGACTCACCATAGACAGGTCAGAAAGGTATTACACAAGCTGCTGCAACATGGTCTATATTGCAAATTGGAGAAGTGCAGTTTTGATCAGTCTCAGGTAGACTTTCTTGGATACGTGATTTCTGGGGAGGGTTTTAAAATGGATCCTGTAAAACTCCAATCTATTTTAGACTGGCCCTTGCCCAAAGGACTCAAGGCTATCCAAAGGTTTATTGGTTTTTCCAACTACTATAGGCGCTTCATTAAAGGATACTCCTCTATCATTGCGCCTATTACCAATATGACCAAACAAGGGGCTGATACTAAGTTCTGGTCTAAGGAAGCTCTTGGTGCTTTCAAGACTCTCAAGGAACTTTTTGCCTCGGCTCCCATTCTAGTCCATCCTGATACGACTCTGCCTTTCTTGCTCGAGGTCGATGCCTCTGAGACAGCAGTTGGGGCTGTTCTGTCTCAAAGGTTAGGGGTGGATAAACCGTTACACCCTTGTGGTTTTTTCTCTAAGAAATTTTCTGGGCCTGAGAGCAGATATGACATCGGGGAAAGGGAACTGTTAGCAGTCATTAAAGCCTTAAAGGAGTGGAGACATTTGTTGGAGGGGACCCTACACCCTATTACGATTTTGACGGACCACAAAAACTTGTCCTATATTGGGGAGGCTAAGCGCTTATCCTCTAGACAAGCTCGTTGGTCCTTATTCCTGACTCACTTCAATTATGTACTGACTTACAGACCTGGTTCTAAAAACTCTAAAGCCGATGCATTATCTCGCCAATATGAACCTTCTACTGTACCTGAACCAGTTCTTTCTTCTATAGTTCCGAAATGCAATATCATTGCTAATACGAATCTCAGGATTCATTCTCCATTACTGGCCGAGATCATTAAGTTGCAACATCTAGCACCTAAACAGACTCCTGCGGGCCGTCATTTCGTTCCTCCTGCTCTTCAACTGGAACTTTTACAGTGTTTACATAATAGCAAGATGGCGGGACATCCTGGTATTCGCAAAACTTACGCGTTGATCTCTAAGGACTTCTGGTGGCCTGCTTTACGGAGGGATATTGAGGAGTTCATCGCTGCATGTGAAGTTTGTACTAAAACCAAACAACCCCATACGCTTCCATGTGGATTCCTGCACCCCTTGGAGGTTCCAGAAAAACCATGGTCCTGTTTGGCCATGGACTTTATTGTCGATCTACCTATCTCTAAAAGACAGACTGTTATCCTCACCGTGGTTGACAGGTTTACTAAGATGGCACACTTCATTCCCCTGCCTAAACTCCCGTCTTCTCCCGAATTGGCAGAGATATTCGCTAAGGAGATTTTTCGCCTACATGGGATACCCTCTCAAATTGTATCGGACAGAGGCTCCCAATTTGTTTCCCGCTTTTGGAGGTCCTTCTGCTCTCAACTTGGTATTAAATTAAACTTTTCTTCTGCCTATCATCCTCAGTCTAACGGAGCTGCTGAACGTACCAACCAGAAAATCGAACAATATTTACGATGCTTTGTTTCTGAACACCAGGATGATTGGGTCGGTTTGATTCCTTGGGCGGAGTTTGCACACAACAATCTCGTTTGCGATTCTACTCATTCAAGCCCCTTCTTCATGAATTATGGTTTTCATCCGTCTATTCTTCCTTCGGATTCCCCTTCCCAGGGGGTGCCGTCGGTTGATGTTCATGTTGCCAATTTGAGGAAGTTGTGGGATCAAACTCGACAAATCCTTGTGCACAACTCTATGTTGGTCAAGAAACACGCTGATAAACGTAGAAGGGCGGCTCCGGTCTTTGTTCCAGGTGATAGGGTATGGCTGAGCACGAGGAACATCCGTTTAAAAGTGCCCTCCATGAAGTTCGCTCCTCGTTATATTGGACCCTACAGGGTGCTGACCCGTATCAATCCAGTTGCGTATCGTTTAGCTCTTCCTAATACCTTACGCATCCCGAACTTGTTTCACGTTTCATTGCTGAAACCACTCATATGTAACAGATTTTCCTCCACAATAGCCCCTCCTCGCCCCGTTCAGGTGGAGGGTCAGGAGGAGTATGAGGTTAACTCTATTATTGATTCTCGAATCTCCCGGGGGAGAGTACAATATCTGGTTGATTGGAATTGATATGGTCCTGAGGAGAGGAGTTGGGTACCTCAGGAGGATGTTCATGCTCCCCGTCTCCGCAGGGCGTATCACTCTCGCTTCCCATCTCGTCCCGGTTCATTCCGCCCGGTGGGCGTATCTGAGAGGGGGGGTACTGTCAGGGTACCTGTGGTCTCTACCTCCGAAAGAGGTAGAGACTTAGCTGTTCCTCCATCCAGACGGTCTGATGGCTCCCTTTCCCGCGGTCTATCCGGTCATGCTAGGCCGGCCGTGAGGGAGTGACTGCCTTTTACAGCATCTAGGCAGGAAGTAGTCATCAGGACACTCCCCCGGAACAACCTGTCAGTCAATGGCTGCAGGACCAATCAGGACGCCTTGGAGGCGTGGTTACTGCTCTGAACAGGGTATTTAACAGAGCTTCTTTCATTAGCTCATTGCCCTGTCGTGGTTCTAGCTTGTTCTAGTCACTCAGTGCTTGTGTATTCTATTATCCCTTTTGGTTTTGACCCGGCTTGTTTACCTTACTCTGCTTATCTCTGTTACCCTTGATTCGGCTTGTCTCTCGCTTACCTGTCTTCTGTTACCCTCGACCTCGGCTTGTCTTTGACCATTCTATACTGTACTACTTACGTTAGTCCGGCCATTCTAAGGTCCGGTATACGTATCTGGCTACTGTTTGTACTCTGCGTGTTGGATCCCTGTCCCGATCCTGACAGTAGTTGACAATATTAGAGTGTAGCTTTTAGATAATAATTTAGATTTTATCCCTGAACCAAAAATCTGTTTCATAAGAATGATATTTTCTTCTGGTCCCTCATACAAATGTTTTTGGATATAGGATTTGACTCTAAGGTAATTAAATATTTCAGATGTGGGAAGCCCAATTTGCAGGCTCAATGATGAAAAATATTTATTTCTTCCATCTTTCATAATATTTGCTAAGATAGAAATGTCTTTGTCCTTCCATTTAGACAGAGACAATTCATCTATAAGAGATTACAGAGTATCTATTTCCAAAAAAACAAACATTTTACCTGTGCATTGTAATCACTTCTTAATCTTAAACTTGTCCTAGTACTGTTTTTCTTTCAATTAATCCTCATTTTGTGCACACATTTATCCTTTCCAAAACCAGATCTTACTTATAAAGGTATCTGTTTCCTTAATTGTGTTCTCTTTTAATATAAAACTCATTTATCTTTTCTCTATCTTTGACATCACAAAATTGCTACTTGTAAGAAAACATAATACATTACATTTTCTTGTGTGTGTTTCTATATCACTCTGCAGTGTCTTCATATTATCATTAATATATATACATTCTTGAACTAATATTATTTCTCTCTGTCAATAAAAAACAAACTATTTTATCTTTACTTTAGAATCAAGTAATCCCTTCTCTCAAGAAGACGTAAAACTTTATTTTTTTTATTTTATTTTTTTATTTTTTTATTCCCCCCCCATCAGATATCAGGCTTAATTTATGCCTCACAACCTCAGAGGTAACTTAGTCAAGTCCCAAATCATCATTTGTTACTTAGGCCCTCTATTACTTCAATCAAAATAATTAAAAAAAAATGGTGGTCTTCAAAATGAATTCTAATGTGGGAATAACCAATAAGAGAAAAAAAAAACAACAAAGAACAAACAACAAAAAATAAATAAAATAATTAAATTTCTGCCTATTTACTTCTCCATCAATGTATCATAAAGTCCATGTAATAAACTACTTAAAGGACCACTATAGTGCCAGAAAAACATACTCGTTTTCCTGGCACTATAGTGCCCTGAGGGTGCCCCCACCCTCAGGGTCCCCCTCCCGCTGGGCTCTGGTGTGAGGAAGGGGTTAAACTTACCTCTTTCTCCAGCACCGGGCGGGGAGCTCTCCTCCTCCTCTCCGCCTCCGATCCTCTCTTTCGGATAAATGCGCATGCGCGGCAAGAGCTGCGCGAGCATTCAGCCGGTCTCATAGGAAAGCATTCACAATGCTTTCCTATGGACGCTTGCGTGCTCTCACTGTGATTTTCACAGTGAGAATCACGCAAGCGCCTCTAGCGGCTGTCAGTGAGACAGCCACTAGAGGATTTGGAGGCTGGATTAACCCTAATATAAACATAGCAGTTTCTCTGAAACTGTTACGTTTATAATAAAAATGGTTAATCCTAGAGGGACCTGGCACCCAGACCACTTCATTAAGCTAAAGTGGTCTGGGTGCCTAGAGTGGTCCTTTAATAGTTATCTATCTATACAGAGTCCTCCCATTGAGCAAGCCAGGGCTCCCATATCTTAGAATGATATTCCCTACTCCCCTGAGCTGCCCAGTGTATTTCCTCCATTTCCCTCATTTTTTCCACTCTCAATACCCATTGTTCTTTAGTCGGGGCCATGGATTTACGCCAAAATACGGGATCATAGCGTTAGCTTCATTCAATAAATGATTCAGCAGTATCTGTTTATGTTTCTCTTTAAAGGAAGCAAGCCAATTGTTTTAGTGTTGGTAAGATCTTATATATGTCCCCTAAGACATGCTGCCAATAACATCGAATACGCTTGCATTCCCACCAAATATGCTCCACGTTCCCTCATTTATCTTTGCATCTCCAGCAATAGTCACTAGCTAGTAAACCATAATTATGTAATCGATCTGGAGTCCTGTACCATCTTGTCAATCTTTTAAAAAATAAATATTTTCTAGCAGTACTAACTTGTGAGTTTATCCCCATTTTAACCCCTTAAGGACACATGAAATGTGTGACATGTCATGATTCCCTTTTATTCCAGAAGTTTGGTCCTTAAGGGGTTAAACACATATGACTAATCCTCGTTATTCATTTGGATATTCAAACCTTGCATCCATTTCAATTGAAACGAATATACTATCCCCTCCGTAGCGCCTCTCTGTATTAATATGTATCTAGTAGACAAGTATCATTTTTTTTACTATCCCAGGGCAGCATAGCAGCTCGAATTGTGTTTTATCCCTTGTCTGCCAGTATGTTATCACTCTTTTATTTAAAAAAGACTTTAAATGGGAAATTCCCATTATTTCTATAAGTGTTGCCTTGTTTTTTCCATAGGGGAAAATCTCTTACCCTAGGGGGTGTTTCCTCCATTAATAATCTTGTTATAGGTGGATCAGCCTCTCCTGTTAACCTTCTTAGTAAGTTATTACCATGTCCATTCTGGAACTCCAAATTAAATGCTATAGGGAGGAATACTGATAGTCTGGGAGATAACCCCCATTTATCTTTAAGACGTCTCCAAGTCTGCATAGTGTGATTTATAAACGGGTGGGTGGTAGGTAATAATACAATTAACTTACAATTTTGCCAAGGTAGCATCTATAATTTGGCTTTTATAAAGCCCTGTTCAAAAGCATACCATGGCTTTTCCTTATCTGTGGCCGTCCACGCTCTTATTCGTGCACACAGTACTACCACATAATATCTATAAATGTGTGGAAGGCCCAATCCTTCTCTATCAATAGGTAATGTAAGTGTATTCTAAGCAATACATGTGGTTTTATTACTCCAAATAAATTATAGAAACAGGGAGCGCATCTTTCTAAAAACTATCTAGGGACTACTATAGGCAATGTCTGAAATAAATAGGGAACTTTAGGTAATATCATAATTTTTATAATGTTTACTTTACCCATCAATGAAAAAAAAAAGGCTGGTTCCATTTTTTTTAAATCTTCCCCTATCTTTCCTATCAACCTACCATAATTCAATGTAAATAATTCTTTGCGTTGTGTAGTCAGCTGTATCCCTAAATAAGTTAAGCCTAAATCTGTCCACTTATATTTATACTTTCTCTGTACTTGCTCTTTAATTAGCTTGTCTATCCCCACCCCCAATATTTCACACTTATCTATATTCACTTTGAAATTGGATATCGCTCCAAATGTTTCCAATTCCTCCTGAACATAAGGTAGTGAATGTAATGGTTCTGTAATCGTAAGTAACACATCATCTGCAAAAGATGATACCTTTACGTCTCCTCCAGTATATCTATATTCTTTAATATTGATGTTCTTTCGTATAGCCTCAAGAAATGGTTCAAATGCCAAAACAAAAAGAAGAGGGAACAGTGGGCATCCCTGGCAAGTGCCATTACCAATACTAAAGGGATTCGATAATTGGCCATTTATTTGAATATTAGCTGTGGGGCCTCTATATAATGTCTGTATCCAGTAACATATTCTGGGTCCCAACCCCCACGCCTCCAATATAGAAAACAAATGGTACCGATCCACCCTGTCAAAAGCTTTCTCAGCATCAATTGCCAATAGAGCTGTAGAACATTTGTTTATTGTTGCTCCATGTATAACATTAAGAATCTTAGTGGTATTATCTCTGGCTTCACGGCCTGGGACAAAACCAGCTTGATCAGGGTGGATCAGTCCAGACATAAGGGGTTTGAGCCTATTTGCCAATAGTTTGGAAAATATTTTTAGATCAAGATTAATAAGTGAAATTGGTCTATAGCTACTGCATAATTCAGGATCTTTCCCCGTTTTATATATCACTGTAATCAACGCTCTTAGCATTGGAGGTAGGAGAGCGGTACCTGGAGTTAATCCATTCAGTGTCCTAACAAGATGTGGTCCAAAGATATTTTGAAATTGTTGGTAATAACATGCCGTTAGACCATCTGGACCTGGGCTTTTATTAATTGGCCTCGCTTTAATTACTGCAGAGACTTCTTGAGAGGTAAATTGCATTTCTAATTGATCTAATATCTCAATAGGGATCTTCAATGAAATGTTTTTGGATAGATATTCTCCTATTTTAGAGGGAGTGCTGTCCAAGGAGTTTAAATTATATAGATATTGATAATAATTTCTAAAGGACGTTGCTATCATCTCAGTGGTATTACATAGATTTCCCTCTTTGTCTTTAATTTTTGCTATATATGTTTTCTGTAGTTTTACTTTTAGCGCCTTTGCCAGTAGTTTCACGCTCTTATTACCATATGTGTATAGCGAGCTTTGCGTCATCTGGACTGCTCTCTGGGCCTCCGCTGTCAGAAGCGACCTAAGCTTTAATCTTTTTGCCATTAGAAGTTTAAAATTCTCTTCTGATGGGTTTCGTTTATGTCTAGTCTCAGTTAAATCTATTTTTATTGTAAGCAATTGTATTTCTTCTGCTCGTTCCTTTTTACCACGAGATCCCCATTTAATTAATATACCCCGGATCACTCCTTTATGGGCTTCCCATACCCATGGGTCATTCATAGTGATGTCCCGAATGGTTCGCTGGCGAATAGTTCCTGGCGAACATAGCATGTTCAGTCCGCACCCTATTCTTTATCATTGAGTAAACTTTGACCCTGTACCTCACAGTCAGCAGACACATTCCAGCCAATCAGCAGCACACCCTACCTAGCAGACCCTCCCACCTACTGGACAACATCCATTTTAGATTAATTCGGAAGCTGCAACCATTTTATTTTATTTTTTCAAAAAAAATTCAGTGCATATAAATGTTACAAGCAGATACTCCCCCAGACACTCTGTATTACTGCAGATACTCCCCCCCATACACTCTGTGTTACTGCACATACTCCCTCCAGACACCCTGTGTTATTGCAGATACTCCCTCCAGACACCCTGTGTTAATGCAGATACTCCCCCCAGACACTCTGTGTTACTGCAGATACTCCCTCCAGACACCCTGTGTTACTGCAGATACTCCCTCCAGACACTCTGTGTTACTGCAGATACTCCCTCCAGACACCCTGTGTTACTGCAGATACTCCCTCCAGACACCCTGTGTTACTGCAGATACTCCCCCCAGACACTCTGTGTTACTGCAGATACTCCATCCAAACACTCTGTGTTACTGCAGATACTCCCTCCAGACACTCTGTGTTACTGCAGATACTCCCTCCAGACACTCTGTGTTACTGCAGATACTCCCTCCAGACACTCTGTGTTAATGCACATACTCCCTCCAGACACTCTGTGTTACTGCAGATACTCCCTCCAGACACTCTGTGTTAATGCACATACTCCCTCCAGACACCCTGTGTTACTGCAGATACTCCCTCCAGACACTCTGTGTTACTGCAGATACTCCCTCCAGACACTCTGTGTTACTGCAGATACTCCCTCCAGACACTTTGTGTTACTGCAGATACTCCCTCCAGACACTCTGTGTTACTGCAGATACTCCCTCCAGACACTCTGTGTTACTGCAGATACTCCCTCCAGACACTCTGTGTTACTGCAGATACTCCCTCCAGACACCCTGTGTTACTGCATATACTCCCTCCAGACACCCTGTGTTACTGCAGATACTCCCTCCAGACACCCTGTGTTAATGTAGATACTCCCTCCAGACACTCTGTGTTACTGCAGATACTCCCTCCAGACACTCTGTGTTACTGCAGATACTCCCTCCAGACACTCTGTGTTACTGCAGATACTCCCTCCAGACACCCTGTGTTACTGCAGATACTCCCTCCAGACACCCTGTGTTACTGCAGATACTCCCTCCAGACACCCTGTGTTACTGTAGATACTCCCTCCAGACACTCTGTATTACTGCAGATACTCCCCCCAGACAGTGACACAGAGCAGAATAGGGACTGTTCCTCCTACATAGGGTCAATTGACAGATATGGATTGACACCTATCCTAAGGATCCCTGATACACACTGACATGATATGGATATGATGGAATACAAGACACATATTCATGTTTAAGATATTTAATATAACTTCATACGCACTAAGGTAAAATACTTGGGATGCAACAAACACTTGAAAAAAGCAACATTTACTTGCAACTTTTGTTGCTCTTATATACTAAAAATGTACAAAATTGTCTCACAAGATTAATATATTAGCTATAAATAGTTAGCACTTAATAAACTTATATTCTTTGCACCATTTTTAAGGTTAAGTTTTGCGAGTCAAAGAGTAATGAAGGTATCCATAAAGTTAATTTAATTAATTAATTTATTTTTCTCTTTCGTTACTATACGTATATTATACATGTTGGAATACAAGACACATATTCATGTTTAAGATATCTAATATAATTTTATATGCACTAAGGTAAAATATTTGGGACACAACTAACACTTGAAAAATGCAATATTTACTTGCAACTTTTGTTGCTCTTATATACTAAAATGTTTCACAAGATTAATATATTAGCCATAAATAGTCTGCACTTAATAGACTTATACTCTATGCACCATTTTCAAGTTTTGCGAGTTAAAGAGTAATGAAGGTATCCATAAAGTTAACTTTTTTTTTTTTTCTGTTACAAGTGAGATCTATCTCAAGAAAGAGGGAGGGCACTTTAGCGGCAGGCTCCCTATTCAGGCATGGTTTAGGGTTACCCCTCTTGTGTAGTTATACTACTCTATTTTCATTGTGCCTATATGGCTTTAAATGTTTACAACAGTATTAGGTCTTTACCTAATAGTCGGATGATTGATGATGTTGGACTTATTCAGAGTCCAATGATAGGAAGTATATGTTTTGGGTTTTTCTTTTTTCTTTTTTTCTTTTTTGAACAGGAAGCCAAAAAATATAGCTTGTGATGTATCTCTATGCTGAAGTTTCTATCCTTGAACGTCCAGGGGCTTAATACAAATAAGAAAAGACATAGATTGTATAACTCCTTGATGGAACAAAATATACAGGTTGCTTTTCTACAGGAAAAGCACTGGCTTAAAGACACCAGACAAACATGGGGTGGAGATACATTTTCAACTACGATCCAAGCCTCATTAACCACTAATAAAAAGGGGGGGGGGGGCAATTATATTTAACAAAGATCTCAAATTAGATATTTTACATTTAGAGATCGATGACAAGATCTTTACATTGGTTAATGTGTATCTCCCTAATGTTGACCCAACGACTAAAGTTGATAAGATTAATAAGGGATACTTGATCATCGCTGGTGATTTTAATTGCGTTAGTGATCCCTCCCTGGACAGAACTACCTCATCTCCTTCTGCTAACAATAAAGGACCCATTAAGCAATCCAAAAAGTTAAATAATATCTGCAAGCAATATAATTTATATGACATCTGGAGATTATTTCACCCCCTTAAAAAAGACTTCTCCCATTTATCTGGAGTTTATGGTACTTACTCCCGGATTGACTTTTGTTTAACAAACGCTATTACATTTTCACTCTTTAATCATATTAATATTAAGGAAAATACATGGTCAGACCACAGCTTCGTTTTATTCGACCTTGGTAATTCTCCTCCTCTCCTTCGTAATACCTAGAGACTGGACGATGCCCTCCTAAAGGACACTAATAATAGGGAGGATTTGACCAAGTTACTAGAATATTTTTGGGTAGAAAATAACCCAGTAGACACCTCTCCTTTGATAAATTGGTGTTCTCATAAATCCGTAATGAGGGGTTATATAATCAAAATAGACCATGTCTTTAAGAAAGAAAACGGCACAAATTTGCCGGATTTATATATCGAACTTTATTCATGCTCAAAATTGAATAAACTACACTCTACCTCTGAGCTGAGAACTCGATTAAAAGAGTTGCAAATACAAATCAACTTAAAAGAAGAGGAAAAAATTAAGTTAAATATAAATAAACTAAAACTAAACCATTATCTTTCGGGCAACAGAGCGAGCAAAAGTTTAACTAGGAGATTACGTAATCATTATGCTAAAAATAGGGTAGAAAAATTGGAGGTCGATCAAATTGTATACTCCACCCCATCTCAGATTGGACACAATTTTAATCAGTTCTATCAAGACTTATACAATCTAAAACTGTCCCCAGAAATAACAGACATGCAAGGATATTTATCTAGTTCCCTAATTCCGAGAATTTCTTCCCAGGATCTGACCAACTTAAATAAAAAAATTTCTCCTGAAGAAGTTCAATTTCAAATTGATAGATTAGCCACAAATAAAACTCCTGGCCCTGACGGCTTTACAAATTTATACTATAAATATATGAAGCCTCATCTATTAAAACCTCTTACTGAAATGTTTAATCAAGTTGCAGAAAATGAGGCTATACCAAAGGAACTATAACAGTCAAATATTGTCCCTATCTTGAAACCGGGCAAAGATAGTTCGGACCCAAGAAATTATAGACCGATTGCATTAATCAATGTAGATATGAAAAATTATTCCGCCATTATTGCCAAGAGACTGAAAACTATTATAATTAAACTTATTCATCCGGACCAAATAGGGTTTATCCCCAGCAGATGGGCATCAAATAACACCCGAAAGCTCATCGACATTATTAGTCTAGCCAAAGTTCATGCTGAGCCCCTCCTGGCCCTGTCTTTAGACGCAGAAAAAGCGTTTAACAGGGTCGGGTGGAGCTATTTAAGAGAACTCCTTAAGGCATATGGCTTCAAAGGATGGATATATACTGCAATTTTGGTATTGTATTCTTCTCCTTCAGCTAGAACCGTAGGCCCCAATATTACTTCGACTTGGTTCGATCTTAAAAATGGAACAAGACAGGGCTGCCCCTTGTCACCTCTTCTTCATATCTTGTCTCTTGAACCTCTTGCTGTCAATATCAGAAATAATCAGTTAATAAAGGGGGTCCCTACGAAATTTAATGACATTAAGATTGCATTATATGCTGATGACGCTTTGGTTACCGTTACATCTCCGGAAGATTCATTAGCGGCACTAATGGAAGAAATTGATAAGTTTTCAAATATCTCTAATTTTAAGTTAAATATTTCAAAATCTACTGCTTTAACCATTAACCTGGCTTCGTACCAGGTTGAAAGGTTATCTCAAAAATTCGAATTTATCTGGACTGATAGAAAAATAAATTACTTGGGTCTCAGTTTCCCTGCTAACACCTCTCACATGGTGGAGAGGAATGTTATGCATCTAATGAAAGATATGAATCAAAACTTAAGAAAATGGAAAAACTTGGAAACTCTGTGGACAGGTAGAATCAACATTATAAATTATTACATTTTACCAAAATGGCTGTACTTTTTCTCTATGGTCCCTGTTAAAATTCCTAAGGCTTGGTTAGTAATGATCCAATCTGCCATTAATAAATTTATCTGGAAAAATAAAAAGCCTAGAATAAGTCAAAAAAATATCTCTAAAAAATTGTCTCAGGGAGGGCTTAATTTTCCAAATATTACTAATCTTTATTATGCTAATACTATCCGACATATATACACTTTACAAGAACCACAATATGGAATCTGAAGCTCTTCGTGCTTCTAGACTTTATTCTTATGTATGGTCAGATCCTGGGAAGCTCTCTAGGGACTTGCCTAATTGTTTAATATCGTTGGCTCAGTCCCTGGAAACATGGGCTGAAATTAAGAAAATTTTGGGTTTTACTCATCTAATTCCCAGAACATTTAAACTAAATATATTAGAAAATAATTTAGAGGATTTATCATTGAGACACTGGGCTAACAAAGACACATTAACTCTATCGGATATTATGCAGGGTGATAATATTCTGCCCTTCCAACAGATTGTGGATAATTTACATATACCATCTAAAGAATTATTTACTTACCTTCGTATTAAACATTATATTCAGAAACATGTTATTCAATCTTCCTTTCCTTGGGCTAAAGAGTTGCAAACCTTATTTTGTTTTCAAACCGTACCCAAGGTTATTTCTGTTGCTAATTCGATTTTCAAAGGTTTAGACACCTTCCCTTATAAACTGGTTAAAACATGGGAGAATGAATTAAATCTAGTGATTTCTCCAAACGACTGGTTTTCCTCTATAATTCTTGTAAACAAATTTGTTCATGGCCTAAACTTGACCAAGTGTCATTTCAAGCTACTCCACAGATGGTATTACACCCCGACAAGACTGGCCAAAATGTACACTTCCCAAGATTCTACTTGTTGGAGATGTGGTACCTATTCTGGTACATACATTCATATATGGTGGTCTTGCCCAGCACTTAAGTCATTTTGGGCCTGGGCATTTAATTTTATTTCCATTGATCTGGAATTGTCATTGGTGTTTTACGTAATGGTTATTCAGTTATAAGATTGTAGTTTACAATGTATTACTATGGAATGATGTCTACTGTGCATTACTTGGATTTCCACGTTCATGACTATGTGTCTAAACGTGTCTCACATTTTCTTTTCAGAATGATTCATTCCTGAAGACATTTGGTTGTTCATGTGAAATTCTCGGGAAGTTTCCTCCTTCGGATTTTGATTTGTCCCTGAAGACATTTTGGTTGTTTGTGTGAAATTCACGGGGAAGTTTGCTCCTTCGGATGTTAGATTTAGGAGTTATTGTTATTGCTTGTTATATGTTTGCTTCTGATTGATGTCGCTTTCCAAAAGAGGAAGTGATTAGGTCATTATACCTCATGTACATCCTACTCTCTTGTGATTGGTTCTTTTTTTCTATGTATTTTTTTGCTGCTGTGGAGCTAGTAAATAGAGATTATGCAAAATACTCGCCTCCTGTCATTACTAAAATTAAGATTATTAGTACACTAAAGCTAGCATAATCTTCAATTTGCAGTATATATTTACATTTGTGACTTAGTTTTGTTACTGATCATATTGCTGTCTTGGGTCTGTTTTCCTTATTTATGCCAGTTTCTACAGTGACTTTTTAACTTGCTCAATTACTTTTACCCTTACCTGGTATTGATCTATTTTCATGCACATATTTATTGGTCTGAATAACTGTATTTATTTACATTGACACAGCAAACTAGCCCGTTTCTATTTTTCTTGCTTCTTTTGTTGATGTATACACTTCTATGTCATTGCTTTGTACTTTTCTAAACTTTTCTTGTCCTTTGTACTGTCTTTAGAAACATGTTGCTATATATTAACAGATTGTTTATTGACTCATAAAAAAATTGGATTGCCTTTGATATACTTACATAGTCACAGAAATGAGTTGACACTGGAAAACACCAAGTGCAATGCACACGCACAAATATATGCAAGCATGTATAATGCATACATACACGTGTTTTCTATTTCTTCAACATAACCTTAGTTCTCTTGATTTCATCAGCAATACTTATCCCATCAGCCACACTGATCCTCAACTGTTTTCTTCCATGCATCATTTTACAAAAGTATAGGATACGGAAGATTCACAAAGCCCCATTTTTAAAAAGTCCATTGAGTCCTTCAGCAAGATGCAAATGAGCAAATTATTATTCACTTCCTTTTTCCTTTTAGCAGGATTGATTTTAAGAACTATTTGCTTAGCAGTGCTATCAGCCAGTAGTAACAAAGTTTAAAAATGCAAAAAAAATGCTACAAAGGTCAATGAAGCCCCCAAATTAAGGGAGATTGAAAAGGTGTTGAAACATCTCCTAAATTTTTAAAACCAGCGACTGAACAGTTAATGCTTCACAGTCATTAGAATGTCCACATGCCATGGAATTGGGACCTGCTCAATAACCGAGGGTGGGGGCATGGGCCCTTTGTGCCCCCGTCCAGTTCCATTGGGTTGGGAAATTTAAAATACATAATGTGCCCTCTAACAGACTTTCCAGTCAGAGCACTTTGATAAGCCAACCCATCAAAATGCTTTAATAAGAATTCAAAGCATGGGAAAGCCATTATATTCATCGAAACAAGGGAAACACAATGTGCAGTTTAGTAGACAGGGCACACTAGTGAAACCCACATTTATAAACTAACAGATGTTTCAGGACTACTGTCCCTTTTTCAATGTATAAATTCCCTGAGGAACCAAATTCATGGGCATTCAGTACCTATGTCACAAAACCTGGATATTGTTATATTGTCAAACAGTGTGAACACTGTATGGACCCATATGCATGGTTTTGCACATGTGTGTGGACATTTAGGGACTTTAGTGAATAAATTCATCAGCTACAAATTTTGATATTCACTCCATTACAAATACATGCACTTTTTTTGTAGATTTTGCTGGACCTACATTCATTCTGGCCTTAATGAATGTCCAAGTGTGACTTCTACTCAAAACTGACATTAGTATATGGTTTGAAATACAGCCCACTTGTTACAATATTGCAATGTGGCTATTCAGTGAAATTTCTAAACTTACAAATATGTACTTTCAGAGTGAAAAAACCTTCATCACGATATGATAAGTGAAAAGTATTTTGGCAATTGCATTCCCAGCTGCTGAACAGTTCTAAAAACATACAAAAATCAAATAAATTAAAGGAGCACTATATTTAAGAACTTTTAGTGTCAACTTGACCTTTTAATGTCACCTTATGCCAATATGCTTCCCCATTCCCAAAGTATGGTCCTTAATCCCTAGGTCAGGACCAGCTTTATTGAGGGTAGAGTGAGTACTCCATTAAGAGACCCAGCCATGTTCTGGGGCTTGTATGGGTCCTTATAACAATATGTGTTCTGGTTGGGGAGATATAAATATTTTTCCTAATTAGACTACATTACAAAGCAACAGTGGACCAAGTCCCTTACCAGGGCAAGACTCATCTTCACACTTTTGCATCAGCACTTAGAGTAAATTATGTCAGATTATTTCCTTAAGAAGTAAGGAAGTCAAACATTGATCACAGAGTGCACCAAAAGGCCAATCCGCACTAGACCAAAGAATTTGCATCTTCCTATGGCTTAGATGGAAAATAGGAGGGTGTCTAAAAAAGATTAAAATAAAAATGTGTTTACAAGAAAACAAAAGATATAATTTCCCCATACCTGTTGAAAACTTTTAATGAATTTTCCTATCACAAAGCAATTCCATTAGAAATGCTTCAGGCCTCCATAATGCCAATCCTTAAACCAGATAAGGATCCAGCATATACTTTGAACTATAGGCCAATTTCTCTTATTAATTTAGATATTAAGATATTCTAGAATTCTGGCTGATAGACTTAAAAAAATCATACCAGATATTGTGCATATAGACCAGAGTGGGTTTGTGGAGGGCAGGGGTATGCCTGACAATATTAGGAAAATATTGAACCTTTTATATCATGCAAGTCAAAGTTCGGCCCCCTTTGCTTTGGTTACCCTTAACGCTGAGAAGGCCTTCGGCCGTGTTAGCTGGAAATATATTGAAGAGGTTTTGAAGGCCTTTGGTATTGATGGCATTTTTTTTTTTTAAATTCTTTATTTTTGGAGCGCTTGAAAGTTACAAGTATTCTTGCTTTGCCACAACAGCTAAAGTAAGACAGGTGTTGACACTATATAATATAGTAGTGGTACATGGGAAAAACTGCGCTCATTTTTGTATATATTAAGAGAAGTACATGCAGAAGACTTAACGGTATTGGTACATTTTAAGACATTGATACAAATAGGAAACATGAAGCTCTGTCCTTTGTCGGTTAGTTTAGCAAGAGTGAGCTATGTATTGCTACCGGTGCACAAGATGCCGTCACTGTTTACACAGCCTAAATACCTTAGCATAATCTAGAATACTGTGCTAACAGAAGACCTCCCTGTTAGCTTTAGGTTTATATGGGAAGGTTCTGCAACGTGATCGCTAACAGCAGTATTGTTTGAAATACGGGGAACAACAACACTTTGATTGCATTTGCGAGGTTCTGCGTTCCTGTTTACAATCTCGATGCTATGTATACCTCTATTAGTGAATTGGGGTGAGTTTGTTTGTGTGGTAAGAGCCTGCCCGATTGTCGTGTGAGTGGTGATGCCGCGTACTTGTAATGTCGGAATGCAGTGTGGGTGATTTGTATATTCGCGGCTAGAGTGGGTGCCCTTCCCTCTGGAGAGAGTAGCGCGATCAGTGCGGCAGATGGAAGTGCGGAAGGGGTGGGGGGAGAGAGAGTCTGAAATGCTTGCAATGAGTACCTGGATGGTGTTATTATGTGGTCTGTGTCGTGTAAGTGTGTGTTGGAGGCACGGCAAGTGCGGGTTAAAACAAGTATAACAAGTAAAACATTCAGAGTACATAACTATGGAAAAAGTAAAAAGTTAAGTCCAACGTTTGACCATGCGGTCGGTAATATCGGTAACTTGAGAACAATTTGTACAGTTCGTACAGTTCCTGGCAGTGTGGGGGCACTTGGGTAGGTGCTCAGCCACCGCTGGGGCCCTTCCACTTCTTAGTCAAGTTCCGAATCCTATGGATGCGGTGGGTCTTGTCGCCCGAGGTACGAACTCTCGGGTCGTGGTTAAGTCCACCTGTGTCAGGCTGCCGCTTTCAGGGGTAGCATTAAGGGGGAGTCCCAGCGATCGTAGGTGGTCTTCTAGCTCCTGATAAGTTTCCGCGTGGAGGGTAGCGTCCCGGGCTGTTATCAGCACTGTGCGGGAGGGACCCCAGCGATATGGCACCTCTTTGGCTCTCAGCTGCTGAAGTAGCGGTCTCAGGGATTGGCGCCACAGGAGTGTGTTCCTGGACAGGTCCGGGAAAAGGAACAGCGAAGCGCCTTCGAAGGGAATGGGCGTCTTACCCCTCACCGCAGCCTGCAACAGGGCCTTGTCCTGTAGAGAGCTGAAGCGGATGATGAGGTCCGGAGAAGTGGAGGCTGGTGCGTTGGGCGGCTTGGGGAGTCGGAACATACCGTCAAGTCTGATTGATTTGGCCTATTTTGGAGGTAGATAGGCCGCCATGTACTCCTGACGAAGTGAGGTAGGTCTGATAGTCCCACATGTTCCGGCACTCCCCTGAGTTTTAAATTGTGCCTGCGCCTCTGGTCCTCCATGCTGTCGAGTCTGCGGTCGGTCTTTAGCCGGTGTTGGTTTAAGGCTGCCAGCCCTGTCTACACCGCAGTGAGCCGGTTAGCGTGTTTGCTCTGGGTAGTGTCGAGTTGGGCCAATTTGGCTGTAGTGTGTTCCACTGCCTTTTTGAGGGGGGCTAGGTCGTCCGCCAAATTCGCCCGGAGTTCCGCCAGCATCACCTTGATTTGCGCGGCGGTGACCGGGTCTCGGTCTGTAGTGGTCTCCAGTGGGGCTTGGCACTGCTTCATAGCCGGAGTGGTCTGTACCCTTGGGGCAATTGCCATGTCGTCCGATGAGTAAGAGGAGCAGTCGTCCGCCAGCGCCATTTTGTCCCATGCGGCCCTCTGTGAGCTTCGGAAAAGTTCTCCAATGTCTCGGCGCGGTGGGCTCTTATCAGGTCTAGATTTTTTGTTTTTGCGACCCATTCTGGTTCCTGCAGTCAGGGTGTCGTTTTTTGTGAGGTAAGCAGGTCTTTTTTAACAGAATTCAGCCGTTTTTGGTCAATTTTGAGCGGAGCTCTGAGGGATTGCTGCCATCCAGGTTCGCTGCTAGGCTCCACCTGCCATTGATGGCATTTTTAAGGAATGTACAATGGCATTATATAAAGATCCCCAAGCCAGGGTCTCTGGTTTTATGTTCCAATCAAAGTGGTTTCCAATTAGAAATGGAACGCGACAAGGTTGCCCCTTGGCACCCCTTCTATATATTCTGTCCATAGAACCTTTGGCAGCCGCTATTAGACAGAGTGAAGACATCACTGGATTAAAGGTGAATACTTTGGAAAATAAAATAACACTTTATGCAGATGATGTCCTCCTGTCTCTTACGGACCCTTCCAGATCTATTCCAGCAGTTTTTGGCCTAATTAAGGAATACGGCAAATTCTCAGGCTATAAAGTAAATATAAAGAAAACACAAATACTAATAAAGGGCCTAACTGGACCCAGATAAAAAATACTTAAAGAGGAATTTAAGTGTGACTGGGATTTTAGGAGTATAAAATATTTAGGGGTAATCTTGTCTTTAGAATATAGGGAAATTGGAGTACTTAATTACTCAGATATGGCTACCCAGTTCAGGAGAATTCTCAAAAACTGGAGGGGTTCTGAACTGTCATGGATGGGAAGGATTGAGGCAGTTAACTCCTATTTACTTCCCAAATTGACATTTCTGTTCAGGAATCTTCCGCTGATGGTGGACTCCCAGACGATACGCGGCCTTCAGAGACAGACTATATCAGACCATATTTGGCAGGATAGGCGACCTAGGGTGTCATTGGAAATTCTACAGAGAAACTGGAGGGAGGGGGGGTATCTTTTCCGGATGTTCAATACCTATATATTACTAATATGACAGTACATTTAATTATGTGTGATAATGTTACCGCTTTAAGACCAACTTGGATAGATTTTGAAAAAGCTGATCTTGGTAATCTTGAACCTCTATCTCTCATATGGTGTGACACTGAGTTTGTAAAAAATATAAAAACTAATAATCCGATGAATAATACAATGATCTATATAGTAAAATATCTAAAGAAAAAATATGGTACCAAACATATATCAAATAATGCCCCATTAGCATGCTTAAAACTCTATGTAAAAGATATAAATCTCCAAGAATGTGAAAAGTGCGGAATTGAAAAAATTTAGGATTTATTAGAGGGGAACCAAATCTTAAAATTTCCAATGTTACAGTTTAAATACAATCTCCCTTCTAAAGAAATATTTAACTATTTAAGAATAAAATCTTTTATATTAAGTAAAGAATTCTCGGAAAATACCCCAATTGATCCATTTATAGCATTCCATTATAAGAAAACAATTGCCTCTAGATTTAACCAATTTATAAAAAAACAAAAACAAATAGATAAAGCATTAGCAATGATCAAATGGGAGCAAGAATTTCAAATTTCCTTCTCGCTTGACGAGTGGTTATCTGGTTTACATTTAGTAAAAAAGGTACATACATGGGGTAAACATACGGGAAGTATATTTCAAACTTGTCTATAGATGGTATTTGGTCCCTACCCAATTACATAAATTTCAACCTACACTTCTACCAGACTGCTGGAGATGCGGCAGAGTATTGGGTTCATTCCCACACATATGGTGGGAGTGTGAGGAACTGAACCCTATGAAGACAATTCTTTCCAGTCTAGTAAATTCTATTCTTATGGTACAAATTGATATCACGGCCCAAATGTTTTTGTTTCACTTAGATATGTCAAGGGTTAAAATAAAAACCAAAATTATTTTGATTCATATCTTTATGGCAAGTAAAATAGTAATTAGGGATCGACCGATATTGATTTTTTAAAGCCGATACCGATACCGATATTCTGTGAACTTTTAGGCCGATAGCCGATATAATTTGCCGATATTCTGTACATTTACCATTTTGGAAAATAAAAACTAGTTCTAAAGGTAAATGCACAAAATATACATGCCACGTGAAGTGGATGCAGTGTTTGTGTAGTGTGTGTGTAGTGGATGCAGTGTGAGTGTTGTGGATGCAGTGTGAGTGTTGTGGATGCAGTGTGAGTGTTGTGGATGCAGTGTGTGTCTGTGTAGTGTGAGTGTTGTGGATGCAGTGTGTGTTTGTGTAGTGTGAGTGTTGTGGATGCAGTGTGTTTGTGTAGTGGATACAGTGTATTTGTCTAGTGTGTGTAGTGGATGCAGTGTGTATTTGTCTAGTGTGTATATAATGAAAGCAGAGTGTTTGTGTAGTGTGTAGGTAGTGTGCGTAAAGTGAATGCAGTGTGTGCGTAAAGTGAATGCTGTATATACTAAATGCAAAGTGTGCGTGTTTGTGTAGTGTGTGTATATAAGGAATGCAGAGTGTGTGTATTTGTATAGTGAATGTAGTGTGTTTATATAATGCAGAGTGTGTGTTTGTATAATGTATGTATATAATGCAGAGTGTGTGTGTAGTGTGCATTATATAAACACACTACACAAACACACTGAATTATATAAACACACTACACAAACACACTGTGTATATAATGCAGTGTGTTTGTATAATGTGTGTATATAATGCAGTGTGTTTGTATAGTGTGTGTGTATATAATGCAGTGTGTGTGTGTGTATAACGCAGTGTGTATATTGCAGTGTGTTTGTATAGTGTGTGTGTATATAATGCAGTGTGTGTTTGTATAGTGTGTGTGTATAATGCAGTGTGTTTGTATAGTGTGTGTGTATATTGCAGTGTGTTTGTATAGTGTGTGTGTGTATATAATGCAGTGTGTCTGTATAGTGTGTGTGTGTGTTTATAATGCAGTGTGTTTGTGTAGTGTGCATTATACACACACACACACACACACTATACAAACACACTGCATTATATACACACACACTATACAAACACACACTGCATTATACACACACACTGAATTATATATACACACACACTATACAAACACACACTGCATTATACACACACACTGAATTATATATACACACACACTATACAAACACACACTGCATTATTATACACACACTTGAATTATATACACAGTGTGTTTGTGTAGTGTATGTGTATAATAGAGTGTATGTGTGAGGGGGCATTTTTTTATTAAATGTTTTTTTTTTTTTATATAAAAAATGTTATATATATATATATATATATATATATATATATATATATTTAATTATTATTATTTGTTTTTTGTTGTCCCCCCTCCCTGCTTGTTGCCTTGCCAGGGAGGGGGGATATGTTAATCCCTGGTGGTCCAGTGGCATTGACTTAGCTGTGGGAGGGGGGGCAGCAAGCGTTTACTCACCTCCCAGCAGCTCCTCCAGCTCCCCAGTGTAAATCTCGCGAGACCCGCGGCCGTCAGAGCTGGCCGCGGGTCTCGCGAGATTTACACTGGGGAGCTGGAGGAGCTGCTGGGAGGTGAGTAAACGCTTGCTGCCCGCTCTCCCCAGGACCGCCGGGCTTGTAATGAGCCTGGCGGTCCTGGGAGGTATTATCAGCAATATCGGTATCCCTATTGGCCGATCCCAATCGGTCGATCCCTAATAGTAATGGCCAGGAATTGGAGAAATATTGGTCCTTTAAACTGGCATGATATATCGACACAAATCAATTTCCAACATAGGATGGAAGCAGGTATAGCATTGGACAGTGTATCTAAAGAGAACTATGATGAAATTTGGGCTCCTTGGGTTAGATTTTCAAGAACTAAAACTTCATTCACCCACTGATCCTCCAATACCACCTCTCTATTGTTAGGAATTCTAATAGTTTCCATATTCTTTTATTATTTTTTTTATTTTATTTTGTGTACGTTCTGTTTGGGTATGAAAGGCAGACTGTCTTTGTGTTTTGTATATTTTTATTGTATTGTATAATATGATATATTATAGTATCAAGAACGATATGTATTTAAAATAATGTATTGTAATATAGTAAATTGTTATCTAAATTATGTTATATAGATGAAACTTAAGTGAAAAATAAACATATATATAAAAAAATGTGTGTATGTATATGAGCAGCTGTGTGTGCAGCAGTCTGCATTTGTGTGTAATCGATTATGAGTGATGCCATTACATTCAACATCATTGCCCCGCCCGTTAAGAACTTGTGAGCTGAAATGCATCATTAATTATGAGTGATGTAATTGTGTTCGACATCGTTGCTTCTGGAAACTTGTGAGATGCAACTGTGATCCAGAGTTTTATCAACAGGGCCGGCCTTAGGCATTTAGACGCCCTGTGCGAAAAATCTTCACAGCGCCCCCCCCTCCCCCCCCCCGTCATCCATGTATGCTGTAATGTTTGTGTTGTCTGTGTATGTGATAGTAGGTGTGATGACTGTGTGTGATATGTATGCTATGTGTGATATTTGTAATGGGTGTATTAACAGTGTGTGATATGCGTGTATTGGTTGTATGTGACACACACACACACAGAGTCAGATGACCATACACACACACAGGAAGACATCCACACACACACACAGGCAGACAGTCATACAAACACACACAGACACACAAAGGCAGACAGCCTCACACACACACACACAGACACACACAGGCAGACAGTCAGTCATACACACAGACACAGACAGTAATACACACAGACACACACAGAGGCAGACAGTAATACACACAGACACACACAGTCATACACACAGGCACACACAGAGGCAGACAGTCATACACACAGACACACACAGAGGCAGACAGTCATACACACACACACAGACACACAGAGGCAGACAGTCATACACAGACACACACACACAGGCAGACAGTCATACACACAGACACACAGAGGCAGACAGTCATACACAGACACACACAGTCATACACACAGACACACACAGTCATACACACACACACACACACACACACACACACGCAGACAGTCATACACACAGACAAACACGCAGACAGTCATACACACAGACACACAGAGGCAGACAGCCATACACACAGACACACAGAGGCAGACAGCCATACACACAGAGGCAGACAGCCATACACACAGAGGCAGTCATACACACAGAAGCAGTCATACACACAATCACACACACAGAGGTAGACAGTAATACACACAGACACACAGTGGCAGACAGTCATACACACACACAGACACACAGAGGCAGACAGTCATACACACAGACACACAGAGGCAGACAGTCATACACACAGACACACAGAGGCAGACAGTCATACACACAGAGGCAGACAGTCATACACACAGAGGCAGACAGTCATACACACAGACACACACACAGAGGCAGACAGTAATACACACAGACACACAGTGGCAGACAGTCATATACACTCACACACACACACAGGCAGACAGTCTCACACACACAGACACACACAGGCAGACAGTCAGTCATACACACAGACACAGACAGTAATACACACAGACACACACAGAGGCAGACAGTAATACACACAGACACACACAGTCATACACACAGGCACACACAGAGGCAGACAGTCATACACACAGACACACACAGAGGCAGACAGTCATACACACACACACAGACACACAGAGGCAGACAGTCATACACAGACACACACACACAGGCAGACAGTCATACACACAGACACACAGAGGCAGACAGTCATACACAGACACACACACACAGGCAGACAGTCATACACACAGACACACAGAGGCAGACAGTCATACACACACAGACAGTAATAAACACAGGCAGAGAGTCACACTCACCTGACAATCCCACAGTTACCTGTGGAGTTCATTGTGGAGGCAGTGCAGCTCCTGGTGACTGTTTGGTGGGGAAGCAGGGACTCCTTCCTGCTTCCCCTGCAGCAGTTTTCCGGCGCTTTTAGCTCCGCCCCCGCCGCACGGTAAGCTCCGCCCCCGCTGCAAATTTAAAAAAAATATATATTTTTTTTTTTAAATCCCGGCCGGCTGTGCAGCCGCACGGCGCCCCCTGCTCCATGGCGCCCTGTGCGGCCACACAGCTCGCACACCCCTAAGGCCGGCCCTGTTTATCAAGCAGGCAGCCAAATTCAAATTCACTTGCTTTACCAGGGAGAGACTTTTGAATTGAAATAGAGAGTGCATACATCTCTTTGCTTTTATGCAATTTATGAATAAATACTGTTTTCAAAAGCTGCTGCCTCTCTTTCAAGTTGCACTATGTGGAAGCACCAAGTCCTAAGTCATTGTGTGAATCATCTATATGCTGAACAGTCTTTACCTGCTCTTTATGAGTGAGTGGAAATTCACCTCTATACATAATATTTATTGTACATACAGTATGGCACTATAAGATTTTTGTCTTTTCTTTTACATATTTTTACATATCCATTGAATTAAACTGTTAATCACTCTCCTCCCCTTGCACCCTGATTGCACTTACATAGCTGTAGGCTAGCGCCCGGGGCAATCAACCTTAGACCACAAAGTTCACAGAGCCACCTGCCCATTCTAATATGCCATCAGAGCAAGGGCGCATCGTTGCCCTATACTGTGGTCAAGTGCGTGGGAGGATAGTGGGGGCGGGACTGAGAAAGTGGAGGTAGCCAGCCGCAGGCCAGAAGCACGGGACACACAGAGAGTAATGTGAAGTGAAGGCAAGAGGGGTACTTAATAGTGTGTGTTTTAAAGAATGTGTGTCAGTCTGCTTCCGTCTGTTTGTGTCTGCTTGGGTCAGTTTGTGTGTTTCTGTTTGAGTCTGTGCATGTCAGCTTGGGTCAGTGTGTGTGTCTGATTGTGTCAGTGTGTGTGTCTGCTTCGGTCAATGAGTGTGTGTGTCTGCTTGGGTCAGTGTGTGTGTCTGTTTGAGTCTGTGCGTGTCAGCTTGGGTCAGTGTGCATGTCTGCTTGGGTCAGGGGGTGTGTGTGTCTGGATCAGTGTGTGTGTGCATATGATTGGGTCAGTTTGTGTGTGTGTGTGTGTCTGCTTGGGTCAGTGTATGTGTGTCTGCTTGGGTCAGTTTGTGTGTGTGGCTGCTTGGGTTAGTGTGTGTGTGTGTGTGTGTGTGCCTGCTTGGGCCAGTGTGTGTGTCAGTCCACATGAGTCAGTGTATCCCTGCTTGAGTCAGTGTGTCATTTGTGTTTTTAAAGCATAGTAAAGTTTTTAATGTAAGGTTTTGCATTTTTTAAATGAACAGTAGAATCATTAACTTTACACATATATAATAATGTTAGCGTCTTTTTCTGTGTAATGGTTCTATGTGAGTCAGACATTCCACATAAACACAATTAAATTAGGTGTAGTCTGATGGTATTTATCTCTCTAAATGAGTCTACAGGTCATTTACCCATGACCTGAAATGTAAAAATATTAAGTAAAAATTCACCAAATTATGGCATTTGAAAAGCTTATTCAAAAATAATTAATCAGGGTCTATAAATACTTCAAGTTTAAAAATCCAAACTTTAAACATAATTGTTCGCACATTGTACTCCATGCTGATTGGCTGCGAGCCCAACACCTCCACAGATAAAATAAATCTATATTTGTTTCTTATATTCATGTGAGCTATACGTTATATACAGTGAGGTTTAAGTGCTGTGCTGTAATATAATTTAAACCATCTTAAATGTTTATCCAAATATCTTATAACATTTGAAAAGCTTAACCAATACGTTACATTGTGGCATATATCTATATGTGAAAAAGAAAATAGTGGTAAACCGCGCCAAAAGAAAAGTGATCAAATAATCATATTTATACATACATATCGTTCTTGAATTTTACAGCATGTAAAAACCTCAAAAGGAAAGAACAATAAAAAATAATTGTGCAGTATGTTAAAGATATTATAATGGTGTTTAAATAAAGTAGACTGTGGGTGAAGAGCAAACTCACACTTTACAGAGCTGCTAAGAGCTCTGACGTATAGCGCCTGGACGGTTCAATCCCCGTCTTAGGATCTGAATATACCGGGAGGTCCAAATTCAGCGGTCAAATATATGTGTAAAAAGAACAAAATATACAGACCAATGGTACAGTATCATAAACTAGAAATAATATAGGAAAATGTAGGTATCCTACTTACAATATCCAGAGCAATGACTTGCTCTGGTGATGACAGCTTGTGGTGGTATAATCCCCACCAAAGGATATAGCAGGAAACCAGCAGCACCAGAAGATATGCAGAAGCCAAAGGATTTGAAGAAAAAACATTCAATTTATTAATAAAATATATATTAAAATATATATTAAAAAGTATATGAATAAAAGTATATATAAAACATATACTGCAGCTTCAAATCCTATCCTTGACGCGTTGAAAAAGGGCTTTTTGAAAAAGTGCCAAAGGATTTGAAGAAAAATCCTATCCTTGACGCGTTTCGCCCGGGTATGGGCTTTTTGAAAAAGCCCATACCCGGGCGAAACGCGTCAAGGATAGGATTTGAAGCTGCAGTATATGTTTTATATAGAATTATATTAACATATATTAGAAAAATTATTTAATATATAAGAATCTCTTTACATAGTCACACAGGTTTCACAGGTTTAAGTGCTGTGCTGTAATATAATTTAAACCATCTTAAATGTTTATCCAAATATCTTATAACATTTGAAAAGCTTAACCAATACGTTACATTGTGGCATATATCTATATGTGAAACTCAGAAAAATCATTACCTATGTGCAGCTGTGAGGCAAATATAGTTTTTCATAGTAACTGTGCCCCCTGCATCTGTTCACTGAGACAGGCACTGGCTGTTGCAAGGTTATATTCCAGAACTCTTTCTAGTGCGAGTGGAAGGCAGTATTGGCAGTGCACAGCTCTCATTTTCTTCAAACATTAGACAACAGGAAAAGTATGGAACTTTTCTCACTCTCTTTCTTGAGCCTTGATATAATTAGTTTGAATAAAAATTTGGACATTTTTCCATTCATGTAAGAAAAAAAAATAAGTTTTCAAATGATTTATCTACAGAAGTTACCATTAAAATCTTCTGAAATTTTGGTCGATAAATAATTTTAAAAGGTTTTTTTTTCTAACAGAATCGAATAATTTCTGATTCTGATTCAAACTATTAGGCCATTAATGTATTATTGGCCTTAAATTAAAGGACTATAGGCACAATAGGCACCTAAACCACTTCAGCTCAATTAAGTGGTCTGGGTGCCAGGTCCCTATAGTTTTAACCCTGCAGCTGAAAACATAGCAGTGGCCTTTAGTTATCAAGCTTTTCAAATGATTTATCTACAGAGTAACCATTAAAGTCTATGGTCTTTTTTGTAGTTAAATCATTGAGAGTTTTTTCTAACAGAATTGAATCATTTTGAAAGGTTATTAAAACAAGGTCAATGGATAAAGTTTTAAAATCATGTAATATTATAAAAATATAAAAATTGCATAATATTTTTATAGTTTTTGATAAATTGATATGTATTCAATATACCGTATATACTCGAGTATAAGCCGAGTTTTTCAGCACATTTTTTGTGCTGAAAAACCCCAACTCGGCTTATACTCGAGTCACTGTCTGTATTATGGCAATTTACATTGCCATAATACAGACTGGGGGCTGTGTGCGGTTACTTACCTCTCCTGCAGCTCCTGTCAGCTCTCTCCTCCTCCGCGGCGGTCCGTTCAGCACCTCTGTCAGCTCCCAGTGTAAGTCACGCGAGAGCCGCGGGGTCTCGCGAGACTTACAGTGTGAGCTGACAGAAGAGCTGCACGGACCGGCGCGGAGGAGAAGGGAGCTGACAGGAGCTGCAGGAGAGGTAAGTGCTCTCTGCCAGCCCCCGTCCCCCCCCCCACTGAACTGCCAATGCCACTGGACCACCAGGGAAGGAGAGCCCCCCTCCCTGCCATGTATCAAGCAGGGAGGGGGGACGAAAAAATCATAATAATAATAATAATAATAATAATAAAATAATATTAAAAATAATTATAAAATAAATAAATAATAATATAACATTTTTTTTTTAAATAATAATAATAAAAAAATCTTAAAAATGCCCACCCCCCACCAAGGCTCTGCATCACACACACACACACACACACACTGCATTCACACACACACACTGCACTCATACACACACGCACACTGCATTCATACACACTGCATTCATACACACACACTGCACTCATACACACACTGCACTCATACACACACTGCACTCATACATGCACACTGCATTCATACACACACACACTGCACTCATACACACACACTGCATTAATACACACACACACTGCACTCATACATACACATTGCACACACTGCACTCATACACACACACTGCATTCATACACACACGCACTGCACTCATACATACACACTGCACACACTGCACTCATACACACATTGCACTCATACACACACACTGCACTCATACACACACACTGCATTCATACATACACACTGCACTCATACACACACTGCACTCACACACACACACACACACACACACACACACACATTGCAGTCATACACTCACTGCACTCTTACACACTGCACTCATACACACACTGCACTCATACACACACACTGCATTCATACATACACACTGCACTCATACACACACTGCACTCATACACACACTGCACTCACTCATACACACTGCACTCATACACACTGCACTCATACACACACACTGCATTCATACATACACACTGCACTCATACACACACTGCACTCATACACACACACACTGCAGTCATCCACACACTGCAGTCATACACACTGCACTCATACACACACTGCATTCATACACACACTGCACTCATACACACTGCATTCAAACACACACCGCACTCATACACACACACTGCACTCATACACACACACTGCATTCATACATACACACTGCACTCATACACACACACACTGCAGTCATACACACTGCACTCATACACACACACTGCATTCATACACACACACTGCACTCATACACACACACTGCACTCATACACACACTGCACTCATACACACACTGCATTCATATACACACAGACTGCCTTCATTATATACACACACTGTAAATAAATATTCAATTAATATAATTTTTAGGATCTAATTTTATTTAGAAATTTACCAGTAGCTGGTGCATTTCCAACCCTAGTCTTATACTCGAGTCAATAAGTTTTCCCAGTTTTTGGGGTAAAATTAGGGGCCTCAGCTTATATTCGGGTCGGCTTATACTCGAGTATATACGGTATTATATGTTGCTTGATAATTTTAATAAATTTAAATTGTTTTAAAAATATATCCAAAGGGGGTGGAGCCTGAGCTTTGTGGCGGCTGGACGAGTGTCATGAGAGCTCCACAGCTAAATGGAGTATTAAGTGGCTATATAGCGTCCCAGTACACCAAAACTACCGATTATGCAGCTTACCTCAGCCAGGAGCCTGCTGGGGAAGCCAGAATCCTTGCTTCTCTGCCAAATCATACCTATATCGGAGGTTCTGGAAGGGCCCAGATAAATAGCTGGGCGGGCAAGGTGGCCGCTCTCCCGCACGGCATATGGCGCTATCCTGGCAAGGGGCAGATGCCAGCCACACGCCTCATCGAGAATTAAGGACACTGAACCTGATGCTGCTCGGCACGCAGCTCCCCCTGTCAAGATGGCGGCTGCACTCCCACCTCATAGCGCTGAACCTATTCAGCCCAAGAGAAAATGCCCTGACAGCATCCAGAATTCTCTGAAGAGACTGGATGAGATATTCGCCCCCGCAAGCACAATTTCCTGCCCAAAACAGTTCCATAGATTTGGGCTGTGCGGTCGGTCAATTTCATGCAGAAAAACGACTAAGTCCCATCTTCGAACGGGACTTAGTCTCTGGAGCTGCAAGTTCAGTATGGAAGAAGGTAAGGGTCAGCGGTGTTCGTGTAGTTACGCATCCGATTTTAGTTCCACAGAATCTTTAGCATACACCGCTGACCGCGTTCGCATGAACAAATATGGCCGCCGCCACGTGTTCAACTGTTGAATGGCGGCCACCCAGCGGTTGGCAATTAAACTGCAGTAACCTCACAGCCTGGGAGGTAAATTGCCTGCACACTTTAACTTCTGGGTGGTCTGCCTGTGTACTTGGTCAGTAAGCCCTATTTACTGAACCAAGAGGGAGAAAGCCAGGAACAAGTTATCTTACAGGTCTGAGGACATAGTCTTAAAGGGGCATTGTTCACCAAAGTCACAATATGTCCCCAGACGGTTCTTAAAGGGCCATACACACCCAATAAAAGTTCAGGGGTACAATCTTCCAGGGGCCATAGTCATGAGGAAGGAGGCTGGCAAATAGGCTTCTCCACAATCCAGGGAAGCAGGGCAATTTTCCATTTAAAGGGCCAGTTACAAATAGCAGTTTGTAACACTCATGTTTTATTTTCTACTTGAAAAAAAAAGGAGGCTGTTTGTTCATGGCACCTATTTTACTTGACTGCATTTAATGTTCATGTGCCAATAGCTCCTACTGCAATTTTATGTTGTACATTATCCAAAAGCCTCAATAAAATAAACAAATTTTAAAAAAATGTATCCAAAAATATTAAATCAATTTGAAATGTATCCAACAATATTAAATTGAGGCCAATCTAAATATAACTTTCCAATATATACAAGAAAAGCACGCAAGATTCTAGAAATACATTTAAACATGTAGGCGACAAGCACCATTGGCGTTACCTGATGGGTCTTCAAAACACTGCAGTCCTCTGTAACAGCAAATCAATTCAGTCCTGGTGAGGAAGCTAATGGCAACAAAATCTGGGACATGAGAATTAGCAACCATATATCCACATGGCAGCTTCTATCAGTAGGTCTTCTTTATTACAAACAAAGTAAGTAAAGGTGCATATACACAGAGATGCCCCACCAGTTTTATTTACTTTGTATTTAATAAAGAAGACTTACTGATAGAGGCTGCCACATGGATATATAGTTGCTAATCTTTATAGTATTCCAGATATTACTACAAAATACAGATATCCCTAATCAAAACCTAGTCCAAAGTGCTCAGAAACTCAAACAGGACTGGAGATTCATCTTCCAATAGGACAATGAGACAAAGCAAGAGTGGCTTAGGAATAAGGGTGTCTATTGATGACCCCTATCCAATCCGACACAGCTTTAGAGGATCTGCATTGATAAATGTCAGAATCTGCCCAAATCGATCTGTACAAGCTCGTGGCATCATTCCCAAATATAGTTAAATGCTGTAATCGCTGCCAAGGGTGCTTCAACTTAGTACTGAGTTAATGGTCTGAATACTTCTGTCAATGTGATATATATTTTTTTCTCTTAAACATGTTTGCAATAGAGTAAATAATATGTTTTTTGTTTGAGACTATGGGATATTGAGTGTAACTGTATGTAAAAAAAAGTATTTTAACAATTCTAGCATAAGGCTGCAACATAAAAATATGTTAAAAAAAACAATACTTTCAAAAGCACTGTTAGTATGAGTCTCTGGATGTGTGTTGGTGTATACCTCTGAATGCATGATAGTGTGTGTCTTCTGCATTAGTGCACGTGTGAGTTTGCATGACTGTTAGTATGAGTATATGCATGTGTTTAGTTTGTCTGCATTTTCAGGTTGAGATTTTGACCTCTTTTGAAATATAGGCACCACAACTGCTTGTTTTCACTCCACAGAAAAGAATCCTGAAAGATTGACAGGGTTATTCACTAAACACTGTATTGTCGTTGTTTTTTTTTTTTTTTTTTGAATGGACAAATTCCAGTGCAAATGACTGTAGTTTGATTGCATTGGTAATTCATAGATACATAGTTACACAGACTGAATAGAGATACGTGTACATCAAGTTCAGACTTTATCACATCTGTTTTTGTTTTTGATCCAAAAGAAGGCAAACAAACTGATTGTTGGGAATAATACACTTTGCCTGTACTGACCCAAGGCTTAAGCTACAGATGACCGACTGGCCAGTCTTTTTAAAATTAGTTAACATGTCAACTATTTAAAATAATAGAATTTATCTATATCCAATGTTTAGTGGCTGCTCACTGTTTAATAGACATGCCCCTACTCGCGGTATAGCGAGTAGGGCCACAATTTACTAATACTAAGTCATTTTTACTTAGTATTAGTAAATTTGTCTGAAAGACCAGTTTAGGTCTTTCAGCCTTTTGGTATATAACTCCCTAATATCATGGTAATTAGGGAGTTATCTACCAAGTGGCTGCAAGAGAAGTTCGGGACTTTGGAATTTCGGAAGTGCCGAAGTTCTGAAGTGTCGAAGTGCCGAATTGCCGAAGTGCCAAATTGCCAAGGTCCCGAAGTTCCGATATTACCAAATTTCCGAAGTGTCGAAGTGCCGAAGTGTCGAAGTGCCGAATTGCCGTAGTCTATGAATATGAATGTTGACTGTGATAATGTGTGTTTTGGATACCCATTATGAAGTGTGCAGCTTTAATAGCGAATAATTACTGTGTTGTTTTAAAACATATTTGAATCTGTTTGTCCAAGTCTATTGATATAGATAACAATGCCAGTCTAAAAAACAAACCTATTACATAACAGTTTTATTGGCTGTTAAATACTAGCATTTTGTACCAAGAGCAGTAGGAGTTGGAGTAGTTCTAACAGCTCTGAAAGGCTCTGTTTTGTGGTCTGATGTAATTGTTGCAGTTGCAATAGTTAACTTCCTGTTTCTTACATTTTTCCTGTTCATTTGCAAAGTTTTGTGATATATCTTTAATGCTGACTGTCTGCTTCCGTAGAAGTCAAATAGTTTGCAGAAATGTTCATTATTTTTTAAAAGGCTTTTTATACATAGGTATGAGAATGCAGTTTTGGACGTGTTAGTTTAAGACTGCATTTGTAATCTATCACGAGCATAGAAACCTACATTATGTCTAACTATGTTTCTTCTGAGGGACACAGAGTGTGACATTTATTTACTTATTTTATTAACTTATTTTGGAATGCTTATGGTTTGTTGCGTGTCCATGAATATGCTTTTTGTATTGGCACATCTGCTGGGTATCTATTATGTGTATCTGCTACGTCTGTTGTGCTCTGTTTTGTGAGATGACAACATGTGTAATATTACAATGATTGCTAGGTATGAGTTATATGGTTATGCCTTGAGGGCCAACCATTGTGTGGATGTGGTAGACATGTTCTTTGCGTGGTCTTGATAGAACACCTGGATGGTCTTGTTTAGGTTTGTGTGATGAAGTGCCCTTCGCCACTTGGTTCTGGAGAGGCCTGTTTGCCAGCCGCTTGCCTTGTGACTATGGCCCCTGGGAAGTATTGCCATTTAAAAAGTGTGTTTGGGGTTATTGGATTTTGGGACACTTTTTCTGCCCCTTTGAATCCATGGGGAGGTGTGCCTCTTACCCTCCCTCGTTTCCATTGTTCTCCAGCAGGGCGTTGTCCCAGGGACCCTGCCAGACCAGTTGGAACTGGCTGCTTTGTCCCTCCTCTGTCAAAAAGGACTTCCACCTAACCTTTAAACCACTGGAGGGAATTGTATGATTTTTGGCTATGTGTGTATATGGAGTATGCTGAGTTAGAATATGTAACTTGTATTAATAGTGCATGTATACTTTTAAAATTATAAGAATTGTATAAAAACTGTATTTTCCTCCCTGTTATAATTGCATTAGCCCATTGTGTACAGTAATTATATCACAGGCAGAGGGGAGGATTTTGTTGGAATGAATGGGAGTGTTTAACTGTATTATAATGTATTTGATTGTGTGGTAACATCGTGTAACAACTTGCATATAAGACAATAAACCCTCAGACTGCTGAGTTCCTGTTTTACCCTCAACATAGAGCCTCGTCTCATGTGTGGGGGAAAAGGCTGCATTTACACTGGGGGATTGATATACCCTACATACTACCCTAGCTATAATCACTAAGCTCTTTTAAGAGCTTGTTTCAGCTTCGCTCTCTGCAGGAAGAGAGGTTCGGTCTGCAGGGCTGATTATGTCAAGTGGAGTGCTTGGAGTCCTCAGGAAGCGCTAGGAGCATCCTTCAATGGAGGGACCCAGTTAGGGTGCCAGTTGATCCGTTACAGTTTGTTACTAGGGTCGCCACATTTAGTAGGGATTTGTTTAGTCACCATACACTCCTGCCTCTCGCAAAATATAGTGTCTTAAATATGGTTATGACCGGAGCATGGTCAGACCACGTCCTGTTCCCTATTGCTGTCAGCCACGTTTTGAAGGGTCATTTTGTCAACTATGCACATATCTATGTGCGAGTAGGTACAGTGTACAGGGGAGAAGTAGGTACAGTCCTTCCCAGTTGGAAATAGGCTACGCTATTTGTCAAAGAGGTTGTGCGTATGTAGGAGCGTAGATAGTTTGCGGCTAAGGGAAATAGCTTGGTGGAGTGGGCGCTTTCCTTGGGCCCGTTGTATGTCCATGTCAGGGTCCAGTGTACAGTTAAAGTTCCCACATATGATGGTATGGCCTTGTCTTAGTTTGGCAAATTTTTTTAGTGCGTTCTGTAAAAAGGAGGATTGAGCTTCATTGGGGGCATATAGAGAGAGTTCAGTGATTTTTATACCATTCAATGTACCCACCACTATCAATAATCTGCCTAATTTATCTTTATATACCTCGGTTTGGTGAAAAACCCAGTCTGCGTGGAACATTATGGAAACCCCTTTGGACTTATGTGACGATAGCACATGGAAGATTTGGGACTAGCGGTCCGGTTTAATGGCGGTGGGGTTTCGTTTGCATAGGTGGGGTTCCTGCAGACATACTATAGCTGCCTTCGCTTTGTATATCTCTTGCATAGCTGAATGTCTCTTGAACGGGCTATTCAGACCATTAACTTTCATTGAGAGACATTTAAATTGGTGTGTCATTCTGGGGAAAAAACAAAAGTGCTGTATTGGCTATGCTGGTTCATGGCTTGGGTTAGGTTAGACGTTCTGCACAAACTGTGGTAACGTTGATTGAGACCTCTGTTTCGTATGTGGTGAGCGGCCATCTGGGCCTTGAGAAGTAGTCTGCTACCTGGGTTTGGGGATGGGGTGGGCAACATGGTATGAAATTTATACATAAACAGTACAAAGAAAGTATATACACAATCTCTCGCAGTGGAGAGTGTAACTGGGGACGTACTGGGGAGCTCCCATTGCTCCTTTCCCAGAGTACATCCCATGGGGGGTCGTGTGGAGCATGTTTAGCTCCGGAGCCCTAACCTGGGCTTTTAGTCACTGCTCTTGCACAATCAGATATAGGGGGGCATATTATGTAGTCGATTACAGAAAAACCCTATTATTCGTATTTACCTTTAAGGCACCAGTATTCAGTTGGAAGTTACACTCCTGAACCATTATGTCGGGGGGAGGGGGGTAGAGGACGCAGTTATTGCGTCATAATCAGGACTCTTTTTACATTTTTTTGTTGTTGTTTTTTTTAGTGTTTATATTTACATTTGTGAGCAGACCACTCCCCCGGGCGTATGTCTTTTCCTTCCCCTCCCACTGGGCATTGTTCTAGTCAGGGGCTGTACGGCCCTGCCAGAAGGGTCAGCACCCATCATAATGCTCTATGTTAGTTTGACCTGTTGGTGCCCTAAACTTTTAAGAGGTGTATATTGCTGTACTAAAGTACATGGTTTCCCCTATTATCATGGGTGTGGCCTTGAGATGTGGGCACAGCTGTCCTGCCTTGATTGTACCTGCTGCCATGTGGCATGATCGCTACCTGCTGGAGCCCCAGCTAGCCACCCAGGGACCTCTCTGTGACTGTACTGACATGGATGAGCGAGTTGGGCAAGCCCAAGTCTCCCTCGTTAGCTGTTATTGGGGAGTGAGATGAGCCTCAGGGGTATGTTATCCTCCCTGTAGACGTGACTATGGCTCAGCTTAGGGCATGGCCCAAGGGAGTCGGGTCCGGCCCCCTGCTATGTGTCCCAGTCCCTGGGGGGATTGTAGGGTGATTGGAGAGAGTCCCATATCTATCACAAGTGATATAAATAACATCAATTATCAAATACATAATACCAGTACTGAAGTCACCGGTCCTCCTTCTGTTTAAACATAAGAGTCCTGGGAGTGGAGGAATAAGTGATCACAGTCATTTGTTGGAAGTCTGCAATGCGTCCATAATAGGCAATGGTGTGTGGTAGCTGGTAAATGTCCCCTTCTCCCTTATCCTGGGGGTGTCTGGTGCCATGTAGGATCTAGTGCGAGGGTTGACCTGCCATTGTCCATTCTGGCCAGAATCTTCTTTGAGAGGTCTCTGGTGTCACAGTCACTCCTTGAGTGTTCCATAGGCCCCATTCCTTAAGGGTGTTTGAGTCCTTGTTCAGGGTCCGCCATCAGGGTCAGCTTGACGTTGCACCATATCAGGAGCTTCGTGGGGAAACCCCAACGGTAAACCATTTTGTGGTTGCACAGAGTCTTGGTGATCGTGGAGAATTCTCTGCACCGGGCCATGGTAAGGGCTGACAGGTCCGCATAAATCGCAAAGCCTTCATACGGTGCAGGCAGAGTTGGCAGTGCTCTTGCTGCCATGAGGAGAGCATCCTTATATTTGAAGTGAAGGAAGTGGGCTATTATATCACGCGGTGTATCCACTGTGAGGCGCGGGGGTCTCCGTAGATGGTGCGCTCTATCCAGCTCCCACGCTGTGCCGCTGATATTTGAGGCCAGGGTTGCACACATGAAATATATATTGCGCGATTTTGTTGGATGGGATGGATTCCGCTATCCCCCTGAACCTCACATTGTTTCTGCGTGACCTGTCCTCCATATCCGCTAGTTTTTGCCACAGCTTTGCATTGTCGGCCTCCAACGCTTGGAGTTTATCAGCCACTTCATTATGCGCTGAGCACAATTCCTCGGTTTTCTGTTCTAGGTGGGCTGTGCGGTCACCTAGCTCCGAGATTTGTTGGTGGATGCTGGAAGTAATGGTGGTAAAGTCTGTATCGTAGCCCTCAGATCCTGGAGCATGTTACTCAGATATTCCTTAGTTATGTGCCCATCGGTGCCCATCTGCATTGGTGTCTTGTGCAGGATCGGGGTCCGTCGGGCCGCTTGGTTAGAGTCTCGGCGTCGGCGCCATCTTGGGCCTGTTTATGTACCTATCTTTTTTTGTTTGCCTTGACAGATCTGTACGTTTAGTCTGCTTCAATGGAGACATATTCGTGTCTTTACACGTTCCCCCTCAGTTTCCGGTAGTCGGTGTAGTATATTTGTGCAATTAAACAGCGTTTTGGTTTGGTATGGAGCAAAGCTCCTACTCCATGCGTCCGATCAGGCCGGATGTCAGCCATGGATATTTTGGTTATCCCTAACATTTATTGTAAGAGGTTCTACTGTGAGTATATGTAATGTAATACAGGGATAGTGAACAGCCTTGCCTGGTACCATTAGTAATTTCAAACCAGTCTGAGCAGATAGTTCCACCTGATGGATTTTAATATAGAACCATAATTGCCTCTTATAATCAGCCCTGTATGTTATATGACCATAACACTTGATTTAAAAAAGCCAAGTTTAGTATATCAAATGCTTTTTCTGAATCAACTGCAATAGTTAAAAGCGGGATGCTCCTTTTCCTCCTGCTTCTTCAACACCTAGCCTTAGTTTTTCACTATCTGCTTTTGAATAGCCTAATTTTATAGCATGACAGGAGGCTTCATATTTGCTTAAGTCTCTCTTTACTAGAACTCCACAGCAGCACATTAACATAGAGAGATAAACACCAAAGACAAAAACATAAGGTATCTATATAAGGCTCCTCCTAAGCCACCATTTCCTCTTTCTTTGCTGCTCCGCGGACAGTACAGGTCAGAGTACCTCTGCCTCCTGGTTTTTCTGGGTGGCTGTGGGTTTTTTCTATGTGACATTTTGTAAATGCTTATTATTTATATGTTTTTTCATTCCTCCTATTTTATTGTTGGTTTCTATTTTTCTGCTTTTCCGTTTTATGATTTCGCTTTTTATGTGTATTTGTTCCTCCCTTTTCTGTGTGGTATTTGCGCTTTGTTTCTCTTCTTTCTGCCTTTGGTTTTTTTTCCCTGTGTACTTTGTTTACTTTACGGTCGCCGGGAAGCGGTCTTCTGACCGCCTCCCGTGCCGACCGTCGGGACCGCGGAGAACGACTCCGGCGGTCCCTCGTGCGCTGTGTATTGATTCCCGCCCGCCGGCTTCGTCCGCCGAGCGGGAATCCCCTATCTGCTTCCCTGTCCCTCCCTCGCCTCGCTCGCATCCTGGCTGTACACGGGCGGCGTGGAGAGGGTACAGGGAGCCTCTCTGTTGCCGCGAGTTGCGGCTTAGGTGCGTCCTCTCCCCCATGACCGCGTGGCCGGGTACGGGGGTGCGCGGTGTGTGCTGCTGAGCCTGCCGCGTGGGCGCCCTTCAGTTAAGGGCGCAGAGCCCACATTTGCTTTCCTTTTCTTAGGACCGATTTTCAGGGAACTGCCCAGATGAAATATCAAGCTAAGAATAAACATTCTACATTTGTTTTTCTTTTCTATGTGAATTTAGTGATTATTGTGATGGTAGGAACGATTTTTCAGGGAACTGCCCAAAATGAAATATCAAGCAAAGAATAAACATTCTACATTTGCTTTTCTTTTCTGTGTAAGTTGCTCTAGGGTTTACAGCCTGCGATGCACTCCTACACCTTATATATTGGGGATTTGCACTTTTATATTTATTTCTTATATTCCATGCTTCACTGGTCGGTTCCCCTAGATTCATTGTGTGTATCTCAGGTGTGATTTGAGGTTTTGCTAGGTGTAGGTGTCTTCCCTGTCTCACTGCAATATGGCTGTACAATGTGTGTTTGTTTAGAGCTCTGCTGCAGGCTGCTGCTCTGTGCATGGATTCTGTGCCCTTGCTGCCTACACTATGCATGTTCCTGGACTATTGAGGATTGGTTGCTGCTTACATCTGCATGTCTCCTGCAGGGGACCCTACTGGGGACACTATCACTCACACTGTTCTGGGCCTGACCTGGGGACCCTGGTACATCCCTGCCCCACACGCCTCGGTGTCAAGAGATGCCTGCCTGTCACCTGTACGGATTTACGTTTTGCCTCCATACACCTCTGGCCGGTGCTACCCGTGTCCAGATACTGGCCAGCTGTAGTCTGTGCCCCTATGATTGGCCTGCTTTGTCTGTGCCCCTATGATTGGCCAGCTTTGTCTGTGCCCCTTGATTGGCCAGTTTTGTCTGTGCCCCATGATTTGGCCTGCATTGTCTGTGCCATTGTACGCTTGCTACTGGCCTGGCGGCTCCACTCCTGGACCCCTGTTTGTTGAGCCGGCATGCGTATAATACTTGCCTCTGCCAACTATAGGGGTGCGGCCCCTGTTGCCTGCTAATGATGCCTGTTCCCTATCTCCTTAGGTGTCACATACCATCATCTCGGATATTATGGAGGCCTCTGCACAGGAGCAGAGTTTGCAGGCATTGTTTGATGCGGCGGGGTCCGCCTCTGTGGAGACAGCCCTGGCTAGGGCCCTCCATCTATCACAACCGGACAGAGGCGCGAGTGGAACCCCCCGCTTGGCAGACGACTCGGCTGAGTCAAACTCTCATGGGAGAGAGCAGGCAAGTGCGCGAATGCGCTATTGGAAGGGCGAAGACCCTAAACCACGCTCCCGGTAGGGCAAGGCTCCGGCGAAGCGACATGGTTCGAGGTTATCAACCTCGCCAGCCTAGCGCCACCGTCTATCGGGCGCAGGGGGGAAGGCCTCCTTGTTCCCCTCTATCATAGGCCGTACTGATGAGTGGCGGGCAGACCTGTCTCCCTCGGATGAAGGAGATGATTGGGATGAGGACCGTGGGAAGGGTCCCGGTTGGCGCTGGGAGGATGAAGACGCGCCAGCGACAGAGACCCCCACGGCGATGCTGGGAGACAATGCCTTTTTTGGACGCTACAGGTGAGCCTCTGTTTAACCCTCGGTCTATCAGACACCACAGACCCTCGGAATGGTCACTGCCCGACCACTCGGCACAGTTCGTGCACTACTGGATCCGCAGACCCCTTGAAGGGGAGGCCCGCAAGAAGCTGCGGGCGGAATGCCCCAGGCCCGTCCTGCCGGACGAGGTGGCAGCGGCCCGGATTTTGACCCCCTGGCGGTCTCGTACTTGATTCGTGTGGGTCGGGACCCCACGAAAGGGGTAGAGCGTCACCTCCACTCGACGCAAGATGATCAGCTGGATGGCTGGGCCCCTTTGTGCAGGTTGTTGGCCCTGACGGACGTGGCCTACACGGATGGTACGAGCCTGGACCCGGCCGTCAGGCGAGATTGGGCGCTACACCCCATTTGCCTTCTAGGCAATGCTACTCTGCACTGAACGCAGGTAAACGACTCTGTTCCGGATGGACACCGGGCTATCGGAGCCAGGGTTCAAAGAATTGGGCCCCCGGGCAATAAGACCTACTGTTCGGGGAACCTTTCATTAAGGAGCTACAGAAACGCATCAATTTATTTGCTTCCCTGGATAAAGCACAGTCCTCTATAAAGAAGGTGTTTCGCTCACGGTTATCCCGGCTGGTCTTCGGACCCACAGATGCCGTGGCCCATCCTTTTTTCCCACCATACCAGCCCAGACCTCTACACTCGTAGGGCGGGTAGAGGTCGTGGAGACCGTGCCAGAGGACGAGCAAGATTTCCTGCGAGTGAGTACAACTCCTGCCACTTTCTATTTCCCTCTACTACGTGCAGACAGATCGTTTCACTGCAGGGACGGGTGGCAGGAAGTGTCTTCAAATACATGGGTCCATCGGACTGTTTGGGATTGAGTCATGGACTTCCACTCCTCACTGTCGCAGGTTGGACCTCCAAGTATCTCCATCATCGCGAGGGTTCAACGTTCCTTGACAGATCCGGAGGTTCGGACTCTGCTCGCCATTGGCTCGATTTCTAGTGAAGATGAAGTCGGGGGAGTTCCGCCCGGTGGTCATTTTTCGGGAATTGAACACCTTCATTGTCTGCTACCCCTTCAAGTTGAGGGGCATTCATCTCCATCGGGACCTTCCCCGGCCGGGAGACTTGTTCATGTGACTGGACCTGAGGGATGCTTACCTCTCCACCCTGGTCGTCAAGAGTGGTCGCGGGTTGCTTCGCTTCACCTGGAATAGCGTCCCTCGCCAATTCATATGCCTCCCGTTCGGCCTCAGCTCGGCCCTTGGTGCCTCACCAAGCTGCTGACGCTTGTGGTCGCCCGATTCTGATCAGAGAACGTCCGTTTCCTGTTATTTCTGGATGATTTGCTAGTCCTCTGCGAAGATCCCTCCTGGCTCGGATTTCGAACACGTTCGGCGATCTCCTTATTGGAGCTCCTGGGATTCGTAGTCAATCTGAAGAATCAACTTTGGAGCCTCCCCAGACGGCGGAGTTCTTGGGTGTCGTGGTCTATGCGACGGAATACGTTCCCCGTCTGCCTCTGGCACTGATGGCAACCGCCCGGGTGGTAATGAGAAGGATATTACGGCAAGTCCGGATTCCCTTTCAGATGTTGCTCGCGTGGTGGGCCTCCTCTCAGCCTCGAGACAGGCAATATACCCGGGCCCACTACACTTCAGGACCGTGCAACGGTTAAAGGCCCCTGTTCTACGTATGTGACCTTCTTCAGACCAGACGATTTTCTGTTCCGGACGTGTAGGCCGGACTGCGCTGGTAGCTTCTGCGCATGGCCGCATGGAACGGCAAGGCTATAATCGGACCAACCCCAGATTTCGTACTGGAATCGACTGTACACCTTTGGGTTGGGGTGTCGCGTGTGTGACCGGGTCCACGGGCGGCCCGTGGTCGAACAGGGAATCTGAATTCCACATCAAGTGCCTGGATTGATTGCGAGTTCATTGGCAGTTCGGAGACTGGCAAGTCACCTGTCGGACTTCTGCGTCCTCCTTTGGAGGGACAAGGTCTCAGCGGTGCAATATACCGACCGCTTGGGGGGCGCTCGGTCTCGCACACTGGAGGTGACGAAGGGGATTTACAGCTTCTGCCCCAGTGCAACGTCGCACTACAGGCAGTGTATCTGCCGTGGGAGTCAAACCTGACGTCGGATTGGTTCTCCAGACATTGGAAGGATGCCAGCGACTGGGCGCTCTCTATTCGCCTCCGGGACGACCATCGGATTCGGTCGTGCTTTGGTTGGCTCTCGGATCCAGCGTACGCGGTGATGGTCGCGCTTCGGGTGCGGTCGTTTTTTCTCAGGAAGCATTGGTGTTTCCTCCTTTCGCCTCGATTCCCCGGGTGTTACTTCTAGTTTTGTGGTCGACGTGTGTCCTTAGTGTTGATGACTCTGCTATGGCGGGATCGGTCGGGTTCACGGAGCTTCTGGATTTTTTCTTGTCGGATCCTCTTCTCTTACCGTCCTCTCGAATTCTCCTCTTGGACTCTTTCGGGAGTGCCTGGTATGTCGAGGCGTCGTCACTATCGGTCAACTTCCCGGGACGAGGGGAAGTTTCCTCTCAGCATGGATTTTCATAGTGTCGTTGGTGCTTAGGCCACGATGCTGAACCCTTTTTTCCGGTCCGTGACCAACTTGCTGAGTGTCTTGTCCCTCCTCAATGTTTTGGGACGGTTGTGCCGTCTGGTTCTTGTGGTTAGTCATTTATTTCCGTTTGGAGGTTTTTTCCCATCGGTCAGGACCCGCTAGTCTGCAGATTTCTACGGGGGATGAGGCTGGCAGGTCCTCCGGCGCCTACATACCCCTCCCGCTGGGAGGTAAGTATGGTTTTAGCGTTTTTCTTCGGAATTCGGCCGGAGTTCCTTGTTTTTTCCCCTCGCCAGTTTTCCTCTGTGTTTTCCCTCTTGTTGTGTCTGGTTTCATTCAGACGTGTTTCTGATGTCCGATCCTTCGCCCCTGTCCAATTTTCGATGGAGGAAAGGGTTATTGATGCTGGCAGGGGTGAATGCGACTCTTGGAGTGCATTCGGTTAGCGGCGCTACTGCTTACGAGTTTTTCCTTGATGGGCGTTTCTCCTCGGGACGTTTTTTTGTAGGTGGCGGTCCGGTCCCGTGAGGAGTTTTTTGCGCCGGCTTATCTTGGACCGTCGGACTATGTTTCTTTTGCTTTGCTGTCGGAGCGTTAAAACAGCAAATATGAAGCCTCCTGTCATGCTATAAAATTGTAGATTATACTAGCTTTAGTGTAACTATAATCTTAATTTTATTAATGACAGGAGGCGAATATTTCCCACCCAGTTTGGTTTCTTCCCCCCCTTGTTTTGGATGGATTGCTTTGATTGTATTTCTGTTGATTTGTCTGATTACCTGGGCTAGGTTTGGTAATCTGGGGTGATGTTTTGGGAAGTGCATGTTATATTGTATTGACGGTCATTAATGATGGATTTCCTGTCTTTATTCTATCAGTACTGGATCGTGGGATTTATGTTTTATCAGTACATTTCGTTCACTAATAAGTGTTTTCGATTCTGTTTATTTCGTTTCAGTTTCATGGTTCGACTTCAGTTCATAGAATCGGCTGTTTGACAGGATGAAGATCAAGTTCATCCATTATCCAAAGTTTTCCAGAGGGCATTCACTGTTATGTTGTAAATTTTCTACATTTAGTTTTTTGTCATTGTTGTGTACGTTACGTCGTCGCAGCGTGAAAGAGGAAATGGTGGCTTAGGAGGAGCCTTATATAGATACCTTATGTTTTTGTCTTTGGTGTTTATCTCTCTATGTTAATGTGCTGCTGTGGAGTTCTAGTAAAGAGAGACTTAAGCAAATATTCGCCTCCTGTCATTAATAAAATTAAGATTATAGTTACACTAAAGCTAGTATAATCTACAATTCAGTAGAAACAGTTGGAGCATCATTACCAGTGCCACAAGTAGCTCACCCAGTTTTATTATATGTTTTTCTTGTATAACAGCATCAACTCCCTTTCTTTTAGCATTAGTTAACCAAGTGCAAATGATGAGGCTAGTGTTGTGACAGTTTACAATGCCACCAATGATAAAACACGTGCCTTTTTAGCAGTCACAAAGTGAAGGATTGAGTCTAAGTTTGGCATCACTTTGTAGATGTTTTAAAAAGTGCACATTGTGCGACAAGGAAGTGAGTAGCTGGGAGAATGATGGGTCATCTCACTAGTCCCAGTATGAACTAACATATGCAAAGATAACACAAGTCTATATTGCTAAGGGAAGAAACAAAAAAGGAAAGTACCAGGCCAGGCATCAAGTCCACTAGTACTGTACCTGTTCTATGCAACCAACTACCATCAGTGGTACATTCTCCAGTACTACCACCCCAAGACAAATCATGGGGCGTGTTAAATGCAATGCCACTAGAGAATAGGAACAGTCAGTCTGCCAGTTCTCATCATCCCAGTAATGCTCCACCATCCTACTCTTAAATAGTTTGTTTGATTTCTTTACAGGGTAAGGCCAAAACAGCAGGCTAACAGAATCACCTACATGATTGTTTAGTTGAACCCTGTAGGGGGGCTACTTTTTCCATAATAGAAACTTTGTATATTTTTAGAAGAATTGGTTCAGCTGAATCATATTTTTTTGCAAGTCTACTTTCCACTCTAGCACATTGAACAGGTAGAATCTCAGAAAAATCTCAGAAAATGCAACCTTGAGTGTCCTCTTCTTAAGCTGTTAAGTTAATTCCCTTAACTCATTCTTTAAGACCTTTGATCTTCCTCTGACTTTGTCATTGATATGTATCATGACAGTTGTGTCATCAGTTAGAATGTGTCTGCATAAGTGTGAGTTTTTATTTGCATGAGTGCTAACGTGTGTCTGCAAGGTCTGTAGCATTCTACTCCTGGTAACAGGAGAAAAAGGTGGTGCACAAAGCACCCACTATTGCCTATCACAGCAGTGCCTAGCAGCAAGTGAGTGTTCTGCAGATTCAAATGGGCAGACATTGTGAGCAGCAGGGGAGGTGCTGGGATCATCTGGCTGCACATCCACTCACCACACTGTACTAATGCCAGTAGCCAAGACGTAACATCACCCCAGCCCTATCATCAGTACATACAATTAGTGAATGGAGGAATGGTCTCAGATCCCTTACTTTATATTTTCCAACCTCATCAGGTGTTATAGGTGAAGACTCAGAGCTGTTATCTTGGCAAAGTGAGGTACCACAAAGTATTGACTAAAAGGGTGCCAATAACTGTGCCACACATATATGTATCAATATTTTAAGGGGGTGAACCTGTGTTGTGTTTGCAATTGTTTCATATCCATGAGAGCAGAATATTTTTTTTTTTTTTAAAAGATCAAAAGGCTAAAGATTCAATTATTATTTGCTTATATTTACCATGGGTGACAATATTAGTGGAGGGCACTGTAGCTAAAACATAAAAGTAATATGAAAATACTCTTTGAACACTTGACCCCAACACTCCCTAAATGTTCTGGAGATTTTGATGCACAGAAGGCACCATGCTTCATGTGTGGTGGTGCTGTGAACTCCTGGTAAAATTTTGGGAATAAGTTCGCAGAATACTAATATTACAAAAAGCTCACTAGATTTTGTGGCCCGCACCTATCTCTTACTAGACCTACCCAATTCAATACCCAAATTTAAACAGAAACTAACATTACATATCATTTTGACAGCACAATAACTAATAGCGAGGGCCTGGACGTTTCCTTCACCTCCAACAGTGTCAGACTTGCTTCTCCAGATAGATAAACCATGCAACTATGAAAGATGTTTCACATCAATTTTTTTTTTCTAGAGGGCATGTCACCCTTATTTGACATAGACCCTAATATGCATATTGATGTTACGTTCCCTATACTTGCTAACTGGATGTCTTCATTTGATCTAATCAAACTGAAAAGAGATAATCCTACCCCCCCCCCCCCCCCCCCATATCCTGAACATTGCATTACGGCTATGATTAGCCCTTTTAAGTTTTAACCTCAAACTTACACCACATACCACAATGCTTGGTGTTGCTTAACATAGATTGTGACAAGTCATCATGTAGACTTTTGGAAGTTGCTGCTCTATTCATTCACTTTTCAAACCAGCAGTCATTACCTTTGCCTATCATCTTCTTTCCTTTAGTTATTATGCTTCTACTAAAGCCTAAATCGCCTACCATTCTGCGCTAGGTAACAATCCTCCTGAGGCTTAACCGTGACCATACACCCTCACAATAAACATAAGGAATGTGTGGTCCTACCACAGTGGGTGAACCTATTGCTATATTATGTTAACTATATGAATGCCTCTTCTATCTGCTTTCCTGTTATGTACATAAGTGACTTACCTGATCGATTACACTGTGTTGTACAACTGAATACGTGACCCGTGCATGGGTTTCATTTGACAACTGTATGAAGGAATGTGTGCAAATGGTGCTTAATTCCCCTCCCCGCACCCCTTTTCTTTTTTCTGTACCTTTTCCTTATGTTTTAGGTGACATATGAACTACAATTTTTCAAATGGAAAAAAAGAAATAATTATCAATTGAATCATCACACTGAACATATGATGTTGAAAGAGAAAGGCCAGCCAAAGGATTTCCTGGTTAAGCAATATTTTTGATAAACTTTGCACTTTTTATTATTTTTTTTAACTATTTCCTTACAGTCAATGCAATGCTCTATGCTCTCAGATAGATATTGTTTAGTAATCACTTAAATTCTTGAGATAGTCCTCCTAAAAGTAGGCATCAACATAACCTCTGAACTAGATGCATTGTTCTTTTTTAACTAAGGGTGTTCCTGGTGTCTTTGTACAAAACAAAACTGCACATTTAAAGATTTAGTGACCATAAGTGGTTGTTTTTTTTTCACAGTCAAAAGCAATGATAACAACAGCAAAGTTATTTTCCTACAAAGATAATGGGAAATCATTTGGACAACTGTTATTCCAGTACCTCGCCTGCAGTTTCTTCACAAAATATGTCCCTTTATGTCCCTGAACTTAAGTAACATATTAACAACTTTGCCTGAGAACCATTATCTTAAGGTATTGTGGGAGAGGTCCTTAAAGGTATTCCCTATGATATTTATGTACGTCATAACCTTATCTTTTATCCTTGACAATCATTGTAATAAGCTACATATTGACCAATAATTATCTCTTATCATTTATTCAAAGCAGTAAAAACTTACATATAATGCATGATGTTTCATTTCTGCAAAGCTCAAGAGATGAGATTTCATTGCAATAGAGTTAATGTAAATCTCACAGAATTCTAACTTCTTTTTATTATGACTGTTTTCCATTCTTGCACAAGGGCTGGTCACATTCAGTATGCCATATGAACAGTTCAGGATGTGTCTATGCTGTCTGAAATGTTCAGTTTGTTGAATATATAGTATAGGATGTTACATGTGATGAACTAATATTTAAAACTATTCATTTGTACAGTAAGGAAGGGTTTATTAGAAAAAGACAAACTGAAGGAACCCTTTAGTTTTAGATGGAATATTTTTACATTTTGAAAATATAGAGGTTCTACTACTGCTACTACTCTGCATTGTCATGGCCTGCTTGTCACCTTGTCTAACATTCAGTATGTCTAGAGTGTAGAAATATTAGAAACTTCTAAATCACGCCATACAGAGTGTATGTGAGAGAGAGAGAGAGAGAGTGTGTGTGTGTGTAACTGACTCTGCTGGGTTTCAAACCCTGGTTTACATGCTGCTAAACCTCTTCCTTACCAGTACACCAGCCTGCCTTTTGCAAATTTGCCTGAGATCTGATAACCTTGACTCTACAAGCAATGGTATCAGTGACAACTCTCTTCAGCTGTGTCTTGTCAGGTGTCTGGTTCTTGGCCTATAAAAGCCACTTCCTGTCTCTGTACCTTTGCCAGATTATTGTGGTTCCTGTACTCTCTAATCAAGCTTGTTCCTGTTTCTCTTACCTGTTGCTGAATTTGGACCGTTTTGACTTTGCTGCTTCTCCTTCCCACTGACCTCGGCTTGCCTCACTACGATTATCATCTTTCTGTTCCAGTCTCCCATCTCTGCTTAAGACCAGAAGGCTACTCAAGGCTCAGGGGCTCAACCACCTGGGTAACAAGTGGCTACCTCTGGCAGAAAACATTGCTGATCTGGCTACTTGACTCCAAAACTTTGTAACATCAATATCATTACAGTGTGTGACCTAAATTTATTAGTGAATGGTCTAGTAAAGGTGTATTGCAGTAATTATGAAATATATCAATTGAATAATAAAAACTTAGCAAGTGAATAGCATACTGACATATACTATGTCAGTAACAATGTATAAAGCTATAAAAGTCATAGATGTAGAATGGGTACAATCCTACAATGCAACAATCAACCATAAATGGACATCTACATTTCATTTTATTGTTTTCTTTGTAGCATTTATTGTAAAATGCACATATAAACTGATTTAATATTTTCAGATAAGCTTCTGAAATAACTTATTATTGTTGGATACACTTAAATAATTTAATATTTAAAAAAATCTTAAATTATTTTTGTATTTTTTGTTTTTTTATATATATTTTTTTCGATCATTTGAGATTTAAAAAAATGTAAAAGTATATTATAAAAATATTAAATGATTTTAAATTCTTATCTAAAAATATTATATTGAGGCCTATATTAGCACACTTGGTACACCTGCTCTGTTCAAATTCTCATGGTGTTTAAATATCTCAGGAGTAGCTGATCTCTGGGGATTTTCGTATACAATACTCTCTAACGTTTACTGAGAATGTTTTTAATAACAAAACAACATTGGACACAATTTAATTTGTTTAAATCAGAAATTATTCAATTCCATTAGAAAAAAAACCTTTTCACTTGATTTGTCTTCAAATATCCCTATAGGTGGCTTCAGTAGTTAATTTATTCGATTTTTTTTTTTTCCCAGAATGAAATCACTGATTCAAGTGAAATAAATTGAGGCAATAGTGAGCTGTAATTCTGTGGGAAAATGATAGTTATTAGTGAGAGAGGAGTGTAACTAAGTGTACAGCGGATACAAGTACACCAAAAAAGTACAGTAGAAGAGATAAAGAACAGTTTTTGGTCTGTTCTCAGATAAATCTTAATTGAGAAGATTCTCAATTTCTTGTGTGATATCCAGCTGGAAGGCAAGAAATTTGGCATAAAGTATATGAGTCCATGGATTTATATTGCCTAATTTCAATCGGTCAGGTTGGTGGTGGTTGTGTAATCAACTGGAAAATAGGTTCTTGACACACATTTGGCCCCCTTAATAGCAACAGACTATTATTTTAAATACCAACTGAATATTATTCAAATCTCAAAACTTGGTCCAGTATTGATGCAGACTGTGTACAATGTACATCCATTTATGGACACAGTTAATCATCTTTACAATGGCTAATTCCAAAAGGATAATGGACAACATCAAAAAGAACATGCACACTTTTAAGTTGGTGTCATGACTATGACAATAAACCTAGTGTGCTTCAATTGACACTAAATCTAAATTTAATAGAGTACCTCTTTCTCAATTATGTATGAATAGATTTGTATATTTACCTACATTCTTGTTATCCTGCTAAAAAAAAAAGCCAAACGCCTTTTTTTTAAAAAAAAAAGGGTTTGCTTTTTTGGTGACATCGTGTATTTCTTAAGAGAAAATGGGATAATATTATTCTAGTCAACTCTTTAAGCCGTTAATATTTGAAAGTGTGACAGATTTTCAAATATATGTATCAACCATTTGCTAATTCTGTAATGATAAATAAAAAGGTTTAATACACAAAAGTGAAACAACTAAAACAAGAAATATGGAATTATCATAGTTTATTTAAAAAACAGTTATTTTTCAACATCTATATGCCAATAAAACACTATCAATGGAAGGTTAATGTTCACATTCTTTTATGTGTACGAATTAAAAGTTACTGCTCATAATTTATTTGCATGACAGTGATTAGATTATGATGTCCAACACTGTGACATTTGTCAGAGGAGATATATTGTATGAAATCACCATGCAACATTGTAACATAGAAACAAAAATTATACTGATCCTATGTACCACGACAAATGGAACTGAGGTAACAAGAGTTTTTGTTAAAGTATAACTTCCAAAGTGAATTTCAAATTTAAGATCAAAGTAGCTAGGAATTAAAAATAGCTGAATGGGTGAACTTTCCTATTTTGGCTCTTTTGGCCTTAAAGTTGAAATTCACTATGAATTAACGTTGAACTACCGGCAATTCTCACTGACCTTAGAGTAAATTATGTGTTTTCAATCACCAATGGGTGACCAAATAAAGTATTATACATCATTGGTAATTTAACATATTTGCATATTAATAAAGTTACAAATGACCCAAGTTCATTAAATTAAGCCTTTCACACATTTTTATTATGAAGTAGTAAAAAGGCAATTTAATTCATTTTTATTCGAAAAATGTCAGATCAGTCAGATTTCTCCTTGGATCAACAAGTTGTGACCCCAAATATTAACTGTTATACCATCTTAACATTAATAACATAAGCTGAAAGAAAAACAGATTTGGCAAAAGTTTGTTTAGCCTTTTCATCTAACTAAAATGCTCAATTTCCCTAGTTAATTATGTAGTTTTGTAATATCCTTGTTTAAAATAGATGCATAAAATTGTACTGTGTACTCATGGTGGAGTCAGATATTATACTTTTGTCCAGTGAAATAACCATTTTTATGCATGACAATATCTTGGTGGCCTTAGTGTAGCGGCACTTACCCTTTCCAGGGGCCGGCCGGTCCTCTGTTCAAGACGCGCGCGGTCCTGCTGCTGCTGCACGAGCCGAGCGCGGCTCATCCCACGGCTGCAACAGGAAGGTGGGCAGTGACCGCGAGAAGCCCTGTCATGCCACAGATGTTTAGACATATATACTCACCTTTTTCCCTTAGTTCCTTGCCCTATCGTGGTTTCTGTTTCAGTTCCCTTTAGCGCTTGTTGTGTTCAGTTGTGTTCCTTCGTACTTGACCTTGGCTTTGTTTCTGACTACATTATCTCTTTATCCTTATCTGTTCTGTTTGCCGGCTTGCTGTTTACTGTGTACCAGACCCCGGCTAGTCCTAGTTTACGCTGTTTCTTTGTGCCCTTGACCTCGGATCGCTCCTGACTCTGTACTCCTCTCATATACGTAGAGTCTGGCCATTCTAAGGTCCGGTAGACGTATCTCCCCTCTGTGTTGTCTTCTGTTGAGTTGAATCCTGCATGTTGGGGTATATTTTCGTTACACTTAGCTATTGCAACCTGACATTGCACATGGAAAAGTACCTCATGCCCATGGTTAAATATGGTGGTGACTCTTGTTTTCCTGCTGTTTTATCTGCCATAAGACCTGGACATTTTGTTAGGTAATATGGCTTTGTGGACTGTATTAAATATCAACGATATTAAATGAACACCTGCCTACTTCTGCCAGAGAGCTTCAAATGGGCCATGGTGGGATCTTCCAGCAGAGCAATGATCCAAAACATACATCAAAATCAACACAAAAATGGTTTACAGATCGCAAATCAAGGCTAAAGGCTAAAGGCTAAAAAGGCTAAACAAATCAAGATCCTGCCATGGCTTTAGCAGTCCCCTGATCTGAACCCAAGAGTCCACCAATGTGGACCTCGAAATTTGAAGAATCTGGAGATATTATGAAGATATGGAGGAATGGTCTCAGGAATGGTCTCAGATCCCTTGCCATGTACTCTTCAACCTCATCAGGCATTATAGGAAAATACTCAGAGCTGTTATATTGGCTAAGGGAGGCAGCACAAAGTATTGACTTAAAGGTGTCAATAATTGTGCCACACATATGTTTAACATATATCTTTTTATATAAACTTGTGTTGTGCTTGTTGTTTATTTGATATCCATGAGAGCAGAGTATTTTTGTGTAATTTTTTTAACCAAAGTTTAAAAAGTTAAACAATAAAGACATTTTTTCAGAGCCCTCTTTGCTCGTATTTACCAAGGGTGCCAATATTAGTGGAGGGCACTGTATACTTATATTTAGTTCTTCATAGACTGCAATTAAGTTAGCTGGGCAGATCACTGAATATGTCCAATAAAAACCCTTTGAATAATTGCACAATTGTAGCTGTTAAGCACCACCCTACACACCATTATGGTATATCATGATAAAACTAAAATGAAACCTAATGATAAGCTAATGCATTTTAAATGCTAATTGGGGGGAGCAATGACGTAGAACGCTTGCTAAGTTCACAGGTCAGGGAGCCAGGAGAAGGTCGATGGAGGGAGAAAGCTGTTTTAAGACGCTACCGAAAACCAAAATATGGGGTAGCCAGACGAGGCAGAAAAGCCCCAGAGAGCCTCTGCCAGGGAAAGCATTTAAGACTCACGACTGTCCCAGGGAAGAGGGGAAACATAGAAACATAGAATGTTTATTTCTCTCTTTTTTCCCTCCACTACTCCCTTCCCAATCTCTCAAATGGCTAACAGGAAAATGAAGGAAAATAAAAACACCAAAAAGAAACCTAAAAATAATAGAAAAGTGCTTGTCCTTTTTTTACACCCCAGCCAATGAAAATAGGGTATCAGGGTGACCCCTTCGACAACACAATGAAAAGTTTAGATCAAGACAGGGCAGGAAAAGCTGCAACGTCAACTTAAACCCAGTGAGTGACAGTAGATTTATTAAACAGTGCTCTGGAAACCCAATTTAACCGCTTAGTGACCAGACCACTTTTCAATTTTCTTACCGTTTGGAACCAGGGCTGTTTTTACATTTTTGTGGTGTTTGTGTTTAGCTGTAATTTTCCACTTACTCATTTACTGTACCAACACATATTATATACCATTATTTTCATCATATCATATCATTTACTATAAAAAACCTATAAAATATGATGACTTTTTTTTTTTTTTTTTTAAAACACTTTTTCTAAATTTGACCCCCAAAATTTGTTATGCATCTACAACTGCAAAAAAACACCCATGCTAAATAGTTTCTAAATTTTGTCCTGAGTTTAGAAATACCCAATGTTAACATGTTCTTAGCTTTTTTGGAAAGTTATAGGGCTATAAGTACAAGTAGCACTTTGCTATTTCCAAACCATTCTTTTTCAAAATTAACGCAAGTTACATTGCAACACTGATATCTGTCAGGAATACCTGAATAACCCTTCATATGTATATATTTTTTTAAAGAAGACAACCTAAGGTATTAAATTTGGGGTATTTTGACTCTTTTCATGCAACCATTTTAGAACCAATCTATACCAAATTAAAACGAAAAATAATAATTGGTGATTTGTTTGACACACATAGCAATTTAAGAATACATGTACTGTGAACTTTAAGGGTTACTGCCAAAGAACACCCCAATATGTGTTGAGCAATATCTCCTCAGTACAGTGATACCACCCATGTATAGGTGTGTTGGGTTCTCTGGGTGCTAAAATACCTTATTTGGAGGGTGCGCATTCCAGTTTTCCAACTTGGAATTTTCCTAGCTGGTCATCATGCACCCATGTCATATTTAGGATATTTGTGAAGCCGGCCAATGTAATTTACCCACATCAAACAATATATTTTGAAAAGTAGACAACCCAGCGTATTCAATATGGGGCATGTTCAGTCTTTTTAGTAGCCACTTGGTCACAAACACTGGCCAAAGTTAGCATTTATATTTGTTTGTGTTAAAAATGCAAAAAACAATTATGAACGCTAGGTTTGGTCAGTGTTTGTGGCTAAGGGGCTACTCAAAAATTACTGAACATACCCCATTTGCAATATCTTGGGTAGTCTTCTTTTGTAAATGGTATACCATCATGGGGGTAATTCTGATTCCTGGGCTACCATACGCTCTCAAAGCAACATAACCAAGCAACATAACCAATCTGGCAAATTTTCAATGTGGAAATACGGCCTTGTATTTGGCCACGTAACTCAAAAATACTATAAAACCTGTACATGGGGGTACTGTTATACTTGGGAGACCTCGCTGAAAACAAATATTAGAGTTTCAAAACAGTAAAACGTATTACAACAATTATATCATCAGTGAAAGTGCCATTTGAAATTCACTTTCACTGACAATATCATCGCTGTGATATGTTTTACTGTTTTGAAACAATAATATTTGTGTTCAGCAAAGTCTACCGAGTAAAACAGTACCCCCATGTACATGTTTTAGGGTGTCCTGGAAAATTACTTAATTATGTAAAAATATTACATAAATATGCACGTAGAATTTAAATATATATGCATATTTATATATTTGAAGTCTACGTGTATATTTATGAAATTATTTATGTAATTACATATATAGACATGTATATTTCTTATTATTAAAATGTATTTATATATACATAGATATATGTATAATTGCATTCTAAGTGTATTTTGATATATATATATATATCAAAATACACTATATATATATAGTCTCCAAAAAGAAAAAGACTTGGAGGAGAGCTGGAGTGCAAAACTACCATCGTATTGTATATATATATATATCTCAAAATACAGTTAGAATAAAATTACATATATATAAAAAAGTTATTATTTTTATTTTATTTGTACTTATTTGTAATTAAGTAATATTTATGTTTTTATATATATATATATATATATATATATAGAGAGAGAGAGAGAGAGAGAGAGAGAGAGAGAGAGAGATTACATAAAATTACATAAAATAAAATCTTAAAACGTATATTCCCCATAAGACCAGAGTTGATGCTTTTACATACATCTTTACATACCTTATATTAAAAAAAAAAAAGATCTGAACGTATTGTTACATATGCTTTCAGAAGCAAAGTTGATTATTGCAAGGAATTGGAAAAACTCTTCAAAACCCGATTGGTGTCTCATAAAACACCAATTATGTTCTCAACTACTTATGGAAAAATATATCCCAACTCCTAGGAGTAAAAGACTCAGATATACAGGTTTTTGGGATAAACTAAGAAGATTATTGGAGACACTGTAGTATTAAAAAGCGTAAATCTAAGGGAAGTCATTGGACGCACAGGTTTTTCCCCGCTCCCCTCTTCCTTATCTCCTGGTAAAGAGAACATTTGTTTTTGTTTTTTTCTCATAATATTGTGCTTTAGTGCTGTGGTTCCCATACTTATTAGGTTCAAGGCGCCCTTAATATTTCAATATTTTTCCAGGGCACCCCAAGTCAAAATTTCTGTTTTGTATATCTGTACAGTGCTGCAGCATTTACTGGCGCTATAGTGTAATGTACAGTGTTGGCATTTGAAGGGGTGTGTTTGTATGTAATGTTTGTGTTTGATTGCAGGGGTGTGTCTAAATGTAATGTTCACTTATAAATGCGGATGTACATTTGTGTGAAATATTTGTGTTTGAGTGAAGTGGTGTGTTTGTATATTTTTTTCGAGTTTGAATGCAGGGGTGTGTTTGTATGCACTATTTGTGTTAGATTGCATGAGTGAGTTCATATGTTGTGCTGGTGTTTGACTACTTGGATGTATGCACATACACAAATACATACATACCTACACAGATATTCATTAACACACAAATACATATTAATACATTGACAAATACACACAAATTCATATAGACACAGAAACATACACACACATAGATACACACCAACATATACATAAATGCACCCTGACACACACAAACATTAATACATGCTCACACCATGACACAGATACACACAATGACATAAAAACACACGCCTTGACACACAGATGCACATACACAGATGTGTGAGCACACAGAGACACACACACTGACACAGAAGCACACTGACATATATAAACACATAGAACACATAGATGCACACCCTGACACACACACACACACACACTCAAATACACTCAAGTACACACACTCACACACGTATACACATACAAACACACATGCACACACTCATACACACACTCATACACACACTCATAATACTCACTTTCATACACACACTTATACATACACACACTCATACACATACTCATACACATGCGCACACACACACACACACTCATACACATACACACACACTCATACACATACATACGTACATACACAAACACACTCATACACACACTCATACTCACACTTATACTCACACTCATACTCACACACTCATACACACACTCATACATACACTCATACATGTGATATTTTTTATATCTCCAGCCACCCTCCTGTTCGTTTACCTTATGTGTCTAGGAGGGTGGCTTGGAGTCCTGTTGCTGGTGGGAGTGAGGGGTCTTGAGCAGCTCCTGGAGTGTGCCTGTTCCCTCATGCTGCGGCTGCCTCAACAGTCTGCAATAAAAATAAATGTAAAAAGGAAAAGGAAAAAAAAATAAAGAGCTCATTCTTTTTTGGCTGGCAAGTGGTGTCATAATGCTTCCAAATGAAAACTGCACTTGTTATCTCACAGACATTATGATGGACAAGTATACATGACAGGCATCTCAATGACAATTCTAGCATTCTTTGTTCCCCTAGTTCATGCTATTAGTGGATGGAACGGTTGTAAAGCCAAGGTTGGCTAAATGGCAGTACTACGAATCCCATGAAGCAATGCCAACATGTATTGGCAAAGCATCAAGGGAGCTGTAATTCCATTATTTGCCACCCTCGTTTAATAAAGTCTATCTTCAGCTTTGATTACCCTTATCCCATTATTCACATTATAAATCTTAAAAGCATTTATTTTATTTTAAAATGTATGACAAGAGGACCTCAGAGATATAACTAAGAGGGGTGTATATACAGCACATAATAATAATAATAATAATAATAATAATATACACTGTCATCACACATAAATATATGAGAGCTAATACAGTCACAGCTGCTTGTCATTATATAATAATGTGGTTTTCATATGGCAGTCAGACTGTGGCAGGATGTCATACCCATACAAAGACACACTCCTCCATTATTAATGGGCACTGTCATGGCACTGTAAAAAAAATGCATCTTCACGTGTATTTCTTAACCCACCTTTTATGTTTTTTTTATCCCATATTTTGATATTCTTACTCCTTTTTGTGTATCTTATTCTCCTTTTGTGTCTTACACACCCCTTTACATCCCCCTCTATCTTATCCCACATCTTTCCCCTTGTGTCTTACACCCCTTTTGTGTCTCTTACTTTCTCTTTGTGTCTCTTAATTTCCCCCAGCCCCTTTGAGTGTCATTCTACCCCCATCCTCTTTGTGTGTCATTGTCCTTTTCCCCAGCTCCTCTGGGAGTGTGTCATTGTACTCTTCCACAGCCCTCTGTGTGTCATTGTCACCTTCTCTAGCTCCTTTGTGGATCAGTGTCCCATTCCCCAGCCCCCCTGTGTTTCATTGTCCCCTTTCCCAGTCCCTCTGTTTGTTATTGTCCACTTCTACAGCTCCTCTGTGTGTGTCATTGTCCCCTTCTCCAGTCCCTGTTTGTGCCATTGTCCCATTCCCAGGCCCTTATGTTTGCCCTTCTCTCCTCCCTCTCTTGTGCCCCCTACTTATCTATTTTTTTTGCAGTGTGGGAGTAGAGAAGCTTCTGTCTCCTCTAACCGGACAGACAGGGAAATGTTCAATTCTCAGACTGAGTAAAGGATAAAGGACCTCAATCGTGGCTGGTGACTGGCAGGAGGGGGAGGGCTGTACACTCTGCTCCTGCACTCACCCAGAACCTGGATATTGCACCCCTGGGATGGTGCACTCTAATGCGGCCCTTGGCTGCCTTATGTTAGCACCGACCCTTACTGTCCCCAGTAACCTCACTGTTACCTGAGGTCGGAGCTCCTCTTACTCATCTTTGCTTTTAGTGAACCATTTTAACTTCAGAGGGTTTTAGAATGTATGTATGGAAACCTTTTTGGGGTTGATCCTGCTCTCTTTGAATCTATAATTTGCTAGTTTAGCCAATCCAATTGCCCTTGAGTAAGTATGGTTAGCATTGTTATATTTTATATATCATTCCTTTCACCCATCTGACAAATTATTTAAAGACTCTTTTTTTTATTTTGTCATTGACTCTCCAACAAAACCACATTGGTTTTGATTTGTTTAAACTAATTAATTGTATTGCATTTTAAAGGTGCACACATATCTGAGCTGGAAAAAGCATAGCTATAGATTTGTAACTATTTGGTCACTGTGTCCTAAAATGTAAAATTGTCTTTTCAGTTCTCCACAATTGCAAGTTTATAGTACACCTTCAGCATCCCTCTGTATGTTCGAAGCAAAATATCTTAATTATGTTACTTTTGTATTAAGCATGTTCACTTAATAAAGTGTTTGAACATGAGGAAACACCTATTGTACCTATTACATTAAATATAGCAGTGAAGTGGTCATCAACAAGTGTATATTACAAGTAAACTCTCCTATTTTATAAGCAAACACCACATAGAATGTGACGGCAGATAAGAACCATTCGGCCCATCTAGTCTGCCCAGTTTTCTAAATACTTTCATTAGTCCCTGGCCTTATCTTATAGTTAGGATAGCCTTATGCCTATCCCACGCATGCTTAAACTCCTTTACTGTGTTAACCTCTACCACTTCAGCTGGAAGGCTATTCCATGCATCCACTACCCTCTCAGTAAAGTAATACTTCCTGATATTATTTTTAAACCTTTGTCCCTCTAATTTAAGACTATGTCCTCTTGTTGTGGTAGTTTTTCTTCTTTTAAATATAGTCTCCTCCTTTACTGTGTTGATTCCCTTTATGTATTTAAATGTTTCTATCATATCCCCCCTGTCTCGTCTTTCCACCAAGCTATACATGTTAAGATCCTTTAACCTTTCCTGGTAAGTTTTATCCTGCAATCCATGAACCAGTTTAGTAGCCCTTCTTTGAACTCTCTCTAAGGCATCAATATCCTTCTGAAGATAGGGTCTCCAGTACTGTGTACAGTACTCCAAGTGAGGTCTCACCAGTGTTCTGTACAATGGCATGAGCACTTCCCTCTTTCTACTGCTAATACCTCTCCCTATACAACCAAGCATTCTGCTAGCATTTCCTGCTGCTCTATTACATTGTCTGCCTACCTTTAAGTCATCAGAAATAATCACTCCTAAATCCCTTTCCTCAGATGTTGAGGTTAGGACTCTATCAAATATTCTGTACTCTGCCCTTGGGTTTTTACGTCCAAGATGCATTATCTTGCACTTATCCACATTAAATGGCAGTTGCCACAACTCTGACCATTTTTCTAGTTTACCTAAAACATTTTCCATTTGGCTTATCCCTCCTGGAACATCAAACCTGCTACATATCTTAGTATCATGCGCAAAAAGACACACCTTACCATCAAGACCTTCTGCAATATCACTAATAAAAATATTAAAGAGAATGGGTCCAAGTACAGATCCCTGAGGTACCCCACTGGTGACAAGCCCAAGCTTCGAATATACTCCATTGACTACAACCCTCTGTTGCCTGTCACTCAGCCACTGCCTTACCCATTCAACAATATTGGAATCCAAACTCAAAGATTGTAGTTTATTGATAAGCCTTCTATGTGTAACAGTGTCAAAAGCCTTACTGAAATCTAGGTAAGCAATGTCTACTGCACCACCCTGATCTATAATTTTAGTTACCCAATCAAAAAAATCAATAAGATTAGTTTGGCATGATCTCCCTGAAGTAAACCCATGTTGCCTCTGATCTTGAAATCCATGTGTTTTTAGATGTTCAACAATCCTATCCTTTAACATGGTTTCCATCACTTTCCCCACTACTGAAGTAAGGCTTACTGGCCTATAGTTGCCCGACTCCTCCCTATTACCTTTCTTATGAATGAAGTATGTATGAAGCAATTTTTTATTATTTAAACTTCCTCTCATGTTTACATGATATGTGATTATCCCCAAAACAAGGACAGAAGGTGCCTGTAGCAAGTGTGTTAAAAATGATACGCTTAGAGTCATGTCTATAAATGCTCGCAGTTTAGGGTATAAGATCCATGGGCTTGTGGCACAAATGGCAATTGATAATGTAGATTTTGTCGCTGTTACTGAGACATGGTATAATGAGAAAAATGACTGGGACATAGCAATACCAGGATACTCTTTATATAGAAAAGACAGGGAAGGCAAGAAAGGGGGAGGGGTGGCCCTGTATGAGAAGGATAGCATAAAATATAGCCTAATAAAAGTTACTGAGGCAAACATAGAGTCTGTTTGGGTTACGTTAGAACTTGGTAATCACACAGTAACTCATGTAGAAGTGATTTATAGGCCCCCAGGACAAATAGAAGAGTTAGATAATCTACTAGTTGAGGAAACAGCTAAAATGACAATGAAGGGGGAAGTTATCATCATAGGTGACTTTAATCTTCCTGATGTGAAATGGAAAACAAAAATAGCTACTTGTGCCAGGAGCACACATATTCTAAACTCCCCACTGGGATTGTCTTTAAAACAAGTCGTTGAGGAGCCAACTCATGAAGAGGCCATACTAGATTTAGTGTTAACAAATGGAGATGTGGTATCAGATATTACTGTAGGTGAAAGTTTAGGATCCAGCGATCACCAGTCAGTGTGGTTTAATATAAGAACAGTGACTGAGTCACACCACACGAAAACAAAAGTTTTAGACTTTAAAAAAAACAGACTTTTCTAAAATTAGACTATGTGTAAAGGAGTCATTATCAGACTGGAGCCATTTAAATGGAGTCCAAGAGAAATGGGATTATTTAAAAGTTGCACTGTTGATGGCAACAGAAAATTGCATTAGGCTTGTCAGTAAAAGCAAAAAATTCAAGAAACCACCGTGGTGCTCCTCAGATGTGGTCAAAATAGTAAAACCTCAGAATCCCGCAAAGAGAATTTCTGATCCAGTTCAACAACAGGAAGTTGAATTGGAATCAACCCATCAAGATTTCTTTGATGGTAAGACTCCATCTTTCCTGGTGGTTGAGGAGAAAGAATGTGTCCAGAGGCTTTCCCCTGTCAGATGCACAATGGGTAATACTTACTACAGATTCCAGCTCCCGGGGATGGGGAGCCTATTGTCAGGACAGGCTCGCTCAGGGTCTATGGACTGTAAAAGAATCAGCCCTACCGAGCAACACCTTGGCGTTACGGGCCATATTCAGAGCCCTTCTGCATTTCCAGACGACCCTGAAAGGACATTCAAGTACGTTCTGACAACATGGCAGCTGTCAGCTACTTGAATCACCAGGGTGGAACACACAGTCTCAGACTCATGAAGGAATTTAAACCTATAATGAGGTGGGCTATCATGCACTCCCAGGGCATATCAGCAATTCACCTACCGGGAGTCCGGAATACAGTGGCGGATTTCCTGAGCCAAGTCTCAATGTCAGGGTTCGAATGGCGGCTGTGCGCAGAGGTTTTTAGAAGCCTAATCCTGAGATGGGGTTTACCCGAGATAGACCTGATGGCCACCTCCCAGAACTCACAGATGGAAGTATTCTTCTCTAGGTACTTCGACCTGAAAGCCATGGGTCAGGATGCTCTGACTCAGAAGTGGCAATTCAAACTGACTTATATCTTCCTTCCGATACCTCTAATCTATACTGTGTTGAGGAAGATACAGAGGGACAAGGTAGAGGCTATTGCCATTCTCCCATTTTGGCCACGTCGACCTTGGTTCCCTATGGCAACACGGATGAGTCGGGAGGATCCGTGGGAACTTCCAGTCCGGCCAGTCCGGCCAGACCTCCTAATGCAAGGTCCTTTGAGGCATCCAGAGCCTCATGCTCTACATTTGAGGGCCTGGAGATTCTGCAGGAATCTCTCTTGAAGGAGGGTATAACTGATTTGGTTATTAAGTCTATTTTACAGTTCAGCAAGGTTTTGACTTCATCTACCTATTACAGGATCTGGCAGGCCTTTGTCCACTGGGCCCGTGATCATGAGATTGTCATCATTCCTCCATCCGTGGCTGCAGTGCTGAGCTTCCTACAAGGGGCTTGGCCTGTAAAACCCTTAGGGTCCATGTTTCATCTCTCTCTGCCCTAACCGGCACCAGGTGGGCTTTACAGCCTTTGGTTATAAGATTTATAAAGGCTGTTATGAAGATCCGAGCTCCGCTCAAGGCTTTTATGCCAGTCTGGGATTTGCCTTTGGTGTTACGTGCCTTGACTGCCGCACCTTTTGAACCATTGGATAGTATTTCAGAGATTCTATTGTCCCAAAAGGTTATTTTGTTGACAGCTATCTCCTTAGCAAGAAGGATATGTGAACTTCAGGCCTTGTCTTGTGAACCTCCATTCACTGTCTTTCATCAGGATAAAGTGATTCTTCGCCCTGTGCCAGATTTCCTTCCCAAGGTGGTCTCGAAGTTTTATTTGAATGAGGATGTGGTCTTACCCTCCTTTTATCCTTGCCCTAACTCTCCTGAAGAAGAGAGGTGGCATACCTTGGATGTTGTTAGAGCAGTCTCCATCTACATTGAGAGAACTAGCTCTTTCGGCAAATCTTCCAGACTGTTTGTTTTACCCTGGGGCCGTAGAAAAGGTGAAACTGCTTCTACTTCTACTCTGAGACAGTGGATAGTAACGAATATTTCCAAGGCTTATCGTTGCCAGGATATGCCTCTTCCTGTGGGTATCAAGGCTCATTCCACCCGAGCAGTTTCTGCCTATTGGGCTTCTGTGGCAAGGGTCTCTCCAGACAGTATTTGCAGTGCTGGCACATGGTCTTCTGTTAACACCTTCATCAGGCATTATCAGTTGGACGTTCGATCCACTAATGCTACTCACTTTGGACGTCAAGTCCTCAGTTCAGTTCATAGTGCTGGTCACAGTTAATGTATTTGTTAATTTAAATAAATGTATTTGCAGCAATTTTGGCTTGGTCCCTCCATTTTGTTAGCTTGGGTATTCCCATGTTGTATATGCTGCCATGATTGACCAGGAAAGTGGAAAATTTATTCAGACTTACCGTAATTTTCTTTTCCTGGCTATTATTCATGGCAGCATATACTCCCCACCCTTTTAATCTGTGTTTATACTTTTCTGTAGAGCTTGATGCTGACTGGGGATCCAAGGAAGGAGTCCTCCTTTAAAGGTTTGAGTATTTTTCCTGTCCTATTGGCTGTAAGGGGCAGAGCTAACCCATGTTGTATATGCTGCCAGGAATAATAGCCAGGAAAAGAAAATTACGGTAAGTATGAATTAATTTTCCACTATATGTTTAGATGTTTCACTTTGTTAAAGAGCCATTACAAATGTAAAATAATATCCCAGATGAGTTAACTACAAAATTTAATTTCATTGAGGATGCACCCAGCTTCCTGTTGAACTAATCTAAGTTTAAAAAAAATTATTAAAGTCAGCTGTAATGTGTATATGAAAATGCCTGAAAACAAATGACATGTTGAGATCTTGCAGTTACAGTTGTGGTCAAAAGCTTGCATTTCATGTATTTCTTATGGGATTCGTATTCAACTGTAGGTTATAACAGAATGGTGAAACCCTAAAACAAAACATGGAAACAAAGAAACAAAATAAATAACCCCTGTTCAAAGTCTGCATACCCTTAATTCTTATACTGTGTATTGCCCCCATTTAGCATCAATGACAGCGTGCACTCTTTTGTATTTTGGCAAAATACATCTAGGTCATGCAAACTCTTTAGTCGTACACACGTTTGAAATCTTCCCAGAGTGGCTTAATTATGATTATTATTATTATGAATAATATTATTATTTTTATTGGTATTTATATAGCGCCAGCTTATTCCGCAGTGCTTTCCAATAAAAGGGGAATTTACCAAATGAGACAATAACAAAATGGAACAGGAACAATAGGTAGTTGAGGACCCTGCTCAAACAAGCTTACAGTCTAGAGGAGGTGGGGTATACAAACACAATAGGAAGAGTATTGAGAGAGACAGCAAAAATACATCGTTGAAAAGTAGCAGAGCTGAAGGTGAGAGTGAGAGGAAGGTTTGAGAGATAGAAGTTACTCTTGGAGGCCATAAGCATTGCTAAACAGATGGTTTTAGAGGGACTTCTTAAAGGATTGAAGACTAGGGGAGAGTCTGACAGGAGTAGGAGTAGTCCTGCAGGCGTGACTTTGCAGTAAGGGTGCGTGCAGCAGAAAGGAGAAGGTCACCAGTAGAGTGGAGAGACCGAGAGGGGGCATACCTATGAATCAGTGAAGAAATGTGAGAGGGGCTAGAGTTGGTTAGAGCTTTATAGGTAAGGGGTAGTATTTTAAATTGACACCTGTAGGAGACAAGAAGCTAGTGTAAGGATCGACAGAGGGGTGAGGTGTGAGAGGAGCAACAGGAAAGAAAGATCAGCCTGGCAGCTGCATTCACCACAGATTGTAGGGGGGCAGTATGGCCTCTGGGGAGACCAATTAGGAGATAATTACAATAATCAATTTGAGAGATTACTAGAGCATGAACAAGCTCCTTGGCAGCATCTTGCGTAAGAAAGAAGCGAATGCAGGCAATGTTTTTAAGTTGGAATCGACAGGTTTTAGCAACAGACTGGACATGAGGCACAAAGGTAAGGCCAGGATCAGAAGTGACACCAACACAGCGAGCTTGAAAGGATAGGGTGAGGCAGGTACAGCCAACCTGCAGGGAGAGTGAAGGAGGAGGATTAGTGTTATGAGGAGGAAAAATAAGAAACTCAGTTTTAGAGAGATTGAGTTTCAGAAAGTGGGAGTACATTCAATCAGAGATAGAAGAAAAGCAATTGGTGACACGTTGTAGGACAGCAGGGGAGAGGTCAGGGGAGGAGAGATATATCTGGGTGTTGTCAGCGTACAGGTGGAAGTGGTATCCAAATTAATTAATCAGTTTGCCGAGAGGCAGTATAGAGAGAGAACAAAAGGGGACCAATAACTGAACCTTGAGGGACTCTGACTGAGACAGGACGAGGAGAGGAGATGCTGTTGGAAAAAGAGACACTAAAAGAGTGTTGGAAGAGATAGGAGGAGAGGGCTGTGTCACAGAGACTAAGAAAGTTAGGAGAAGGAGGCCATGATCAACGGTGTCAAAGGCAACATAGAGGTCAAGAAGAATTAGTATAGAGTAGTGACCATTGGATTTGGCTGTGATTAGGTCATTTGTAACTCTAATAAGAACAGTCTCAGTAGAGTAAAGGGGGCGAAAGCCATATTGAAGAGGATCGAGGAGGGAGTTGGAATTTAGGAAGTGAGTCATACTCCAGATGGCCACTCCAGAACCTTCACCTTTTTTCTTCTGTAACAACTGGTGGGTTAAATTGGCCTTGTGCTTAGAGTAATTGTCATGCTGGAAAGTCCAAGAGCGGCACATGCGCAGCCTTCATGCAGAAGAATGCAAACTGTCTGCCAGTATTTTCTGATAACAAGCTGCATTCATCTTGCCATCAGTTTTCACAAGATTCCCCATGTCTTTAAAGCTCACACCCCCCCAAACATCAGTGAGCCATCACCATGCTTCGCAGTAGGGATGGTATTCTTTTCACTATATCCTTGTTGACCCCTCTCAAAACATAGCGCTTATAGTTGTGACCATTAAGCTCTATTTTGATCTTGTCACTTCAAATTACAGTGTGCCCAAAGCTGCGTGTCAAGGTGTTGTTTGGTATATTGTAACCAGGCTTTTTTGTGGCACTGGCACATTAAAGTCTTCTTTCTGGAAACTCGACCTTGCATCTCATTTTTGTTCAAGTATCGTATTGTGCTCTTTAAAAACAACATCACCATATTTTTCCAGAGCTGTCTGTATTTCTCCTGAGGTTACCTGTGGGTTTTTCTTTGTATCCTGAACAATTCTTCTGGCAGTTGTGCCTGAAATATTTCCTGGTCTACCTGAACTTGGCTTGGTATCAAGAGATCCCTGAATTTTTCACTTCTTAATAAGTGATTGAACAGTACTGACTGGCATTTTCAGTGCCTTGGATATCTTTTTATACCCTTTTAAATATTTATCAAGTTCCATTCCATCCACGTGAGAGCTAACAAACTAATTGACTATTTATACATAGACACTAATTGCAATTTAAAAAAGCCACAGGTGTGGGAAATTATCCTTTAATTGCAATTTTACCTTGTGTGTGTCACCTTGTGTGTCTGTAACAAGGCCAAACATTCAATAGTATGTAAACTTTTGATCAGGGTCATTTGGGTTATTTCTTGTATCATTATGATTTAAAAAGGAGGTAAACAACTATGTGATAATATATAACTTTATATGATCACTATCCTTCAATAAAATGTTGTTGGTTTTTTGCATGATCAGTCATATTTTCAAAACCAAAATTTCTGCCGGGGCATGCAAACTTTTGACCACAACTGTATGCTGCTTTCATGTGGTAAATTCTAGAAACGTGTCTTCTATTGTTAAAAGACCATTTGACATCCATAAAGAACTTCAGCTTTATTGATGAGGAGTATCCCAATTCAAAGACACTTTATAAACACAGATTTCTATGGGAAATTCTCACTTTTATATTAAATGAATTAACCTCCCTAGGCTGTCAAACAAACAGCAAGGGATGTTTCTTCCTGCTTTGGTAAGCTCTCTTGAGCTACTGGAAGTGGCAGGTTCACTCTACATACCTCCTTCTCAGACCTCAATTCAGAAAGCGATGCAGTGCACAAGTACACAAACTGATGCACGTACACATTTAGGTTCACCTGCATGCATGGGTGGAGGATTTCAGAAGCTTCTCTCTGGGGAAATGGAGGATGGCTTGCAAAAGTTGTAGTTCATGAGAACTGCAGCTTTTTTAAGCTCTTTCAAGATATACCCTCAACCAATGCATGGATGGAAAATGCATGAATGTATTTATCGGGGGTATGTATACTAAACAGTTTGTTTGTCCATTTGGGCAGTGAAGTGTCAATTTAAGTAAATATAAGTGTCTGTGAAACAGAGGTTTTTGTGATCACACAATCAAAATGTATATCAATAAAACTCATCTAAGAGCAATACAGTTTCTTTTTTAGCACGTACTAAATCATCATGTGTGGGAGTTCATTGTAACAGCTTGTTATAAAACCATGCTGTATTAGATGGTATGGTGCTATAAAATGGTAATACAGAAAGAAAACCCTTACATCCCCCAAAAAAAGCCCCTCTTTGGTTCTAAATTAAAACTCTTGGTTATCAGTTTCTGCAATACTCTTGGTAATGGTATACATATAGCCAAAGCAGACAATAATTGACAGAAAAAGTATAGGCCTGAGTCAATGCTTTAGGGTACAAGGTGCAAAATACAGACTACGGGTGGTGAAGAAGAAGAAAAAAAAAAAACAATCAACATATGATATAAATAGCTGTGGGTATTTAATACCAAAATAGCCTACATACTTTTTGTAGTTAATAAGGTTTATTTTTATTAAATGCACTAACTATGCATTTTCAGATGGTAGTTGTGTTGTTAGTGGAACATTAACACAATTTTAGTCCTATTTTAGTCATCTGAATTGCTTTAGTTTTAGTCTAGTTTTAGTCGACTAACTCTAAAAAAGATTTGTCCACTAAAATTTGACTAAAATCGTTAGTAGACAAAATGAACACTGGTTTATAGGTCAGTGGGGGTGCACACAAATGTCCTCTCAATTCCCAGAATTCTTGTGCAGGAAGTGTGGCAAATTCCATGATCTGTTGTATGTAACTCCTCATTGTTTAGAGTGCTATAGAATGCCCACTCCCAACACTGACAGTACCCAGGCACTCCCTAGTTAGCAATACCGGCTGACTGATTAGTCACTAAGTAGCTATACTATAAGACCGGTGGTATAAATCCAACAGTTTTCTTTCCAGACTTTTTTTATTGCATTATATTTATTGGGGGTATATCTAGTAAAAAGCACTACTTGTTTTGCCCATTAGGGCAGTGTTGTGTCAATTTAAATAAATATAAGTGTCTGTGCATCTTTTATGACACAATTAAAAATAGAAAGATTAAGGGGGGCGTAGTTTCGCTTCCAACTAAGATGGCCACATAAACCATCAGTTCCTCCGACACGAGACCAAATACAGCGATTACACCGGCATTTCTCGCCTTAAAAACCATTGACACCTGCAGGACCGAGTGCTCTAACACCATGGCACACCACCCTGTTAAAAAATTGAAACAGAAACCGGTGTACAAATGTCAAACTTAATTTACTTGCGTCCCACTCCCAGCCCTACCCTTTCTTCTTTTTGTAACCCTCACCCTTTTGTACCCCTCACTGTTATATAAAACAATAAAATACCAATAGAAAAGAAATAAGACAAGATAATTAAACCAGAGGTTTTTGTGATCACACAATCAAAATGTATATCAATAAAACTCATCTAAGAGCAATACAGTTTCTTTTTTAGCACGTACTAAATCATCATGTGTGGGAGTTCATTGTAACAGCTTGTTATAAAACCATGCTGTATTAGATGGTATGATGCTATAAAATGGTAATACAGAAAGAAAACCCTTACATCCCCCAAAAAAGCCCCTCTTTGGTTCTAAATTAAAACTCTTGGTTATCAGTTTCTGCAATACTCTTGGTAATAGTATACATATAGCCAAAACAGACAATAATTGACAGAAAAAGCGTGGGCCTGAGTCAATGCTTTAGGGTACAAGGTGCAAAATACAGACTACGGGTGGTGAAGAAGAAGAAAAAAAAACAAAAAAAACAATCAACATATGATATAAATAGCTGTGGGTATTTAATGCCAAAATAACCTACATACTTTTTGTAGTTAATAAGGTTTATTTTTATTAAATGCACTAACTATGAATTTTCAGATGGTAGTTGTGTTGTTAGTGGAACATTAACACAGTCATTCACTAAAGTGTGTATTCAAAGCACATTTAAAGTGAATTTCAAATTTAAGGCCTAAATAGCTGGATTGAAAACAAATATCTAATTTAGCTATGCTTCCAGTTTAGCAGACACTATATAATAAATTGAACATGTATTAGAACATCTCTTAGATACATTCATAACTTGAACTAATAACTTAATAAAACATCTCTAAGCTATGTGAATCACTTGAAAATCTTCTGCAAACTTCAAAAGATATGTACTTTAGTTATTTTGTATGTTTTTTGACGAATACATGTTGAAATAAAAATAGATCCTATGCAAGTTCTGTTGTTTTAGGAACATTTATGTTTGAGTAGTTTTACTTATATTATTTTAATTTTCTTTCCCACTTTGTTAGCAGTATTTTTAGAATATATTAAGCAATGCAAACAGTCTTAATATATATGGATGTAAAAAGGAAACATAAATGAGGACAGAACAATATGAAAATGTATGCACCTTCCTGAGGAAGGTCCCTGTGTGGACCGAAACGTTGATTTCTTGTTCAATGGAATAAAATACACTTTTTTCATATTCTAAGTCCGTGAGTGCAGTCTAATTTCTACACTTATATTCATCAAAGAACCCCTAATGGACGTGAACCCGGCAAATTATACCACTGGATAACAGTAGGACTTTTAAGCGTGAGTGCAAGGATTTACTCATTTTTTGCATATTTAGAGCAGTAGATAACTATTGAAAACTGTGCTTGGCCGTCTGCAAAGGAAGGCATGACCAGCCTGAGAGGATGTATGAATAAAAAAATAGAAAAAAATATTTTTTCTTCATTCCATGTGGGAAAAGTGACTGGTTCAAAAAAACCTGCTCTACCAGCAGCAGTAGATATCCATGGGTGAAGTAGGACATAGTATTAAAGTCTTATTTCTTGTTTGTTTATAACAGTGTTAATTTTGGCAGCAAATTTCTATATAGTTTTAGTCACAGTCTTTTGACTAAAAAGCCATTTTAGTTTTAGTCGTATTTAGTCGTATTTTTTTTTTATTCGACTAAATCTCTAGTAGATTTTAATCAACTAAATCTCTAGTAGATTTTAGTTGACACGACTAAAATCTAATGGGTTTAGTTAAAGCCTTTATCTGTCTCTTTTGCCACTTACCCTGCTCTTCTTTGTCTCTTTTGCCCCTTCCACAGCCCCTCTGTGGTCTGGCAATTTTTGTGGCAACTTTTAATTTAGTTTTAGTCATAGTCTTTTGACTAAAAAGCCATTTTAATTTTAGTCCTATTTTAGTCATCTGAATTGCTTTAGTTTTAGTCTAGTTTTAGTCGACTAACTCTAAAAAAGATTTGTCCACTAAAATTTGACTAAAATTGTTAGTAGACAAAATTAACACTGGTTTATAGGTCAGTGGGGGTGCACACAAATGTCCTCTCAATTCCCAGAATTCTTGTGCAGGAAGTGTGGCAAATTCCATGATCTGTTGTATGTAACTCCTCATTGTTTAGAGTGCTATAGAATGCCCACTCCCAACACTGACAGTACCCAGGCACTCCCTAGTTAGCAATACCGGATGACTGATTAGTCACTAAGTAGCTATACTATAAGACCGGTGGTATAAATCCAACAGTTTTCTTTCCAGACTTTTTTTATTGCAATATATTTATTGGGGGTATATCTAGTAAAAAGCACTACTTGTTTTGCCCATTAGGGCAGTGTTGTGTCAATTTAAATAAATATAAGTGTCTGTGCATCTTTTATGACACAATTAAAAATAGAAAGATTAAGGGGGGCGTGGTTTCGCTTCCAACTAAGATGGCCACATAAACCATCAGTTCCTCCGACACGAGACCAAATACAGCGATTACACCGGCATTTCTCGCCTTAAAAACCATTGACACCTGCAGGACCGAGTGCTCTAACACCATGGCACACCACCCTGTTAAAAAATTGAAACAGAAACCGGTGTACAAATGTCAGACTTGATTTACTTGCGTCCCACTCCCAGCCCTACCCTTTCTTATTTTTGTACCCCTCACCCTTTTGTACCCCTCACTGTTTTATAAAACAATAAAAAACCAATAGAAAAGAAAAAATAAAAGATAATTAAACCAGAGGTTTTTCTGATCACACAATCAAAATATATACATGAAACTCATCTAAGAGCAATACATTGTCTTTTTTTAACACATTCTAAGTTCCTTGTAACAGATTATGATAAAACCATGCTGTTAGATGGTGTGATACTATAAAAAGGGTAATATGGAAAGAAAACCCTTATATCCACAAAAGGCTTTTCTTTCGTTCTAAATTTTAACTCTTGCTTATTAGTTTCTGCAATATTCTGGGTAATGGTATACATAAACACAAAACAGACAATAACTAACAAGAAATGCATGAGACTGAGTCAATGCCTTGGGGTACAAAGTGCAAAATACAGGCTCTGGGTGGTGCTGGTAAAATAAATCAATAAAGATATGATATAAATAGTTGAGGGCATTTTAAGGTTGATGAGTCAAGAAAGAGACAAAAGAGCAGCAATACTAAAAAAAAGCCTACACGAATATGGAAAATGAATAAGATTTATTTTTATTAAATGCACTAACTATACATTTTCAAATGTTAGTTGTGGTATTAGAGTAAATGGTACATAGTTATTCATTTAAGTGAGAATTTAAATAAGCTGTAGTTGTTCTGGTGACTAAAGTGTCCCTGTAAGGTCTAAATAATTAGATTGGGGAAAAAAAAAAAATCTCTCAATTAACTATGATTGCAAATTAGATACTTTGATCTAAAAATTATAATTCATTTTAAACTCACTTTCAAATCTCACTCTAGCGAATAACCCTGCATATAGTTAATATATAATTAACTGAACACATATTAGACAATAACTACATCCATACCTACTTTCATAAAACCTGCATACTAAGATACGCTAAAAAGCGTATCAATTAAACTGTTAATAGCTCCCGGCTGATTCCTCGCTTGCAACTGTCATTAGTCTAAAACAATCCTTACCTTTTTGTGTCACTTTACCCCACTCCCTCTAGCATGTAAGCTCATTGAGCAGGGCCCTCAACCCCTCTGTTCCTGTGTGTCCAACTTGTCTGGTTAGAACTACATGTCTGTTCATCCACCCATTGTAAAGCACTGCGGAATTTGTTGGCACTATATAAATAATAATAATAATAATAATAATAATAATAATAATAATAATAATAATAAAAAAAGTATTTTAGTTATTTTGTATGTTTTTTTACAAAAAAATGAAACTGTGCAAGCCTTTGTTTTACTTTTATTATTTTATTATTAAAAAATTTATTATTTTAATATTATTTCACATTTTGTGAACAGTGTTTTTAAAATGCATTATTAAACGAAACCAAGGGATGCTAGGGCTGCTCTCACCTGAACATGATTATATTATAGGGTGCTGCTGGGGTCAATCTACTCAACATACAAAATCCATAATCCAGCGCTCTCGTTCATTCACTAAACAGAGATTTAAAGTCTCACAGATTTAAAAACACCTCATCTAGAAAACATACAATCTTATATACAGTATCTCACAAAAGTGAGTACACCCCTGAATTTTTGTAAATATTTTATTATATCTTTTCAAGTGTACATCTAGTATAACAGTGTATATTTGCTGTCCCCTCACAATAACTCAACACACAGCCATTAATGTCTAAACCGTTGGCAAAAAAAGTGAGTACACCCCAAAGTGGAAATGTCCAACTTGGGCCCAATTAGCCATTTTCCCTCCCCGGTGCCATGTGACTCATTAGTGTTACAAGGTCTCAGATGTGAACGGGGGGCAGGTGTGTTAAATTTGGTATTATAGCTCTCACACTCTCTCATACTGGTCACTGGAAGTTCAACACATCATGGCAAAATACTCTCTGAGGATCTGAAAAAAAGAGTTGCTCTACAAGATGGCCAAGGGTATAAGAAGATTGCCAAGACCCTGAAACTGAGCTGTAGCATGGTGGGCAAGACCATACAGCGGTTTCACAGGAGAGGTTCCACTCAGAACAGGCCTCGCCATGGTCGACCAAAGAAGTTGAGTGCACGTGCTCAGAGTCATATCCATAGCTTGTCTTTGGGAAATAGATGTATAAGTGCTGCCAGCATTGCTGCAGAGGTTGAAGGGGTGTAAGGTCAGCCTGTCAGTGCTTAGACCATACGTTGCACACTGCATCAAATTGGTCTGCATGGCTGTCGTCCCAGAAGAAAGCCTCTTCTAAAAACCCTGCAAACAGTTTTCTGAAGGATTACTAGAACTATGTCCTGTGGTCCGATGAGACCAAGATAAACTTATTTTGGTTCATATGGTGTCATGCATGATGAGGAGTACACAGACAAGTGTGTCTTGCCTACAGTCAAGCATGGTGGTGGGAGTGTCATGTTCTGGGCCTGCATGAGTGCTGCCGGCACTGGGGAGCTACAGTTCATTGAGGGAACCATGAATGCCAACATGTACTGTGACATACTGAAGCAGAGCTTGATCCCCTCCCTTTGGAGACGGGGCTGCAGGGCAATATTCCAACATGATAACGACCCAAACACACCTCCAAGATGACCACTGCCTTGCTAAAGAAGCTGAAGATAAAGGTGATGGACTGGCCAAGCATGTCTCCAGACATAAACCCTGTTGAGCATCTGTGGGGCATCCTCAAACAGAAGGTGGCGGAACGCAAAGTCTCTAACATCCACCAGCTCCATGATGTCATCATGGAGGAGAGGAACATGACTCCAGTGGCAACATGTGAAGCTCTGGTGCACTCCATGCCCATGAGGGTTAAGGCAGTGCTGGAAAATAATGGTGGCCACACAAAATATTGCCACTTTGGGCATTCCACTTAGGGGTGTACTCACTTTTGTTGCCAACGGTTTAGACATTAATGGCTGTGTGTTGAGTTATTTTGAGGGGACAGCAAATTTACACTGGTATACAGGCTGTACACTCACTACTTTACATTGTAGCAAATTACATCCTTGTGTCATTTCTTCTGTAGCCCATGGAGCAGTGCAGCTAAGGGGAATGGGCCTTGACATTGCTAGGAGACAGGCATAGAATAAGGGTATGTGTGGATTGGCTATGTGGATATTGAGGGTGGGTTTTTGGGTAAGGGGAGTATATATATGGGGCCATTTTAGATAAGGGGACATCTTACTTAATCCTCACTTACCTGTTGTTGTCCCACCCTCCCTCCCTTTTTTTCAGTGTATAGCTCCCGCTTGGTCACGGCGGTGGGGGATGGATAGAAAAGTTGGGGGGTAGGTCATTTGGTCATAGGTATGTTAGTTTTAGTTCGCTAAGAACAGTTAAGTTTGGAATGGTATTGGTAAGTTCAAGCTTGTCGGTAGCTCCGAACCTGATGTGTGTAGGGTGTATCTTGGTATACCCCTACATTGTAACAGCTGGAAAATCATGCCATCTGTGGCAATGGTTTATGTTTTATGTTAATTTATTTATATGTTATAGTTGGTATCAATAATTGTTTATGTGGGTCATTGTCGGGTAGCTATGTTAAAGGAAAGGGGGTTAATTGTGTATTATGTATTGTGTTGACAATGACCTTATAATTTTATATGTTACCTTTTATATAATTAAAGCTGTGATATTAATTTTCCAATACAAGGTGTCTAAGTATTTTTTTTTTTTTGGGGGGGGGGGGGGTATGGGGTTAATTAAGCAAATGCCAAAAGGGGACTATGCATATGTCAAGTGTCACATGAAAAGACATAATAATACTGTATGTATGTAAAAATAAAATACATACATGAGGACATAACAATATGAAAATGTATGCATAGTTAGAGCAGTAGTTATATAATGAAGTCTGCAAGGAATGGTATGACTAGCCTGAGAGGAAGTATTAATAAAAATAAAAAAATAAAAAAGAGAAAAACATATTTTTTTTCCTCATCCCATGTGGGAAAAGTGAAAGGTTCAAAAAGACTTTTAAGCAGCAGTAGATATCCATGGGTGAAGTATGGCATAGTATTAAAGTCTTATTTCCTGTTTCTTTATACCTCCTCCCCTCATCCTGTCTCGGTTGGAGTCCCCCAAGGCTCTGTCCTTGGTCCCCTTCTATTTTCTCTTTATACTGCCTCTCTTGGCAAACTTATTACCTCTTTTGGATTCCACTACCACCTCTACGCTGATGACACCCAGCTATATCTCTCCTCCCCGGACCTCTCCCCTGCCGTCCTGCAACGTGTCACTGCTTGCCTTTCTTCCATCTCTGACTGGATGTTCTCCTGCTTTCTGAAACTCAATCTCTCAAAAACTGAGCTCCTTGTCTTTCCTCTTCCTAATACTGATCCTCCTCTTTCGCTTTCCCTTCAAGTTTGTGGTACCAACATCAGTCCATCCTTGCAAGCGCGCTGTCTTGGCGTCATACTTGACTCTGGTCTCACCTTTGAGCCTCACATCCAGCATGTTCCCAAATCCTGTAGATTCCATCTTAAAAACATAGCCCACATCCGCCCCTTTCTTGCACCAGATACTACCAAGGAGCTTGTCCATGCTCTAGTAATTTCCCGCATGGATTATTGTAACCCTCTCCTGATTGGTCTTCCCAAAAGCCGTATTGTACCCCTACAGTCCGTAATAAACGCTGCTGCTAGACTGATTTTCCTCTCTAGTCGTTTCTCTCACACCTTACCCCTCACCCCTCTGCCAGTCCTTACATTGGCTTCCTGTATGCTATAGGAGTCAATTCAAGGTACTAACTCACACCTATAAAGCACTGAACAACTCTAGCCCCTCTTATATCTCCTCACAGATCCATAGGTATGTCCTTTCCCGTGACCACCTCCTGTCCGTTGTCCGCACCCGTACGGCCAACTCGCGCTTGCAGGACTTCTCACGGGCGGCTCCCTTCCTATGGAATAGCCTGCCTACCGCTATCAGACTCTTCCCTAGTCTTGCATCTTTTAAGAAGTGCCTTAAAACCCATCTCTTTAGGAAAACTTATGGCCTCCAAGACTAACCCCTACCTCACATACCTGTCTCTTGCCCTCTCCTAAAGGGCAGCCCACCTTATTTGATTACAAATTCCTGTCCTAATGTGTTTTACACCCTACCTCCTATAGAATGTAAGCTCGATTGAGCAGGGTCCTCTTCAACCTATTGTTCCTGTAAGTTTATTTGTAATTGTCTTATTTATAGTTAAATCCCCTCTCATAATATTGTAAAGTGCTACGGAATCTGTTGGCGCTATATAAATGGCAATAATAATAATAATAATAATAATAATGGGGATGAACATGAATGTTCCCTCAATTCCCACAATTCTTGTGCACGAAGTGTGACAAATTCCCTGGTCTGTTATATGTAAACCTTCATTATGCAGAGTGCTAGGGACTCCAACACTAACAGTACCCAGCCACCCCCAAGTTAGCAATACCTGCTGACAAATTAGTGATTAAGTAACTCTGATACAAGACAAGTAGGATCAATCCAACAGTTTTCCTTCCGGATGTTCTCTAAATTGTACTCTTTTTATTCATTATTGTTCTTTTATTGCAGTGACTCTTATTCCTACTTTTTCCTTATTGTCTTATTGCTGTAATGTTCTAATCAATTACCATTGTGGGTAAATATGAAGGGATTTATTTGAAAATACAATTAAAACAAAGTAGTATAAAAGTATACAAAGCACAACGCGTTTCGACTTCCGTCTTCTTCCAAGGTGCATATAGTACAAGCAAATTCAGTCTCTTTAACCCCTTAAGGACACATGACATGTGTGACATGTCATTATTCCATTTTATTAAAGAAGTTTGGTCCTTAAGGGGTTAAATAAGTCCGGTAATTTCGGCGTTCCCGGGTAAAATTCTAATTCACTTCCGTGTTGTGACGTCACTTCCGGGTTCCGTCGGCATGACTTGCGTCAATGACGTCATCGCGGATTAGTTCGTGTTCTGATCTTCAACCTGGATACATCTGTGTTTAGACGCTATCTTTAGAAGTGGCATCATATTTTTAAAGAGTTCACTTGTTAATAAGGGAAATAAATCGATTTTAAACTCATCAGTCTACTTTTTGTCAATGAGTAGGATCAAATGCAACTTACAATGAAATGTATTATTAATAAATCTGATTAATAAAAACTTCTATGAATAATCAATTATACAGCATAAGGAGAGGACATGTTTTCAATAGGTTTTAAAAAATAATAAAATACAAAAATTCTAATGGGGAAATTTTAGAGATATAGAAAAAAATATTTCACAAACAAATATATATAATATATATAAAATATATATAGTAGAGAAAAAGAACATATTATAAAAGAAAGGGACATAATGCTAAAAGTCACAAATGAGGCTGATCTACTAAATAAGGGCTGCCATCTCGAAGTCCACGTTGAGTCCGCCCGGGGTCAGTGTCTCTAAATTAAAGATCCACCTCATCTCTGATAACTCTGATACAAGACAAGTACGATCAATCCAACAGTTTTCCTTCCGGATGTTCTCTAAATTGTACTCTTTTTATTCATTATTGTTCTTTTATTGCAGTGACTCTTATTCCTACTTTTTCCTTATTGTCTTATTGCTGTAATGTTCTAATCAATTACCATTGGTGCTAATTGTTTTGCTTTACTTTATGAAGCACCTATGGTGGTAAAGATTAGTCAGTTGATAAATCTCACATATAATCCTTTGCATTATATTGGTTATATTACTGTTAAAGTGCTAAAGTATGTTGACACACTGTTGTTTCTGTGTGTGATTGCGGTGTGCGTGTGACATTGCTATACTACTTAAAATATGTTTTACAGAATATTAGCAACTACACAATGTGCAGTTTTCACATTTTCAATTTTAATTTTAGCCCATTATGTCCTACAAAGTCTGGACTTTAACACCATTAGGACTTATTCTTTATTTAAGACCAATATAAAAAATAAGTAACATTTACATGGCCTTGATAATAATGCACATTTAAAAATAATAAGGTTATTACAGGCTAGGTATGCATGTCTAGATTGCTGAACTGCACTGCCAAAGCAGAGGTAGGCAGATCATCAGGGCATGAGGAGTATAATAGATAACACAGAAAATAAGTAATCATTTATAAGTCAGGCATAGAAAAAGAAGCATGTTGGTCCATTATGTCTAACTATTAGGTATTATAAACGTGGTACATAGGCATGCTAGGCTAAATTTAAATTATGTGAGAATAGCTAAACCTGAAGATTACAGTTGAATTCAAAACATGCCAGCCATGCATATGAGAGATTATCACTGCGGCTAATATTGTAAGAGACTTCAGACAATTAGCTAAATATAGAAGCTCTAATACCGCTGGGTTTAAAAAAGCATTTGAAATGAGCAAAGTTTAGGGGAAGCCCTAGATAGAACATCATATAGTACTACAATGCAGATATGGCAGAGATTACTGATATTCTGTCAGGAGTCACATTACACTGCATATGGGCCAGATACGAGAGTCCAGCTCCACACCAAGTTTATCTTCTTTACTCTCCTCCATCACATCTTCTAGCAGGCATCGTTGAACTTTCCCTTGACGGCTAGAAAGGAGGCTGCAAATCCACATAGCTTCGGCCCCAGGGCTTGAGGAGGGCCAGTGCCCTATGTCCATGAATCTTCCACTCCTGAATGGTGGGATCTGGAGCCTGCAGGGTCACCGATACATGGGCAACCTCTTCATTGTATGGACGGTGGCTGGGAGGAAACTCCGAGAGGGCCCCCCTGCTTAGAAGAAGGACACATAGCTGAGTCTTCAGTGTAGGACTTAACAACTAGAGGAGTAAGTTGTGCAGATCGGTTGTGGATATGAAGCCAGAATTTCTGAAAGATTGCATCAAACCAGGCATTAAAGAGGTCCTTCCAGCTCAGGCCCTCTTGACTGACAAGAATTTCCGAAACAGCAGACATCTTGGCAATTCCACGTGATGCAGAGATTTCACACTTTCAGATTTCTGTACAGGAGCGTATGTTTCTCCAACGGCCTAGCGGAGGGGAGTACGGTGCTTTGCTTGTCCACAGGAGTGCCTTGGTGAGCCCAGGCTAAGAAATCGGCTGCTTCCCCCACCACAGGAACACACCATGCCGCGATGAGTCAGAGGCACGAGCTGCACTCTACTCAGCGCAGCACGAGTCAGGATCAGTACTGGGTTGCTGGGAGTGTGCTAGGCATCAGCTCTGAGGCCGGAGAAGTGTATAGTAGGGTATATAAGCCCCCTGATTCACCAATTGCTCAAATCTGTTGGGAGCTTGTGACCCATGCAACCAGTCAGTATGGCGATCAAGCCATTAGGACTTATTGGGATGTCCTAATGTTATGGTATCTGCACACACCAGGGAGACTCAGGTATCATTTCATACCTGGGGCTCCCCTCTGTCAGCAGGATCCATATTTAGAAGCCCCTGACTGAAAGATAGCTGTATGCAGCACTTAAAGTTAACACTGCATATAGTCCATTATATATTTTTTCTCCTGGTGGTGATTCTCAGGCTGCAAGCTGTTTAAGGGAGACACCAGGCTCTTAAAAGACCTTACCAGGTTCTCCCTGTTTGACCCCTGCTGACTGTGATCGGTGCTGGGTTCCACATGCTGAGCAGTACCAATAACAGTGTGATCATCAGAGGCAGCATGAGAAGCAGATCTCTCAGTCATACTAAAAAAAACAGCCAGCATATTGAGGTCAAAGACCACCCTCTACAATTTTAACTAGGAAATCCCTGTTCTTATATGTGTACTGATATTATCAGTGGGAATTGTTTAGGGTGGGGATAGTGTTAGGTTAAGGTAAGGTTAATGCAGGGTTACTGGTAAGATTAGAGGGTAAGGTAGGGTAAGGTAGGTAAATGGTTAGAGTTAGTGTAGGCAAGGGTTATGGGTAGGGTTATCATAAGTTGGGCTTTTAAGGGTAGGCTTAGCGTTAAAAAACAAAAATGAGTTGAGACTCAAAATATATGAGGCATTTAAATGTCAGAACTGTGAATGTGCTTAGTTATTTTTCTTTAGGTGCACATAATGTAATAAAAATGTATTTTTCTTTAGGTGCACATAAATAATAAAAAATTATTCAAAGCATCATAGTTTTTTTCTCCCTATTGTTTCACATTTAACACTTAAATACAAATTATATTTCCTATTAACGAAATATATATGGGTGGATTGGCGCTATTAATACTGTTATAAAAAGTGAACAGCAACTACCCCCAAGTGCCAAGTAAATCACCAAAAGGCACTGTACAAATATAATAGATGATAGAGAAAAAGAAGTAGGGGGGTGCTATACAAACAAAAAACACAGTGTTATACTTATGTCTGTACATGGATGATCTGTCAGTAATCTACTGGATCAATCTAGAAGGAATAAACATAATGTACATAGCATAATACTGTATAACAAATCTGTGTGTGAACAATTTCTGGTATTGGGTCACTCACGATCTATAGAGCCTATAATAGCAGGCTCTGATTGTATCGGCTCCTGAAATATGCAGCAGACTGTGTAGTCCAGCGAGACCAGCTTTTGCCGTTTTCAGATGTTCCCCCGATCACACCACAGCTCGAATAACCAAGTGGGTAAATATGAAGGGATTTGTTATACAGTATTATGCTATGTACATTATGTTTATTCCTTCTAGATTGATCCAGTAGATTACTGACAGATCATCCATGTACAGACATAAGTATAACACTGTGTTTTTTTTTGTATAGCACCCCCCTCCTTCTTTTTCTCTATCATCTATTACATTTAACACTTAATGTTGTGTTAGCTATACATTAGACATGTGCAATTTGTTTCATCCCAAATTTAAATTTTGCCGAATTTTGGCAATTCGGACATTTGGATGCTTCAGAATGTCCGAATTGCCAAAGTGCCAAATTTCGGAAGTGCCGAACCGAATTGCCAAAGTGGCGAATTTCGGAAGTGCCAAAGTGCTTCGGATTTGTGAAAAGTGGCAAACAGGAGAGGGAGGGAAAATTAAGGGAATGATGACAGGAATCTAACCCTAACCCTAACCGTAGCTCTACCCCTAACCCTAGCCCTACCCCTAACCCTAGCCCTACCCCTATCCCTACCCCTAACCCCAACTCAACCCTTAACCCTAACCCTTACCTAACCCCTAACACGAACCCTACCCTTAACCCTAACACTAAACCTACCCCTAACCTAACCCCTGAGTGACCATCAGCTTATTAGTCACCTCTCCTACCAAGGCCCTTCTCCCCTGATTGCTACGTTATCTTCATTTTAAGAAGACTCTTGGGAACCTTTAATGCAGACAACATTTGTTGTAGTCTTGAGCAGATTTGTGCCATAACACAATCCTGTCTCAGAGCTCTGCAGGCTGTTTCTTTGACCTCATAGCTTGCTTTTTGCTCTGAAATGAATTATGAGCTGTGAGACCTTATATAGACAGTGTAAATATATCTCAAGTATCCACAGAATTTAAAGGGTGTAAAAGGGTCTAAATGTTAAATTGACTTTTCATTTTTTTTTTTATTTATAACTTAGCTAAGTTTTCAAAAGTCGTTTCTTTCCTTTGCCGTTATGGGGTATTGACTGTAGATTGATGAGCAAAAAATGTTTTTTAACAACTGTAGCATAAGTAGTAGTGGTAGAAACTGTAGCATAAGGCTGCAACTAATTATTATTGTTTATTATTTTTAAAGCTCCATCGCTTTCCGCAGCTCTTTTCATAGGTACAATGATATGAGCAAATAGACAAATTGCAATATAAATGAGACAATACAACAATTGACAAACTAATAGAGGGGGAGATTTCCCATTGGAACCATCAATCTAAAAAAAAATGAAAAAGAGGAAGTGGTTGATATACTTTCTGAATATACATTATATGGATATGGATACAAACTATAGGGTAGTGATTGCTTCCATGGTACTTGGTCACACCTTGCGTTAAGCTTGTTAATGTTCTAAAGCTTTGGTCAATCTTCTGCACTTGTGTTTTTTTTACAATCTTTATTGTTTTGTTATAGAGAAAATATTTATGGTCTGAAAATTTATATATCATGGTAATATACATAAGTTACATTGCGACCAAGACGGAGTTGAAATCTGGTATGTGCATTGTAATGTGCAGTGGAAAGTCTGTACGTGCATACTTTCATCCTATCGTTAGTGTGTCTGGCACTGTGGCTGAGATGGGTGTTTAGGATGTACACTAATGGTCTGATATATTTTATCTCAAGTTACCGAGAGAGAAAGAGAGAGCAAAAATAAGAAAAAAACATGAGGGGGAAATGGGGGAGGAGAGAGGGTTTGGACTTGTCCCACGCCATCCCGGCTCATTGCTTTTAGGTCAAATCAAATTGTAAATAAGGCATCAGATGCACCTCTCCAACATACCATATGATCTAGGTTAAAGTGGTGAACCAGTATCTACAGGCAATAGTTATTCTGCATTTGGAAATTACCAGGCCCAGGCCCAGGTCCAGTAACAGAGGAGGGAAGCTGTGAGAGTTTCCATATCATAGATTTCCTCCAATTTCATCATCCATTGATGAAAGGAGTAGGTCAGGTCAGTATCCAGAATCTTTTTAATCACAGTATGAATACATCTGTAATAGGGAGCCAGTAATGAGCATGACCTCCACTTATGCAGATCTATACCCACCTCCTCCGCATCCAAGAAATTTCTTACATTTTCTTATAGATGTATAATGTCATAACAGAGGAAGGAAACATGAGAGTGGCTAACCTTTATATTTCATTTCTGTGTATATTAAGGGGGTATATGATTTGTCTGGGGTAGAGGAAGGGAGTACTCACAGTTGAAATGGGAGTTTAACATCATTAATACTGTCAGGAAGGAGTAATGTGCATCAGCTCAAGCGCATTTGTAGGCAGTGCAACTAAATAAAGACCCTTTCACTGTTTATTTGCTTGAATAAAGGGTTATGTAGATGGACAACATGTGAATATGACATAAGACAAAGCACCAGTTATTAAAATTGCAATTGTCACATGTACAACAATTACAAGGAATTACCATTTTAATGAGCTACTAGAGACTACTAATAGGTTACTAGAGACTATGACAAGGACCTGGTTTCATTTTGGCGCAAGTTTAAAAAGCCCTAGCATCTTGTGTTATGAAAGCAGCACCAAAGCGTATCCTTAATGTCATAATTTGTGTGATCCTGGAATGGGACAGGATGTCCAATGACAATTTTGATGTCAGAATAATGCATGCCGAGGGGCGTGTCTTGGCCACCATCTTAGATGGCCACGTTTTAGAGAGGCTCCTGGAAAAGGGGGGCAATTTCGGTCATAAAGTACCAATTTAATTGAAATGGAGAAATTCTACCTATGAATATTAATAGCTAATACAATTCCTAACATGGAGAAACTGAAGAAAGTTGAAAAATCCGTACCTGTCACGAAGAAAACGGGAACAGGAGCTGGTGGGGTGAGTAAGGGTGCCCAGGCTCACTCCCCCGCTTCAAAATCCGTCTTGCGGCTGGTTTCGCCGCTTAAAATATCGTTGGTGGCGCCAGGGAAATCCCTCCCCACCTCCCTCCCGGTCTCCCATGCCAAAACTTATGCATGTGCGGTCGCGACCCGCTCGCAGCATCCAGAGAGCGGCGGGACCGCGGCCACACTAGCCGACACCTCTGTGTGCGTCTCAGAGTGCTCCGAGCACTCAGCATGCTCGGAGCACAAAGCTGTGTCTCCCGTGAGCGGCAAGGACCACCCAGCAAGCCCCTCGCGGTCTCAGCATAGAGCAGCCCGGTTGCTCACTTACAAAAGTGACCGGGCTGCAAGTGAAGGGGAGGGTAGTGTGAGGTCTCGCTCCCCATTGGGATCCTCGGCCTCCAGGTTGTCGGTCCCGGTGGGGGGGGGGGCTCTGCTATCCGACCCAATACTCTTAAAGGCACAGTAAGGGCTATGGAAAGCCCAGAGGTCCAAAATATGGAACTAGGAGCTGAAATGCTCCAAAAAAGTACTTTCTCTGCACTACCACAGATAAAAGGTCATGATGCCACAACAAAGATGGCTGCCAGACCAGACATTGTGTATTCCACTCCCAAGATGGCCACTGCCACCTCCAATATGGCTACCACCACATTTATAGCAGCGACTTACAATCCTAATATGCCACCTGAACTGGCAGATGATCTGCCACCATCAGATGGCATGATAATACAACTCATTAAAGATTTGAGAGTCGATCTGAAAAACGACTTTAAGAAAGACTTTGACACTTTATATGGAGCCATGGAGGGCATTAATCAGCGGACGGAAATAATAGAGAATAGATTGCACTCTCAAGAGCAATCTCACCTGGATTTGGTTGAAACTGTAAAAGAGCTTCAGAAGCAAGTACACCAACAAGCGGAAAAATTAGCGGACGCCGAGGATAGAAGTAGGCGTAATAACCTAAGGATCAGGGGGATCCCTGAAAATATAGACTCTCTGGAATTACAAAGTTATTTCCAGGTAATGGTGAAGTCAGCTCTACCAACTGCTAAAAATACGGATCTGCTACTGGACCGCATCTATAGATTGCCTAAACCCGGTAATGCACCTGCTGCACCCAAAGATGTGATAGTGAGATTTCACTATTACCACATTAAAGAGGAATTTCTGGGTGCAGTACGCACGTCAGGTCTCACGGGGGACTACAGCGGTATGAAGGTCTTCCAAGACTTCTCTGCCCAAACAATGAGGCGATGCAGAGAATTTCAACTTTTTACTGCGGAACTAAGACGAAGAGGGATAAGATATAGATGGGGATTCCCGGTTAAAGTCCTTTTCCGCATGGATGGCAGGAATTTCATAATCACGTCGCCTGAGGAAGGAATGGAACTCATCCAATCCATGAATAGAAGTCAGGTATCGCCTCATAGACTATCGCCATCTACTCCTCTGCAGGCCAGCAAGAGAAACAAATCGGACACTTCCTGAGTTTCTAGTTCATAGGGCTACAGTCTTCATTTTCCACGGTCGTAAATCGTTCGACACTTCAAGTTAAGATGTTCTCCCTATCTTCACTAAGGATTTTTTTTTTTTTTTATATATACACGTTTATCTTCATGATTTTTTTTTTCTCTATTGATTTTTATGGCTTGGTTCTGAGAAAACGTTATCTCTGCAACAGGCTTTCGAGTCCTGTTCCAGTCTGGAGATTTAGCGGGATTACTTTGGATTTTGACTTGTTTCTCCTGGTTATGACTGTCCTTAGAGTTTGCACACCAATGATTATTTGACATAAGACTTAACGGTTTATTTCAGAAACCGATTTGACCACTTAAATCTTTCCAAATTTTTACAATCAATATTGTTTTATGGTCCCTTGTTTTTTTTGTATATCATTTCATATTTAATTTTATTATTTTTTTTTATTGTTCTGTGATTTTTTTCCTTTCAAATGTCATATTTTACAGCTGCCTCTTTGTTTTATTTTATTTTTTATTATTCTTTTTTTTAATTTTTTTATTTTTTGTTTATTTATATTGCTCCCCTTGTATCCAGCAGCCTTCTCTCCCCCCAACCTGGGCCTAATACCCTGAGATGGAGAAACTTTTTTTGCTCTCCCTCATGGCCCTTTTTCACTGTTTGTTTATTTCCCCTGATAGGGGTGTATACCCAAGTTTTTTGTACCCCGTTGATATTTTTATTTTTCTATTTTCTTTGACCATCCATTCTTTAAAATTTGGTAGAAATGTTTCCAGATCACGAATCACAGAAATGCCTCATACAAAAATGCATATTATGTGGCATCAGCGACTTGCACAAATTTGTTCATTTATTCCCGTACACACATGTACACATCTTGAGTTTGTTGTGACAGTATTGTTGGATGTTTCTTTATTGGAAGGCGGTTGTTCGGACTCTCACAAAGTTGAATGTTCTTTTACTCTTTATCAAGCATTGCTGTTCCATAAATTATGGTTTTAAAATATATGTCATTTAATGTGAGAGGCCTGAACACCGCCCACAAAAGACGCTTACTATTCAAAGAAGCAAAATCCAACAAATCAGATGTCATCTGTGTACAGGAAACGCATTTTAAAAATGATAAAACACATAAGATTATGTCAAAGCTTTTCCCAGTCCAATATCATAGCACTTATAAATCCAAGTCTAGAGGTACATCGATTTTCTTCCACAGGAATGTAGCATGTTCGACGAACAAAGTAATGACGGATGATGACGGGAGGTATTTAATATGGATAGGTTCACTTAACACTATTGAATATACCATAGTGAACGTGTATTTTCCCAACACCGGTCAGTTGCAGTTCTTCAGGAAATTGATGGACTTAGTCAATGAGAATGTGAGAGGCAGCTTGGTAATGTGTGGCGATACGAATTTTGTTATGGATGGTGAATTGGATAATGCTAGGGAAGACAATGATCAACAACATAGAGGGGACAGCGACAGATTAGCAAACAAATGTTCCAGATACATGATTGAATGTGGTTTATATGATTCCTGGAGACTGATGCATGAGAATGAAAGAGATTTTCCGTATTATTCTGTATCTAAAAATATGTATTCCAGGCTGGACAGGTTTATGGTCCAGTGCGCTTTAATCCCGCACATCTTGAAATCTGATATCTTAGACATTAACTGGTCTGACTATGCTCCAATCATAATGCATATTGACGAAATTGTTTCTTCAGCCCCGAATAGATCCTGGAAATTAGGCGATTATTTATTAAACGATGTTGTGAACAGATCATTGACGGAGAAAGCCTTGAGCCTTATTTTTTGGAAAATGCCTCACCCGAGGTTCCTGGCGAGGTGTCTTGGAATGCGCATAAGGCTGTGTTAAGAGGTCATTTTATTTCTAGAGCGTCTCACCTGAAGAAACTTAATAGCAATAATTTAAGAACATTGGAAAAAGAACTGTACAATTTGAACCAGGCTAATAAATTTGGTCCCTCGTCTTCCCTATCAGCAATGATAGGAGAAATTAAGGCTAAAATTAACAAAATTAATTTAGATCGTACATCTCTTATGGTGAGACGTCTCAGGAAAACGTTTTACTTAAAAGGCAACAGGGCCTCTACTCTTTTGGCATCCAAACTCCGGCATGTGAATGCACAATCAAAAATAGCGTATTTACTTGATGATCAGGGGCGAAAAGTGTTTCATCCTACTAAAATAAGTGACATGTTTGCAGAGTATTATAGTAAACTTTATAATTTAAAATGTGATTGGAACCTTACCCAGCCTTCTGCAACAACCATTGATAAATTCTTAGACAGAGTGACATTGCCTCGGCTGTCTCCAGGACACTTAGAGAGTTTAGAATGTGAAATATCAGCAAAAGAGATAGCTGAGGCGATTAAACTTATGCCATCCGGAAAAGCCCCTGGTCCCGATGGATTCACTATTTTATATTATAAAACTTTTCAAGAAATTTTAATTCCCCACATGACCAAATTATTCAATTCCTATAAGTCCGGGGGAAAGATGCCAGAGGAGTCCTTGTGCGCACGAATAGTCACCTTGCCAAAACCGGGAAAAACTCCTGATAGATGCCACAATTTTAGACCCATTTCTCTAATCAATAATGACTCAAAGATTTATTCTAAAGTTCTCGCAAATAGATTAACCAAATGAATCCCATTGCTAATAAATAAGGATCAAGTGGGTTTTGTAAAGGATAGACAGGCGCCCGATGGGACTAGAAGATTCATAAACTTGATTCAGCACATCAATATGACCAAAACGCCTTCATTGCTTCTATCTCTAGACGCAGAGAAGGCGTTTGACAGGATACATTGGGGATATTTATGGAGAACGTTAGAAAGATTCAACATACCATTATCCTTTATCACAGCAATTAAGGCGCTATATTGTGCACCTTCCGCCCATGTCTCAGCTTCCGGTTTCACATCCAAAATGTTTTCTCTAACCAATGGGACGAGACAGGGGTCCCTTTATCTCCAATTCTATTTGTTTTAGCAATAGAACCCCTGGCTGAACTAATTAGAACAACCCCACAAATTGCAGGAATTGTTGTTAAAGAATCCGCTCACAAAATTGGCCTGTTTGCAGACGATATAATTCTAGCTGTCAAAAACCCAAAAGAATCTTTGAGCCACCTCAAAGACATTTTAACTCAATTTGGCGAGATATCGTACTACAAATTAAACGAGTCTAAGTCTCAGGCCCTTCCATTTCATTTAAAAAATTCGGAAACTATTGCCCTTAAGAAATTATATTTATTTGATTGGAGAGCTGACTACATGGAATATCTTGGCATTAATTTATGCAAAAAGGAGATGGAGAGATGGGGCGGAATGGAACTTTCATGGCTGGGGAGGGTCGCATCTGTTAAGATGACGATACTACCAAAAATTCTATATTTTTTTAGGACCATCCCTTTGTCCATCCCATTATCATTTTTTAATAAAGTTCACTCGACAATGATGAAGTTCATCTGGGGGAACAAGCCTGCTCGAGTAAAGCTCACTTCCTTGCAGCACCACAAATCGAATGGCGGTATCGGTGTTCCCGATTTCCGCAAATATTATTTCGCCACTAACGCTGCAGTGGCTGTGAGCTTTAATAATCAGGTTGATAAACCCAGATGGATGGAAATAGAAGAATCAAAAATTTTACCGGTTAGATTGTCGGAATTACCCTGGTTAAATTCTAAGAAAAGACCTGGAATTACAAAGTTATTTTTATCTACCAAGACTACACTTAAGGCCTGGGATATTGTTTTTAAAAATGATCATTCTCCCAGCCTATATAGAGCAATGCCTATTGAGTTATTGAAAGATTATATTCCATCCTTAAAAATAGAACTGTTGAAGGAATGCTCTATAACTAATCTTGACAATTTTTTTCACGGCAATGCTATTCTTTCTTTGGAAAAATTGAAACTTAAGTATGGATTAACGAATATATGTGAGTTGGATTGTAAGGTAATCATTGACAAATTGAAAGAACTATATAAGGTACCTGAAACGGATAAAAACTATAAAACGCTTGAGATGTCTCCATTAGAGAGAGCTTTTTTATGCAGCCCCACTAGTAAAGGCATGCTATCCTTATGCTACTCGTTTTATAATGCCAAGCCCCTAGTTAAATTAAAACACATGTTGTCATGGGAGACGGAGTTGGGTGCCCAGTACGATCTAGAAGAATGGTTCGTTTTTTTTAAAGCTTTAAAAGGTATTTCGTATTGCACCGACCACTTTGAAAATCATTATAAAATTTTATATCGTTGGTACCTGGCCCCGTCTAGATTGCACAACATGAACAATATGTATTCTGACCGGTGTTGGAGAGATTGTGGGGGTGTGGGCAATATGGCCCATATTTGGTGGTTCTGTCCTAAATTAACTAAATATTGGAAATTGATTCACGACCTAATTATTAAAGTGGACAGAACCATTAGCATTTTAACCTCGGAACTAGCCTTATTTAAAAAACTCCCGGAGTCCATTAATAGATCAGACAAAATAATCATAGGTCACATTTTGATCACTGCTACATCCTGTTTACCTAGACATTGGAAGTCCCAAGATGTGCCATCTCTCAGGGAAGTTTTTAATTTGATACTAGAAAACAAGGCACACGAATTATCACATAGAGCCAATATGCGTGGTTTCCCAATATTAAAATATAATTGGGATAAGTGGGAAGAAAAAATCAAAACAGCATATGGTCTTTGACATATTTGTTATTAAAGTGCATTGATGTAAAAACATATTATTATTATTATTTTTTTTTTTTTTTTTACCATATACACTGTTATGCCTATTTTAATACTGGATGGTTATTATTTTCCATTTCCAAGTTCTCCTTCCCTTCCTACCCCCAATACAATGTTTATATTCTTGTTGTTATACAAATATGTAAAACTTTAATAAAAATTCTTTGAAAAGAATAATGCATGCCATCACATTGGGTTTGAAAATGATGCTTAGATGGGGTGGGAACCCTAACAGTAAAGAATGCCTAGCTGGATTTAAATATACAGATGCCACACATTTTAATGTGTTTGATTTGAAAGATGAGTGGTTGATGGGGAGTCATATATATTTTATGATTAGATACTCATATATACATGCATGGTGTGAGTTTGTTTATGGACAATTTTTTTTGTCATTCACCTAATATATGTATGCCTTTATTAGAGTAAACTTATTTGGGTGGGCCAAGACTGCAAATTCACTTCACAAATATCAGTTAAAAACTGTAAATGCTTAACTCTGCAACCATTGCATTTAAAAAAAATATATATATTGCTCTTTACGTGTATATCAACAAATTAAGTATACACTGTGTACATATTGTCCCTAGATAGCACTGAGAATCATTACCTGAGCTACAGAGCGCACACCTAGTTTATTGTATTTTGTTGCACATACTGATAAAGAATTGCTTATCTGTATTGTTATAAAACTATGTAATTAATGCACACATCAGCAAAAAAATAACTGTATCACCATCTATTTTTTTAGAATCCATTTCATTTAAAATATGATCACCTGTAATATCTATTTACAGTTATCTAAAATTCAAGGACAGTACAGCTTGGAGCAGTGCACCTTTATAATGCATTTAAAAATATTCAAAACAAACAACTGAATAAATAAAATAAACTTCTTATTTGGACTTGTTTGGTCTTGAGTCAGATCAGACATGCTTGCCATGCTTGCCAGTATTATTTGAGACACCCAAGCTAAATGTGTTTATTGATACTGTTGGTGCACTGAAGCCAAATATATCAATAGAGACCACCACCAAATAACTTGGATATAGTACACAGAAGTAACTATAAACTATAAATAGGACAATTGCAGAAAAAACGTACAGGAACGGTAGGTTGAAGAGGACCCCGCTCAAACATGCTTACAGTCTATGGGAAGTGGTATAAAACACAACAGGACAGGAATGCTTTGCTATCCTTATGGTTCTCATAGCATTATGGGAAATGAAGTCCACAACATCTGGAATGCTGAAGGTTGCCTACCCGAGAGTGTCTTTATCAATATCTTTTGCTGCCTTTTGCTCCTCCTTCCATTACATGCTCTAAAAATTCAGTTTCGCTCCCTAAGTATCTCAATTTGGTAATTTCTTCTTTCCATCAAGCTCTTATACAGACTTCATTTTTTTCTGAAGCCATTACATACAGTTGAGCAGAGATCTTAAAAGTAAAAAATGCAAGCATTAGTACACATGTTGTCACTGGTGCAATAATCCAGCAACGTCTTCAGCAGAGGTGGAGGAGGACAGTTATGGATATATATGAACAGGGGAGATTTCCTCAAAATGACTCCTTAGTTATTCATCTACACCCATAATATCAGCCATCCATCCTTATTCATTACCCCCAGTCCATACAGCCACACCCATAATCCTAGCCCTAGCCATCCATTAGCCCTAGCCATCCATCTATACCCATTACCTGCATCCACATCCTTTAGCCCTAGCCATCCCCATTAATTACCCAGAGCCAACGAATCCACAATCCATACAGATAAGTCCACTCAGGTTTGCAGAAGGTCTCCCACTCTTAGGAGGTGCAAGGAGCAGCAGCAGCAGCCAGACGATTTTCGCACAGCCACAGATTTGTGTAGGGGATGCATCCGCATAACTGCCCACAAAGACCAGCTCCCTCACAAAGCAGGGTGCCAGAAAAGAAGCTACTGAGCTACCCTCCTGCTATTGTTGTCTTCTTGTTTCATCCCTACGGTAACACATTGAGGACCACTATCTGTCACAAACTTACCTGCTCCAGATCCCTGAACTTCTTGGAAATGCATGATCTGGGTGTGCCCATAATTCTCATGTTTTCTGTGAAGATATGGAATCCAGACCAGATTCCTATTGGGTTGAGCACCCCACCCAGTCACTATGGATGCTCCTTTGGAGGTGACCACAGAAAAGCTTAAATTGTGGAGTCTCTTGAAGCAGTTTATACTGCAAGTAAGCATTGCAAGTTAGCATGTAAATCTCTTATGTTAAAATTAGTGTAGAACCCACTGATATTGGGGTACTGTGACATACTGGTGGGCTTAATACAATATGGCCACATGGTGGAACTGATCCCCATATTTATTTGCTAAGATAGGTGATTTTAAGTAGCCTTGTTAAATGTAAAGCTGTATTATTGTTTGTGTGTGCGCTGTTCCTTTAACTGTATTTTGTTTATGTTTGGGTCTTTACGGAAGCACCACTGCTTGGAAATGCATGTTCTGGGTGTGCGCCCAATTTCCATTTTATTCTGAACAGCCCACATGCAAACACATTTAGTGTCACCAATCTTATCTCAAGAGTTATCAATGATAATTTACAGCTGGGTTATATTGCAGATACTGTAAATGTGTGCTTCCTTCTTGAAATTGTCACGAAGGTAGATTCCACAATTTATGCAATTAATTCTGCTAAATGTAACACACACCCCATGAACTCTCCTCAGCACATGTTTACCATGATATGATGAACCCATTTAAAATCCAATTTTATCGATTAATTAAATCAGCAATTGTACATATGCTCAATCCATAAAAGACAATTAATTATCATTCTTCAAACGTATTCCTTACTTAATTGTCAAACCCTCAAGTTATGCAATACATATCCCCAACCGCCATACATACTGGCTATCATGTTCTCTCCTCTTTAGCTAACTATAGTAAGAGCCACAAAATAAAGCATCTCCACAACCCATTCCCCTTCATTTTTTGTCAAGCAAAGGGGAACAAAAGAGTATAAGTTTTCCACCTCTCCATGTCTGTGAGCATGTGGCCCTTGATTGTCAGAAACCTGAAGGAACCAAAATGTACAGATATATGTAACAGCAAATATACTTTCCATGTACCGGTCCTTTGAGTGGCCATACTAATAGTAGAAGTGTCAGAGAGAATGCTGTAGTCAAGGACAGGAGAGATATAAATGATTAACCAAACAAGGGTTGAAGTACAGCGTCGCAGAGATTCAATCCAGACAGTGACATAATAACATCATCATATTACACAACTCTTGGGACCTCTATTAATAAGCCACCAAAAGCCAAGTTCCTCTAAGTCAAAATACTACCCTAGTTTCATAGAATTACAATAGACTTTCCTATTACAGGATGAATGAGTCAGGAATGCATGAGAGAAAATAGGCTATTATTACAACAGCAAAGTTAAGCAGGGAATCTAAAATGAGTTATTGATTTCAATGCAGAGAAGGACGGACACAATAAACAATATTGGATCCAAATATTATATCCAATGTGATTTAGGTTACTCCAGAGAAAACAATACATTTAGTGGCAGCACAAAGAGGTGAAGACCTCGGAGATCAGTTTATAGATACTTGCACTGGTTACAATGAAAGATATATTTATTGCTTCAGAATTGAGGATTTGTTCTTAATTGATACTTTTGAAGTTGCAACATATGTATCTTCACTCTACCTGCAGTCCCTATAAGGCTACATGTAGATGGGACTATATCACCCACAAATGTTATACAGATACATCCATACATTCATTCATACAGATAGATAGATCCATACATACATATATGCATTCATTCATACAGAGACATACATACATACATACATATAGAGACATACATACATTCATTCATACAGAGACATGCATTCATTCATACACAGACATACATACATACATACATTTAGACATACCAGGAGATGGCATGTGAACAATGTAGATAAATAAATAGTAATGATTACTATATTTGGTGGTATATAAAATGTCTTGTAAAAGGAGTAGTGAGCCCACAGACCCACAGAAGGTATTGCCAGCAAAAATGCTGCCCCTAACTTAAAAGGGGCACATCAGCTAAATGGTGGAAAAATAAGTGTGCAATGTAAATGCTAGGATAGTAGAGATGAGATGCTGTAGAAATATTGCACCCAATTGTACTTAAAATGCTGACATCAAATAAATAAAAAATATAATAAAACAGTACAATTACAGTCCATAAAAGTTCATGAAAAAAGCAGTCTTTAAAGTGTCAGCAATGTATCAGCTGTCTGGATAAGCACTTGTGTTATAAACTAACATGAGTGACAAATAATCCAAAACTGGTGTATGATATACAGTGGGACCTCGGTTTACAAATGCCTCAGTTAACATAATTTTCAGTTAAATGAAAATCCATTTAAATTAATGCCTTGGTTTACAAAAATTTTTTTCAATACAAAGCAAGTTTCCCCAGTATGCATTGCACCTGGGAGGTTTATAGCACCGCCCCCTGCTTGCTGGAGCATGTGGGTAGCACGTGGCGTTGAGTGTGGAGGTGATGGAGGTGTTGGAGCGGCTTTTTGCATTGAGTTCTGGAGCCATTCTGGAAATTATTTGCTGTTGTTTTGGGACTTTTTGGTGCATTTCTCAAGCTGTGGAAAGGTAGGGAGCTAATCTTTGTCGTTTGCATGCCTTGTATTGTGTGTTCTGCATTGTGGGTTCGTTTCCATGCCAGCTCATTTTTACTTTTTTCTGACCACCAGAACGGATTAATTGGTTTTCAATGCATTCCTATGGGAGACCGTGTTTCGGTTTACAAATTTTTCGCAATAAGAAACGTTCTGGAGAACACAGTGTCCAGTTCTGAAACAATGTTGCCTTTTGCTGTGAAAAAATAGTACAGGAACATGTGTTGTTACTTATAGATCACAGTGACAGATTATTATTATTATTATTATTATTATTATTATGATATTTATTTTTGCGCCATCAAATTCTGCAGCGCTTTACAATGGGTGGACGAATAGACATGTAGTTGTAACCAGACAAGTTGGACAAACAGGAACAGAGGGGTTGAGAGCCCTGCTCGAGGAGCTTACTTGCTAGAGGGAGTGGGGTAAAGTGACGAAAAAGGTAAGGATAGTATTAGACTAGTGACAGTTGCAGAAGAGGAATCAGTCAGGAGCTATTAACAGTTTAATTGATACGCTTTTATGAAGAAGTGGGTTTTTAACGATTTTTTGAAGGAGTGGAGACTGGTGAGCATCTAACGGAGGAGGGAAGCGAGTTCCACAGATATGGTGCAGCACTTGAGAAATCTTGAAGGTGAGCATCAGAGGTGGGAGTACGGACAGAAGATAGACGTAAGTCTTCAGCAGATCGTAAGGGAGGATAGATCGTGTATGAGGAAGGATAGATAGGTGGGAGCAGCATTATGTAGAGATTTGAAAGCAAGAACCAGAATTTTAAATTGAGCTCTATATTTTATTGGAAGTCAATGTAGGGACTGACAGAAGGGTGAGGCATGGGAGGTGCGGGCGGACAGGAAGATGAGCCTCGCTGCCGCATTCATTATGGACTGTAATGGCGCAAGTTGGGAGCACGTAAGACCACAGAGAAGCGGATTACAGAAGTCAAGGCGAGAAAGAACACCTTAGTCGCATCTGGTGTTAAGTAGGGGCGGATGCGCACATGTTTTTGAGATGGAAATGACAGGATTTGGCGATAGATTGAACATGAGGCTTGAAGGAGAGGTCGGAGTCAAATAGAACACCTAGGCTGCGAGCCTGCGTGGTGGAGCTGATGGTAGCACCGTTGACTTGGAGGGAAACAGACACAGGAGTAACAACACTTGAGTGAGGAAAGACCAGAATTTCAGTTTTGGTCAAGTTTAGTTTAAGGAAGTGGGCAGCCATCCAGTTAGAAATAGCAGAGAGGCAGTCAGATACACTAGTCAAGAGGGACGGGGAGAGATCAAGAGAGAACAGGTAGATTTGCGTGTCATCTGCATAGACATGATATTGGAAGTCAAAGGAGCTAATGAGTTTAACAAGGGAGGCAGTATAGATGGAGAACAGTAGGGGACCAAGGACTGAACCTTGGGGGACACCAACAGAGAGGAGTTGGGGAGAAGAAGCAGAGCCAGCGAAAGAAACACTGAAAGAGCGCTGGGAGAGGTAGGAGGAGCACCAGGAGAGAGCAGTATGTTGTAGACCGATATTGCGGAGGATGAAAAGAAGATGTTGATGATCAACAGTGTCAAAAGCCGCAGACAGGTCAAGGAGAATTAGGATAGAGTAGTGACCACGAGATTTTGCAGTGAGTAGAATATTGGATACTTTGGTCAGTGCCGTTTCCACAGAGTGCTTAGCACAGAAACCAGACTGAAGCGGGTCCAGCAGAGAGTTGGACTCGAGGAAGTCTGTCAATCTCGCATACACAATTCGTTAAAGAATCTTGGATGCAAAAAGCAGTAGCGAGATAGGATGGGGATGGGGAGTTAGGGTCAAGATTGGGCTTCTTTAGAATTGGGGTTACAGTTGCATGTTTGAAGGACGATGGAAATACCGCAGGAAATACCACAGGAGAGAGAGAGAGATTGAGAATTTTAGTGAGAGGTGGAGAAAGAGAAGAAGACAGAGTACAGATGAGATGCGAGGGAATTGGATCTAGGGAGCAGGTGGTGGGGCGGGAGGACTGGAGCAGAGCAGAAACCTCTTCCAATGTAGCTGGTGCGAATGAACATAGAACAGCAGACGGAGTGAAGTTAGGGGAAGTAGTGTAAGGGGAATAAGAAAGATGAGAGATCTCTTCTCTGATTGTAGAGATCTTGTCAGTGAAGTGAGTTGCAAAGTCTGAGGCGGTCAAGTTATTTGGTGGAGGAGGAACAGCAGGGTGAAGAAGAGAGTTAAATGTGTGAAATAGTCATTTGGGTTCGCGGGAGAGTGTGGTTATGTGGGTATTGATCTAGAGTAACTGGATCTTCACTGTGTTCTGAAAAACAAATGAAGAAATAATAGTGCTCTCTATAAAACACTCTATTGTAAAAAGGATTAAAAACACTCACATAGATGCAAATCAAACGGGCATGTCAGAAAAAATGTGTAGCTGCAGGATATGGAGACACAATGGTTAGATGAAATCCTCCCTCTGGCTTGCTGATAGGAGGTAATCTGCCGAGATCGATGTAGCTGATCCTGGCGTGCGTTCCACTTAGTCCCAAGCTTGCATTCCACTTCAACCCGAAGGCTGATGAAGTGAACTTGAATCACGAAAAACGGTAAGGCTATACGGCAACCGTTATTTTCCTTTGCTGCTTGCGGCTACTTCCGATCCTCACGCACTGCTCACGGCTACACCCTCCTGCAGTATGTCGGATGCTGAACGCTCACCTGACTCAGAGCTCAATAGTGACACCGTAGGCCAAAGTAGGAGGTACAAAGTGGGAGGTACAAGGGGCGCCGCCAGGAGCACTTTTCTCAGGCTGCACCCGCCTGAACGCTCTATAGAGAGCCTCAGGCAGCTGCAGCACTACCCGGGCCGGTGCCTCCATGAGGGCGCACCAGCCTGGGTGCTCAAGAAAAGAGGGATCGGCAGGAGAGAAGCACATAGCGCTCCCTCCTGTCAGTCCATTAGTGTAGCGTGGCCGAGCTCCGGTCCGGCCCGAGGTACAGGAGCATCTGTCTCCTGTACCCGGCCGGACTGACAAGAAGTGCTCACACAGTAAGCACTTCCTGTCAGTCCGGCCGGGTACAGGAAACAGAAGCTCCTGAAACTCGGACCGGAGCTCGGCCACACTACACTAGAGGTAGGGGAGGGAAGTGGAGAGAGCTGGACAATGAAGGGAGGGGGGAGAGAGAGAGACCAAGAAGGATGGGAGTGGGGGGGAAAGAGAGAGACCATGAAGGGAGGGAGGGGGGAAAGAGAGAGAGAGAGAGACCATGAAGGGAGGGAGGGGGGGGGAGAAGAGACCAATAATGGACAGGGGAGATCTCTAAGGGATTTGAGCGGAGAGCTCTAAGGGATTGGGGGAGAACAGTGGGGGAGAGCACTAATGGAAAGGGGACAGGGAGAACACTGGGGGGGAGGCATGAGAGAGGAAAGACCAATAAGGGACGGGGTGAGGGAGACCAATAACTGGGAGGGGGGATCTTTGAGGGGCAGGGGAGAGCAATAAGGGACAGTGGGGCAGGATACAGCAGTAAGGGACAGGAGAACAGAGCACTAAGGGAAAGGGGGCAGCGAGGTCACTAAGGGACAGGGGAGACCACTAAGGGATAGTGGAGCAGGGGAGAGCACTAAGGAACAGGAGGGGAAAGCTCTAAGGGACAAGAGGGGAGAGAGGCTGAGGAAGGAGGGAAAGAGAAGGAAAAATGGGCTGGTAGGACTCAGCCCCTATCCTACCCCACAAACTCTCTATTTCACACTACAAACACACAATGCATCCGTACACACACAGAAACACACCATGCTTCCCTTACACACAGAGAAACACACAATGCATCCACTACGCACAAAGACAATGACCCCCTTGCACACATACACAGAAACACACAATGCATCCCTTACACACACAAAAACACACACTGAAACACAATGCATCTCTTACACACACTCAATGCATCCCTTACACACTCTCAATGCACCCCTTACAGACACACACTGCATCCCTTACATACACATAAACACACCTTGCATCCCTTACACATACAAACACAGATTCACACAATGCATCCCTTACACACATCCAGATACACACAATACATCCCTTATACACAAACACACACTGCTTTCTATCCCTTACACAAAAACACACTGCATCCACTGCACACACACACTGCATCACCTACACAAACTGGTATCCCTATACACTACATTCCATAAGCATACACGTTAGATCCTCTAGAATAACACATAACACATCCCCTACACACTCCACCCCCTGTGAGCGAACTCATGGGTGGAACATGTAGGTGGACCATCAGGCCCTGGGGCCCAGACCTTGAGCTGTGTAAAGGGCCCCAAAAATTGAGCTTCTTCCCGTTCTCCCAGAACATTGATTTTTGTGACCACAGTTAAAAACAGCCTCCAGAGAGCCTGTTCTACACCAGACAAGTGGAGCCAGGGCCCATCATCATCCTCATCTGGTTGTAAGCAGACAATCTAGGATATTATTCGTGGCACATATCTCTAATTTAACTCATATTAAAGGGACACTATAATCCCCAGAACCACTGCAGTTTAATGTAGTGATTCTGGTGTTTTAGCCTGTCACTTTTTAATGAAAACACACATTGTGGCAGCACTGGCATTAGTTAATATGGCAGATCATATGGGTGGGGCATTGTGATGTCACATGGGGGAGGGGCAGCAAACTTTTTGTTTGCCTAGGGCAGCAAAAATCCTTGCACCGGCCCTGCACATGTGATAGTTAGTTAACTTCCAATTAGAGTTACCTAACTAACTAACTAATCTAATCATATTTATACTTACCTTTCCCAAGTTTCCTTGCCTTGTTGTGGTCTTTGGTTTACCATTGAGCGTTGCACTTATTATTTGATTTCCTGGTTACCGATCTTTGCCTTTGTCTCTCGTTATTCTGTCTCTCTGTTTCCCTTGACCTCGGCTCTTGTTTTGACCATCCCTTTTTGCATAACCCGACCATTCTAAGGATCGGTGTTGCAATTTTCTCTACTCAGTCCTGTCTGCATGTTAGGGTTCCCTAGTGAACTTTACATTACAACAGGGCCATATGGAACCAGCAGACTTATTGCAGCATCTGGCTGCTCAGAAATCTAGGCTTGAGGAGCAAGACCACCGCGTGGATCAGTTCGCCCAGGCGTTGCAGACAATTCTGCAGCGCACCGCTCATCTCCAACCGGGGCACAACAACCCGATACTGCTCCACAAGTTCCTGCTCCCATACCCATTCAGGTCAGTTCCTTACACTCTGTACACATGACACCAACCCAAAACTACAGTGGTGATCCTGCCCTTTGTCGCAGGTTATTGAACCAGATCGATATACCTGGTCATGAACCCACACTCCTTTACCATGTACAGATCAAGGATAGCCTTTGTTATTAACCCCCTCTCCGGTAGGGCTTTGACCTGGGTCAACCCCATATGGGAATCTGCTTCTAACATCACTTATACCGATTTCCTATCTTCCTAAATTTCTATTCATTCCTTTGTCTTTCTGACCAATGAATAAATAGACGAAATTTCCATCCGAATTTTGGACAATAGTGAATGCCCAAGTGTTTAAATGAGCATGCGTTGGAATTTCCCAGCGCTATCTAGTGTGTGCAGATGATGTGTCCCACAGGATCTTCATCTGCCTACACAAAGATGGTGGCTCCCAGGACCTAGGTCTGGCCACGAGATGAAGATAAAAAATTGTTAATGTGGGGGGCTTAGTGGCTTTTGGGAATGACTAGGGGGACAATTAGATGTAGTGGAGTTGGGATTAGGTAGCAAACAAGAAGAAACTAAGCTGTCCAGTGACCAAAATGTGTGTAAAAATTTACTTTTAATAGATTCAAAATTTAAAAAGAGCTGGAAAAATACCTAGCTCTGGACAAATACGTATATTAGGTACTACATAGACCCAATCAGAGAAGGAAGGGAGAACAAAGAGGGTATAGAAAAAAGAAATAAATGTAAATAAAAATACAATAAATGTTGTCCCTGCTATACTGATAAATAGGAACAGAAAGAGTAATGTCTGATTCCCAATGCACAAAGATGCTCTACACTGTTAAACTGAAGATGAAACAAAGTCTTTGTTTTACTGAGACATAAATCATCTAAACAGAGTATCTAATTTGTCAAAGTGAAAGAGAGAGGATATCTGTTCTAAAATAACGTAGTGTGTCAGGCTGAGACAATAGTAATAACCAGGTTGATGCTAAGTCTTGCTCAAACCTGTGCAGAAGTGGCCCCGAATGTCTAAACGGTGACTTGGGGTTGCAGCAGAGTTTGTTCACAGACCTAAACTGAAATCCTGGAGAAAACAAAATAGTAGCCCAGGATAGTACAGATACTAAGGTGAAGACAGTAAAGAAATAACCCTGTCAGAGTGGTTTACTACTCTGTCATGGACTAGCTGATAATGTGTAGCTGTAATACATAAATGATAAGGCTAGGTTAGTGGAAGGGATGTCCGCTATTTCCCTAACCGTGGCTGAGCTAGAGATCACTGCCAGAGCCTAAAGTAAGTATCGTTACAAGTTGCTTGGCTGCAAAGACCGAAAGTATTTGTCACAAAATCCTATGCTCTCTAACCTAAAACGTCCCACTGATAGAGAGAGCTGATCTATCACTAGATTGCCGAGTAGCAGAAACTCTAGACTTCCTAAAGCTGGAAGAATGATAGCAGATTCCTGTGAGCTAGTCTAATGCTGAGTACGAAAATAAAATCTAAATGATCTGAAGCAACTTGTGGATAAAGCAACACTATGGAGCCCCAGTTGGGAGGAGGGTTAAAAAATAACTGGATCAGTGCCGCTTTAAGGGAAGCAAGGGTGGGCCGGGGGCCTCATATGTGGTTTTAAAACTATAGGGTAAGGAATATACGTTTGTATTCCTTAGCCTATAATGTTCATTTAAGAACACTATGAGAAGTAGGAAAAAATAAGCACAGTATCTAAAGCAGAATTTTTTTATATGTGAAAAAATATTGGTCACTTTGGTTAGAGCAGTTTCTGTGCATTGTAACAAAACAAAAAAATAATAACTATGCATAGGATGAGGCAGAGGCATCAATGATGCCCACCAATTATCAAAGATAAAAAAAAAAAAAATTAGCAAGTCAAGTACAAAGTTGTAACTGAGTAAGTAAGTCAACTGGGAATATACAAGTTATTTAAGAAGCTTGGGGTGAAAGATGGTAAACAAATGGGAAATAATGAAGTTAGATACGTTACTTGGAGAAAAGGCTTTTTCCACAATACAATGAGTGTAAACATGCAAGGCTGTTGTATGATCCTTTCTGGAAACGTAAGTTCAGCTTTAGAAATAAGAGAAAAAGAATAGTGAGAAATATTATTGGTCCCTTGGATTGTCAGGAATATAGTGAGGCAGAAAAACACAGACATGAAGTGAGTGAAATGTGGGATAGAGACACACACAAATTGGGCCAGAATATCACAGTCAGTAATATAAAATATTCGTTTTATTTGGCTATATAAACTATAGTTGTATGTAGCCAGATAAAACACAAAAATGCACTAGAATATGGAATGTTGTAAAGAGCATGGTGAGATGAATGTATAGAATTATTTAGCAAGGTGTTTCATTATGTTTTGACCATCATTTGGCAGCAATGAAAAACTCTACTTCATGAGGTTAGCACACTAGATTTGATCATAATTAAACCATAAGAAAATATGAAAATGAGTAGACAACATCCAGTGTGCTCCTGTAGGTAAGTCCTGATAGGGTACTTAGATAACAGTATACATGTATACAGTATATGGGAGCAAATTGTAAAAAGGCAAGAAGCTTGTATAACAAAATAGAGGAGCTTGAGATATTGGTATACAAGGAATAGTATGACATAACTGGTATTACTGAGATAATCAATATTCCAAATCAATATGTCTGACAATCTAAGCACTCCAAAGAGGAAAGCAATACCAATAAACCTTTTCTTTATTTATCATCCCAGACAAATAGGGGGAAGAAAGGAGCGAAGAATACATTGCCACATGCCCAAAGAAGCTAGATGCATTTTGCATCTAAACAGATACTTTATTAAAATCTACCAATATTATTTACTGTTTTTTATGTCTTAATATGTGTGTATTTGTTTGTTTTGTATTACAACTCCTGCTATTACTTGCCTCTTTGGTGTGCTTAGATTTGGACTATTGATTATTTTGAGTTGAGTGGGTCACTCCATGATACACCCAAAAAGGATTTTATTTATGTAATATTAAATTACCTGAAGCACTTTATATCTGTCAAGGTGGACTCCATCAGATGGACAGTGTGGTGAAAGTATAGCATGCATTTAATGAGGATGTAAGTAAACTGCTCAGAACTTTGGAGGTTGAATTAGGCAGATACGTTCAGAAAATAAAGCATGCCCCATCACCCTTATGATTCTGTGATAGATCTGTTGCTAGGGACCATGCCACCTAAGGGTCAAGTATATCCCCTCTCTGAACACAAAAATAAGATCACGGAGGAGTATATTGAGGAGTCCATGAATAAAGGGTTAATCAGGAGATCCTCATCTCCAGCAGGAGCAGGTTTCTTCTTCGTATAGAAGAAAGAGGGTGATCTCAGACCCTGAATAGATTATAGGGGCCTAAACAAAATCACAATACGTAATGTTTATTCAGTTCCACTTATCATGGAACTATATGACAGATTAAAGCAGGGCTGCCCAACAGATAGATCCCCAGATGCATCATGGGAGTTGTAGTTCTACAACATCTGGGGATCTACCTGTTGGGCAGCCCTGGATGAAAGTGTTCCAAGTGGTTCACTAAACTGGATCTCAGGGGGGCATATAACCTGGTCAGAATAAGGGAACAAGATGAATGGAAAACCGCTTTCAACACTCGCAGCGGGCACTATGAGTATTAAGTGATGACCTTCGGCCTCTGTAATGCCCCTGCTGTTTTCCAAGACTTCATCAATGATGTCCTCCGTGATCTCTTGTACGTATGTGCTGTGATATATCTGGGCAACATATGGGTCAGATCAATATTGAAAAAACTACAAGAGAATGGTCTGTATTGCAAACTCGAGTAGTGCCTTTTCAATGTGCAGTTCTTGGTATACATCATGTCTGAGAAGGGTTTCAGTATGGACCCTAAGAAACTAGAAGCCATCAAGTCTTGGCCGCTTTCACAGGGTCTTAAAAGCCATACAAAGATGTGTGGGTTTCGCAAACTATTACAGACAGTTCATCAGGAACTTCTCTTCCATTGTGTCCCTAATAACTAAGATGACCAAGAAAGGAGTTAATCCCAGAGTTTGGAGTCCTGAGGCTCTTGAAGCCTTCGAAACGCTCAAAGAGGCGTTTACATCGGCCTCTGTTTTACTCCACTGTGACGGACCGCCTGGCACCCTGACTGGGTGCCTCCATCAATCGATGGATGCTGAGGACTATAAGCACCACACTGGACACCGTCAGTACCGTAGCCCTCTATCCGCCGTAGCTTGGCTGGGGGACTCGCCATTCCTTCCCACCCTGGACCAAACTCCTGCATCCAGCTTCTATGGAAGTCACATTTTGACTGACCGCATGCATGGTCCCATGCCCAAAACAGTTCCAGAGATTCAGGCTGTGCGGTCGGTCTATTTCGGGAAGTCGAAGTAAAGTTCAAAATATCGAACGTAGCTGTTCGTGAGTACAGTCAGTGTATGCCTCTTGTTTGGGAGTTTCTTCTTACTGAACACTGTTTGACTCCCGTTCGAATAGCTGAACATCCATGGAAGGTAAGCGTTCAGCGGTGTTCGCGCCGCCGAGTTCCATGCACTCGACGACCAAACACTGCTCATTGTACTCGCAGCTTAAGATGGCCGCCTCCACATGTTCGAATGCCACTTCGAATGGATTCAGGAGTTTGAAGTGCCGCTTCAAAAGTTTGAATTGTTCTTGTTATAAGGGGCCATAGTCACAGGGCAAGAGGCTGATGAGTATGCCCCTCCAAGAACCCGTGACGAGGTCCAGTTCATCACAGCCACCGTGACTCATCACTGTCTTTTATCATCAAGTTTGATGCGTCCAAGTCAGGTGTTGGTGCAATACATGTTGTTTTTTCTCTAAAAAATTGTCTGATGAAGAGATAAACTATGATGTGGGGAACAGGAATCTGTTGGCGCTAGTTAAATGGCAATAATAATAATAATAATAACAGGGAACTGCTGGCTATAGTCCTAGCATTTAAAGAGTGGAGACCCCTACTGGAGGGTTCTAGACACCCTATTCTGGTGATCACAGACCACAAGAACCTCTCCTACATAGCCAAGGCCAGATGTCTGTCTTCTCACTAGTTGTAGTTGCACTTCCTTGATTTTTTTGAGCTTATGCATTTAGATATACTGGGAAGGCAATAAATGGCTACTTTCAAAGCAAAGGTTACTGTGCACATTATTTCAACCTGAGTCACAGAAAAATAGAAATGTAGAATGAGACGGCAGATAAGAACGGTCTGGCCCATCTAGTTTGGCCAATTTTCTAAATGCTTTTATTAGTCCCTGGCCTTATCGTATAGCTAGTATAGCTTATGCCTATCCCATGCATTCTTAAATTCCGTCACTGTGTTAACCTTTATCACTTCAGCTGAAAGGCTATTCCATGCGTCCACTACCCACTCTGTAAAGTAATACTTCTTGAAATTATTTTCAAACCTTTGCCCATCTAATTTAAGACGATGTCCTCTTTTTGTGGTAGTTTTTCTTCTTTTAAATATACTCTCATCCTTTACTGTTTAGATTGCTTTAATGTATTTATTTAACCCCTTAAAACCGGAGGGCGTACTATTAAGCCCTATTCTAAGTGGCTCTAAACGCCGCAGGGCGTAATAGTACGCCCTCCGTTTTTTTTTTTTACTTACCCGGTCGCCGGCGATCCCACCCTGGTGATCGCGGTTGGGGGGACTCCCAGGGATTCCCCCGCGGCAGATCCGTCCTCCTGCAGCCGCCCCAGCCATGTGAGAGTGAGGTCCTTGCGAGGACCTCACAATCACACGGCCGGGTTAGCTGGCTGCTGCATTGCCAGCAGGGGGACTGCCTGTAATGACAGGTAGTCCCCCTGCTGGCTGGAAATAAAATAAATTAAATTAAAATAAGTGTAAAAAAATAAATAATATACTTAGATCATATATATATACATTATATATATATGATCTAAGTATATATATACACATATACACACACACACACATACACTATCTAGGTGTATTTTACTATTTTACTATTTATATATATATATATATATATATATATATATTAATATCAAATTACACGTAGACTGATACTGATTAAATATATATATATAATTATTGTTAAAAAAAATAAATATGTAAATACGTTAAAAAATAAAATTAAAAAAATAATAAAAAATAAATAATAAAAAATATATAGATGTGTGTTATTTGTTCTAACTGTATTGTGATATTAATATACATATATATATATATATATATATATATATATATATATTTATATCAAAATATAAATGAATGAAATAATATATATATCTATATACATAAATATATACCTATATATAAATAAATAAAAAAATTTAAAAATTATATATATATATATATATATACACATATATACACATACATATATATATATATACATATATTAATTCTACATATATATTTATGTAATATTTTTACATAATTAGGTATCTTAATTAATTAATTACAATTAGCGGGACCTGCCTGACAACCCATGCCGAAAGTATAGGGAATTTAATTTGCTAGCACTATATTTAACCCTATAACTTTCCAAGACACCATAAAACCTGTACATGAGGGGGTACTGTTTTACTCGGGAGACTTCGCTGAACACAAATATTAGTGTTTCAAAACAGTAAAATGTATTACAACTATGATATCGCCAGTAAAAGTGTTTTTTTGCATTTTTCACGCACAAACAGCACTTACACGGACGATTGCTGTAATACTTTTTACTGTTTTGAAACACAAATATTTGTGCTCAGCAAAGTCTCCCGAGTACAACAGTACCCCTCATGTACGGGTTTTATGGTGTTTTCAAAAGTTACAGCGTCAAATATAAGGCTTGTGTTTCATTTTTTTCACATTGAAATTCGACAGATTGGTTACGTTGCCTTTGAGACCCTATGGTAGCCCAAGAATGAAAATTACCCCTATGATGGCATACCATTTGCAATAGTAGACAACCCAAGGTATTGCAAATGGGGTATGTCCAGTCTTTTTTAATAGCCACTTATTCACAAACACTGGGCAAAATTGGCGTTTTTTGCATTTTTCACACACAAACAAATACTAAGGCTAACTTTGGCCAGTGTTTATGACCAAATGGCTACTAAAAAAGACTGGACATACCCCATTTGCAATACCTTGGGTTGTCTACTATTGCAAATGGTATGCCATTATGGGTGTAAATTTAATTCCTGGGCTACTATACAGTTTCAAAGGCAACGTAACCAATCTGGCGAATTTCAATTTCAAATGTAACATGCTATATTTGACCCTGTAACTTCCCAAAACACCATAAAACCTGTACATAGGGGTACTGTTTTACACATAAGACTTTGCTGAATACAAATATGTGTATTTTATTGCAGTAAAAGCAAACAGTATTATGACATTGACAGTTAAAATGTCATGTAGAACTAAAAAAAATAACAACATTTCTTATTTTCTCCCATTTATTTCATATTAAACTATGTTTCATAGCTAAATATTTGATATTAAATGAAAGCCCTGTTTCCCCTGAATAAAATGATATATACCGTATATACTCGAGTATAAGCCGACCCGAATATAAGCCGAGGCCCCTAATTTTACCCCCAAAAATTGGGAAAACGTATTGACTCGAGTATAAGACTAGGGTGGGAAATGAAGCAGCTACTGGTAAATTTCTAAATAAAATTAGATCCTAAAAAAATTATATTAACTGAATATTTATTTACAGCGTGTGTATATATAATGAATGCAGTGTGTATATGAATGCAGTGTGTGTGTATGCAGTGTGTATGAGTGCAGTGTGTATATAATGAATGGAGTGCAGTGTGTGTATATGAGTGCAGTGTGTGTATAATGAATGCAGTGCAGTGTATGTATGAGTGCAGTGTGTATGTTTGAGTGCAGTGTGTGTATATGAGTGCAGTGTGTGTGTGTGTATGAATGCAGTGTGTGTATGAATGCAGTGCAGTGTGTGTATGAGTGCAGTGTGTATGCAGTGTGTGTATATGAGTGCAGTGTGTATATGAGTGCAGTGTGTATATGAGTGCAGTGTGTATATAATGAATGATGAATGCAGTGTGTGTGTATGAGTGCAGTGTGTATGCAGTGTGTGTATAATGAATGCAGTGCAGTGTGTGTGTATGAGTGCAGTGTGTATGCAGTGTGTGTATAATGAATGCAGTGCAGTGTGTGTGTATGAGTGCAGTGTGTATGAATGCAGTGTGTATATAATGAATGCAGTGCAGTGTGTGTATGAATGTAGTGTGTGTATGTGTGAGTGCAGTGTGTGTGTGTGTGTGCAGAGCATTGGTGGGGGTTGGGCATTTTATTAATTATTTAATTATTATCTTAATATTTTTTTTTGTTATTTTTTTAGGTAATTATTTTTTTATTTTATTATTAATTGTATTATTTTTTTTGTTATTATTATTTTAATATTTTTTTTTATTATTATTTGTTTTATTAATATTTTTATTTTTTCGTCCCCCCTCCCTGCCTGTTAGCTGGCTAGGGAGGGGGGCTCTCACTCCCTGGTGGTCCAGTGGATGGGCTGTAGGAGGGGGGCTGTCAGGAAGCTGTAACTTACCTTCACCGCAGCTCCTGTCAGCTCCCTTCTCTCTTCTCCGGTGCGTGCAGCTCCCAGGTCAGCTTCCTCTGCAACTCTCGCGGCCGCGCGGAGCATTGCCACGGTAACCCGTGGCAACGCTCTGACCCCGCAGCTCTCGCGAGAGTTGCAGAGGAAGCTGACCTGGGAGCTGCACGGACGGAGGAGAGAGAAGGGAGCTGACAGGAGCTGCGGTGAAGGTAAGTTACAGCTCTGCCAGCCCCCCTCTCCCCCCAGTCTGTATTATGGCAATGAAAATTGCCATAATACAGACACTCACTCGAGTATAAGACGAGTGAGTGTTTTTCAGCACAAAAAATGTGCTGAAAAACTCGTCTTATACTCGAGTATATACGGTAATAAGGGTGGGTGCATTTAATATGAAAGAGGTGAATTACGGTTGGACAGACATATAGCGCAAATGCCAGGTTTTGTTTACGTTTTGTTTTGTTCACAACGTGTACATTTGGCTCAGTCCTTAAGGGGTTAAATGTTTCCATTATTATTATTGTTATTATTATTATTATATTTATATAGCACCAAAAAATTCCATAGCGCTTTACAATAGGTGGACTAACAAACGTAATTGTAACCAGACAAGTTTGACACACAGAAACAGTTTGAGGGCCATGTTCAATGAGGTTACATGCTAGAGGTAGTGGGGTATATTGACACATAATAAAATGATATATAATAAGAGTGGGTGCATTTAATATGAAAGAGGTGAATTACGGTTGGACAGACATATAGCGCAAATGCCAGGTTTTGTTTACGTTTTGTTTTGTTCACAACGTGTACATTTGGCTCAGTCCTTAAGGGGTTAAATGTTTCCATTACTATTATTGTTATTATTATTATTATTATTATTATATTGATATAGCACCAAAAAACTCCATAGCGCTTTACAATAGGTGGACTAACAAACTTAATTGTAACCAGACAAGTTTGACACACAGAAACAGTTTGAGGGCCATGTTCAATGAGGTTACATGCTAGAGGTAGTAGGGTATATTGACACAAAATGTAAGGGAAGTATTAGGGAAGGATTTTGTCTTGTTTTTTTAAATGACGGTTGCATGAGAGGAATCAGTTGGGAGCCATTAACAGTCCAATTGATATGCTTTTTTGAAAAAGTGAGTTTTTAAATGATTTTTTTGTGAAGGAATGGAGACTGGGGGAGCATCCAATGGAAAAGGGAAGGAAGTTCCACAGGAATGGTGGAGCCCTAGAGAAGACTTAAAGGCAGGGATCAGAGGTGGGAGTACAAACAGAGGATAGACGTAGATCTTAGGCAGAGCGTAGGGGCCTAGATGGGACATTCTTGTGTATTAGGGAGGTTAGATAGGTGGGAGTAGCATTATGTAGAGATTTGAAAGAAAGAACCACCATTTTATATTAAGCCCTATATCTGAGGCGTGGGAGGTGCGGGCGGATAGGAAGATGAGCCTCGCTGCCGCATTCATTATAGACTGCAATGGGGCAAGTTGGGAGCACGTAAGACCACTGAGAAACAGATTGCAGTAGTCAAGGTGAGAGTGTACTGTGGCATGGACCATCACCTTGGCCGCAAATGGCATTACATAGGGTCGGATGCACGCAATGTTTTTGAGATGGAAGAGGTTGGAGTCAAAGAGAACACCTAGGCAGCAAGCCTTTGTGATGGAGGGAGTAGCAACCAGAGGACTAGAAGTTCTGTTTTGGACAAGTTGAACTTAAGGAAGTGGACAGCCATCTAGTTAGAAATAGCAGAGAGGCAGTCAAAGACACTAGTAAAGAGGAGAGGGGAGAGATCAGAGGAGGACAGAAGGATTTGCATGTCATCTGCATAGAAGTTATATTGGAAGCAAAAAAGAGGTGATGAGTTTACAAAAGGAGGCAGTATGGATCGAGGACATTAGGGGACCAAGGACTGAACCTTGGGGGGGAAAGAGGCAAAGCCAGAAAAAGAAACACTAAAAGAGCACTGGGAGATGTAGGAGGAGCACCAGAAGAGAGCAATACTTGTAGACCAAGATTACAGAGGATGAGAAGAAGCTGTTGGTAATCAACAGTGTCAAAAGCAGTGGAAAGGTCAAGGAGAATTAGGATAGAATAGTGACCACGAGATTTTGCAGCAAGTACATCGTTGGATACTTTGGTCAGAGCTGTTTTCACAGAGTGCTGAGCGTGGAATCCAGACTGAAGTGGGTTGAGCAGAGAGTTGGATTTGAGGAAGGCTGTCAATAAGTCTCACATACACAAGTATCACATACACAAGTCTTTCAAGGGTCTTGACCGCAAAAGGCAGTAGCGAAATATAGCGATAGGTGTCAGGGTCTTACCTGAAGTCGGAGTCTGTAGCGCAGATATGTTTTATCACCCTTGCAGATAAATACAGTCCAAGGTGACCAGGTAAGAAGCCACCTGGACTGTAAATCTGTGCACAGGGCTGTGCAGGAAAGGTGTTCCAAAGCAGTACTAACAAGGTCACAAACAGCAGGATAGTCAATGGATTGCCAAAGTCAAGGGATGCCAGGGGTCAGGATAAATGAAGTGTAGCCAAAATCAGAAGCCAGGGTCAATATGGAATACAAGTTCAGGAGACTAGAAAACAGGAACTGAACACATACACCAGGATCAAAGACTTGATAATGTTCTCATGGAGGAGTAGTTTATATACCCAGCAGATGAAAGATCAGTCTCAGGTGAAGCACATCAATACCCATAGAATTTGGGGTGGAGGGACCTACTGTCCTCCCCCCCGGCACCCACACCTGTGCAGCGGGTGGGGGCCCTAAATAACAATAAGGGGGGGACCTAATGTCCTCCACACGGCCCCCACTCCTGAGTCGGCGGGTGGGGACCCTAAATAAAAAGGTATCCCCTCAGGTGACTAGGGGTCCCCAAAACCCTAGTCACCCCCCTCCCCCCAAAAAAAATACCGCTACCTACCCCCCTCATCCTAAAAATAATGAGGGGGGACCCTTATCAAAAAAAAAAATCAATTTGAACTTATGGAGGGCTCTGTGCAGACTCAGCTCTGCAGGGCGGGGGAAGGCTTATAAAGCCTTGCCCCGCCCAGCAATTAGGCTCAGAGCACTCTGATTGGTGGGTTTAAGCTATCCAATCAGAGTTCTCTGACAGGTAAATGAAGAGACTGACAGGTAAGTCTCTACATTTACCTGTCACAGCACTCTGATTGTTTGGGTTGAAATCCACCTATCAGAGTGCTCTGTGTCATTTTACAGTTCTATGGAATTTTCCAACGCTGTGTAATTTGACTCATTACACTCTGATTGGTTACTTAATCCACCAATCAGAGTGCTCTTTGTCATTTTACACAGCGTGGGAAAGTTCTTTGGAATTTCCCCACGCTGTGTAAAATGACACAGAGCACTCTGATTGGTGGATTAAGTAACCAATCAGAGTGTTAAAGGTCAAAGTACACAGCGTAAAATGACACAGAGCACTCTGATAGGTGGATTTCAAGCCAACCAATCAGAGTGCTGTGTCAGGTAAATGTAGAGACTTACCTGTCAGTCTCTTCATTTACCTGTCAGAGCACTCTGACTGGATGGCTTAAACCCACCAATCAGAGTGCTCTGAGCCTAATTGCAGGGCAGGGCAAGCCTTCCCCGCCCTGCAGAGATCAGTCTGCGCGGAGCCCTCCATGGGTGAAAATGGCTATTTTTTTTGCGCTCGTTTTTTTTTTTTTTTTTTTTAAGTGCGTCGGTTATTATAGATTTTTATTTGGCCTTTTTGGGGGCTGAAAAAAGAAGATTTTAGAAGAAAGAAGACATCAAATGGTAAGTCTATTTTTGTTTAACAGGTATTTAGATAAGAGTCCCCCCTCAATATTTTTAGGATGAGGGGGGTAGGTAGGGGTTATTTTTTGGGGAGGAGGGGGGTGACTAGGGGTTTGGCGGACCCCTAGTCACCTGGTGGGGACATTTTTATTTAGGGCACCCACCCGCCGCTCAGGGGTGGGGGCTGGGGGGGAGGACATTAGATCCCACCCCAATTTTTATTTATGGCCCCCACCCACCACTCAGGGGTGGGGGCCGGGGGGAGGACAATAGGTCGTACCCCCTTATTGTTATTTAGGGCCCCAACCACCGCGCAGGGGTGGTGGCCAGGGTGGAGGACAATCGGTCCCCCCTTATTGATATTTAGTGCCCCCACCCACTGCTCAGGGGTGGGGGCCAGGGCGGGACAGTAGGTCCCCCCTTATTGATATTTATGCCCCCACCCACCGCACAGGGTTGGGGGCCAGGGGGAAGAACAGTAGGTTCCCCCCAAATTCTTATTTATGGCTCCCACCCACTGCTCAGGGGTGGGGCTGGGGGGGAGGACAGTAGGTCCCCCTTATTGTTATTTAGGGCCCCCACCCGCTGTGCAGGGGTGGGGGCCGGGGGGAGGACAGTAGGTCCCCCCCTTATTGTTATTTAGGGCCACCACCCGCCACGCAGGGGTGGGCCGGGTTGGAGGACAGTAGGTCTCCCCCCACTTTCTTATTTATGGCCCCCAACCACAGCTCAGGGGTGGGGTCCAGGGGGGAAGACAGTAGCCCCCCCCCTTTATTGTTATTTAGGGCCCCCACCTGCCGCTCAGGCAATAGTTTTTTTTTTTACAGTGAGCAGCCACTGGTAGTGGGTGGGGGCCGGGGGGGAGGACATTAGATCCCCCCCCAATTTTTATTCATGGCCCCCACCCACCGCTTAGGGGTGGGGGCCGTGGGGGAGAACATTAGCCCCCCCATTTTTAATTCATGGCCCCCACCCACCATTCAGGGGTGGGGGCCAGGGGGAGGATATTACGCCCCCCCTTATTATTATTTAGGGCCCCCACCCACCGCTCAGGGGTGGGGGCCGGCGGGGGCAGTAGGTCCCCTTTTAGTTTTCTTTTTTCTCATTTATCGTTTTTATTGAGCAAAATTTACAACACATAGCACGATAAACAATTCACAGTACATTACATTACATCTGCGCAGACAATACTTATAGATGTCTTCGAATTTTCTTTTGCGCCTGTACAGAAGGCAATGCATTGTTAGGTAGCAATAAATGTGATGCATATAGTATTGACGTTGCTTGTCAAAATTTTCTAACTGGGAAAGGGATGGGGTACAGAAGAGAAAAGGGATGGGGAAAGGGGTGCCCTGGATTCGCTCCACCGATTACTAACATTAGCAGCTCATCAATCTAGCGTTTGTTTTCTCTAAACCTTTATTTTCAATGTTTACCGTTTACCTTTTGTCCCAGTCCGTGGACCGTCTGTAGCCTGTAATATTTTGTTTTAAGATTTTCTTTTCCTTGTCGTCCCTACGTTATAGCCAACACTCCCATTCCCGGGTATATTTATCTAGGCAACCTCTCACCTTGCTAGCCATCTTCTCATATGCACTAATTGCATTCATTTTGGTGATACTAGTTTCTATTTGGGGAGCTTGCTTGCTCTTCCAGTTGCCTGCTAGAGCTACCTTGGCCACCGTCAAGACGTTTAGAATTACTTTTTTGTGGGGGTGTGTGTCCATATTTGGTATAACGTGCAATAGGTATTTATCTGGTTGTAGGGGAATGCTTGTGTTAGTCCTGCGTGAAATTAGGGATTGGACCTGTTTCCAAAAGTTGTTTAAAAGGGGACATGTCCAGAATATATGGAGCAAGGTACCAGTGTCCGACTCACATCTCCAGCATAGGTTCACTGCACCTGAGTACATAGTCGCTAACCTCTGTGGCACTAAATACCACCTCATAGTTATCTTGCTATATGCCTCCCACAGCGAGAGACTGCTCGATGCCTGTTTAGTGTGCATCATAGCAGACTGCCACTCTTCTTGAGAGATTTGGCAACCTAGGTCTTTTTCCCATTTTGTCATATACTGCAGTTTTTCTGGTGCGTTACCTGCTATGATTGCATTATAACATACGGATAGCGGTTTCGCTAGCTTGTTTAGAGATAGGTGGTTCGGCTGGAGTGTTGGCACTAAGTTTTTAGTGGCTGTTTGCTTGTTACGAGTAAGTATTATATTCTTAATTCTTAGGTACATAAATAGATCCCTAGTGTCTAATCCTAACTCACTTTGTAAGTCAGCAAAATGTTTTACTTCATCGCCAGACATTAAGTCCTCTACCAGTTCTGCTCCTTTGCTTAGCCATTTACCTATTTGTAGACCCAGGGAATAGGCTGCTAATGCTGTGATTGGCGCTTTCCTAAAGAGCTTTGTCGAGTCTAGCACCAACGGGCTCCAGGCTTTCCACGCCTTGAGCATGGTAACCGAGCAACGTATGTGCGGGCCTGTAGATGTTTGGGGCACTGCAACTGTCCACAAATAATGGGCAGTGTCATGCGTTTCAAGGCATGCATTCTCCAATGACAGCCAAAGTGGGTTGTGTGAGGGGTTGTGATTTCTGAGAAGTCTTATTCCCTGCGCTAAGAAGGATGCTTTGTAGTATGCATTGATGTCAGGCATGCCTAGTCCGCCCCTAGCGTAAGGGAGTCCCAGGCACCCTTTAGCTACCCTTGGGGGTTTTCTCTTCCAAATGTGTGCGTTTACTGTACTTTGGAATAGTTTAAGCAGTGAGTTCGGAAGTGATATGGGCAGGGTCCTAGAAAGATACAGAATGTGTGGCAGTGTCATCATTTTGATAAGGTTGATACGGCCTAGCCAGGAGGTATTCAAGCCTTCCCATTTTTCAAGGGTGTTCTTAATCTTGTTTATTATGGGATAGTGATTCTCTTTGGCCACTGTCTGGAGGGTTTTGGTCAGTTTGACACCTAGGTATTGTAGAGAGTTTGTGCGCCAGTCAAAGGGGTGTTGCAGTTTTAAATTCCCCATCACATTTTTCGATAGGTTTATTGGCAAAGCTTGCGTTTTAGTGACATTGTTTTAGTAGTACGAAACTTTCCCATAACCTACCAACGTTCTCATGAGTGAAGGCAAGGAGGACTCTGGTTTTGTGATGAATAACAATACGTCATCGGCAAACAGAGCTAGTTTTTTGGTGCCCCCCGGTGTGCTCAGCCCTTGTATGGTAGGGTCCTGTTTCACTATTCTAATTAGTGGTTCTAAGCATAGAATGAAGATTAGGGGGGAGAGGGGGCAGCCCTGTCTAGTGCCGTTACGTATGGCCAGTCTTTCAGAGATAAATCCTGTGCTAAACACCTTAGCCGAAGGGTTTTGATACAGTGCCATTATGCTGGACCTGAATGTCGGAGGAAATCCCATTTTGGTTAAAGTAAGTAGCATATACCTCCAGTGCAGTCGGTCAAAAGCCTTCTCGGCATCAAGCGCTAATAAAAGTCCTGCCTGGTGTGAGGTATTTGCCCAGTCTATCAGGTTCAGGAAATGCCTAGTGTTGTCACCAACTTGCCGGCCTTGGATAAATCCCGCCTGCTCCTCCGAAACGAGAACTGGGAGGATCGGTTTGAGTCTAGAGGCAATGAGTTTGGCATACAGTTTAGTGTCAGCATTCAGGAGTGAGATTGGACGCAGGTTTGCGCAGTGTGTGGGGGGTTTATTGGGTTTGGGTAGTGTCACTATATGTGCTTCTAACATTTCTGGTGGCATGATTCCTGTCGTTTTTATGTGATTAAACATTTTAGTAAGGGGTGTGAGTAATTGTTTGGCCAGTTTGATGTAGTAATAGTTTGACATCCCATCCGGTCCTGGGGCTTTGTGTTTGGGCAGGGATCTAATTGCAGACTCCACTTTGTCCTCCGTGAAGGGGCTCTCTAGTTGGTCGCATTGTGTTTGTGTCAGACTATCTAGGGGAGCTTTGTCCAGGAAATGGCCTATCTCGTCCTCTGTCGGCTGATGTGTGGCTGAGTCCTTGTCTAGTTGGTAAAGTGATGCATAGTATTTTGCTAGTTCGTTTACTATGTCCTGAGGGTTATATAGTTTGTCTCCTGTAGCAGAGGTTATGTACGGGATTTTGGATTGCAGTTTTGTTTGTTTCGCTTTGCTGGCCAACAGTTTTCCAGCTTTGTTGCCCATGACGTAGTATGATTGTTTCAAAGACCTCAAGTGCTTTTCTGTGGTTGCGAGATTGAGGCTGTGAAGTGTTGCGCGAAGTGTCATCAGTTGTGTGTGCGTTGCTAATGTGGGTTTTGTTTTATGAATGTTTTCTGCTATGGCCAATTCTTGTTCAGCTTTGTGCAGAGCTGTGTTGTGGAATCGCTTTGTTCTAGCCCCTAATTGGATCAATTCACCCCTCATGACCGCCTTATGGGCCAGCCATTGTGTGGTAACAGACGACGAGCACTGGGTATGGTCAGTAAAATAGTCCTCTACCCGGGCCTGTAGTCTTCGGAGGTGCTCTGGGGTGTCCAGTAGGCTGTCATTTAGGCGCCATGTACCCCTACCCCTAGCAGGATAGGGATACGCATTGTCACGACATGTGGGGCATGGTCGGACCACGTGATCGGTCCTATGTTCGCTCTCGTGGCAAAGGGCAGTGTTTTGATATCAAGTAAGCAGAGATCTATTCTCGTGTAAGTTCTATGGACCGTTGAATAAAATGTGTAATCCCTCCCACTCGGATTAAGATTTCTCCAGGTGTCATAAAAGTCATGCCCATGCATCAAATCCCTAAGGTGCAGGCCTAGTGAAATTGAGTGCTGTTGCGGACGTTTGTCACCTTCTCTTCTAATGTCTACATCTGGGTCCGGGGCACAATTAAAGTCCCCGCTTATGATTGTGTGACCTACTTTAATCTCGTCAATTTTTCTGAACACCTTGTTAAGGAAGGATTTTTGTCTGTCGTTGGGCGCGTAAATTGAAGCTATAGTCATCGATAACCCGTTCAGGGAGCCCACTAGTATCAATATTCTCCCGTCCTTGCTAGCATACTGATTGGTTGGTGTGAAGGACCAGTCTCTGTGAAAATAGATGGCAACACCTTTGGCTTTAGTCGTGGACATAGCGTGGTAACCTTGGGGGTATGACTTGATATTAAATTTCGGAGGTTTGTTAATACAAAAGTGCGTCTCTTGTAGACTTACAACTGCTGCCTTGGATTTGGTCATTTCTTGTACCACCAACCTCCTTTTATGGGGACTGTTGAGGCCTTTAACATTTAATGTAAATACAGTGAGAGAATCATCCATGATCCTGGTGGGAAACTATGCTGTACCAGGGCATTGGGGTGACATTCACGCCTTGCGACCTGTGGTGAGAGACCATTCCAGGGCAAGGAGAAGGGGTGGAGTAGAGAGTAAACAGGGGTGTGGAAGGGGGAAAGGAGTAACCAAAGTATGTACAAAGCGCCTTTGAGAAAACTAGCGCTCTACGTGGGTGAGGTGCGAGCGGGCAAACATTTCCCCTCACACTTCTCATCCTGGGGTCGTACCTAGATAGTACGGCCGAGTGTAAACAGCCTAACTCCGTATAAACTTGTATTTACCCTTAACATTCTGAGGTTTCAAACATATACCCTTTGAATAGCGGCAGCGAATTCCCATATCTCTGTCCCGCCACTCTCTAGACATTGCACTGACATGAGGCATTTTAACGTCTTGTCGCTAAGGCATGGCTACCTTGTACCCCCCTCGTGCTGCATCCCATGTGGGAGCTGTGAGGCTCCTTTCGCTATGTGTCTGCCCCGAACCCTATCCTCACGGGTAGTGCGAGTTGGGCTAGCCCCGCACCATGTAATCCCGCTACCTCGGTTCTAGGGTATAACAGGTATTATGCAGTCACTAACATGGTACAAATATACACATACTCACAACCAGTTACGTTAGCATGTCAGATATCAGAAGGTTAGCCATGGGCCAGAGAGTCCTTTAATGTTCAGTATTTGCCGTGGGGTAGCGGCATGACTTTGCTGGAACAGGACCCAAAGTCTTAATTCTTTCCACGTGGTGAACTCGCCATCTGCCATTCCGCCTGCGGCCGTTTCAGAGATGCTGTGTTCGAAGTGTCTTGTGGTGGTGGCGGTAGCGGGAACAGGCCCCATTCCTTTAGTAAGCGCATTCCCACCTCTGGTTCGTTGACAGTGTGTGTCTTGGCATTCCTCCAAGCAAGTAGCTTTGTCGGGTACCCCCATCGATATGGAATGGCGTTGTTCCGTAATGTCTTTGTTACATTGATGAACTCCCTCCGCCTGTTCATAGTCATAGCCGACAAGTCTGCAAATAATTGAACACCTGCATATGGTTCAGGCAACGTGGCTATTTTCCTCGCCGCTTGCAGAAGGGAGTCTTTAGTTTTGTAATAGTGGAAACGTGCTACCACGTCTCGTGGCGTATCTTGACGCAGATTTTGCGGCTTCGGTAGCCTGTGGGCTCGGTCCATCAGCCATTCTTGGTCCGCTGTGTCTGGTACCAAGGACTTGCAGAGAGACAATAGGTAGTGAGGCAATTGTTCCTTTGTGATACCTTCTGGAATTCCGCGGAAGCGAACATTGTTCCTGCGGGAGCGGTCTTCCATATCCGCCATCTTCCTTTTCAGGATCTGCTGTTCTTCCACCAAAGACTGTACTGTGTCTGCCAGCGTATCATGTGCAGCACATATGTCATCAGTGCGGGCTTCTAGGTTGTTAGTTCTTTCACCCAGATCTGCAATTTCCTTTTTAATATCATTAGTGGCTTTCTTTAGGTCAGACTGCAGAATAAGCCTGAAATCTTGCAGCATTGCATAAAGTTTCTTCTCTGTGACTGGGGCGTCGGTGTAACGCTGCTCCTCGTGCTCTATATGAGGGTTTGAGGCCTGTGATTCCTCCAGCTCCTCGCCGCCGCCATCTTGCGCCGCCCGCGACCGGTCTTTTTTCGCCGATCGGATCGAGTCCGTCAGCTTTGTCTGCTTCGCTCGGGACATGTTAGGTAGGAGAGATCAATTACTTCAATATTACTCCTTATGCTGGGGGTAACAGCTGCTTTTAGTCACGCTATGGCTGTTTCGGACCGGGAGCTCTCACTCCATGCGTCCGTTCACCTCGGCAGTTGGACACGCCCCCCCTTTTAGTTTTAAAGCTCCCACTCGCGTGTCGTGGGTGGGGTCTCAGGAGGGGGGAATTTTTATTTTTACAACACAGGCTGCTCACTGTTTAATAGACATGCCCCTACTAGCTGGGTCACATGCTGCACTGGCCAATCACAGCCATACTATTAGCAGGCATGGCTGTGATGGCTTCTAAGGGCACACGAGTCAAACACTTGTTGATTGGCAGCCCTGCAGCCTTTATGTTCGTGTTCGGGTCCGGGGTCCAAAAAACTTAATGTTCGGTACGAACCTGAACTTTTCAGTTCGGGTTCGCTCAACTCTAACAATGATCCATGCGAGAGATTACTAGAGCTTGAACAAGCTCTTTATTAACATCTTGCGTAAGAAAGGGGCGGATGCGGGGTATGTTTTTAAGGTGGAATCTACAGGATTTGGTAACAGACTGGATGTGAGGCTCAAAAGTGAGGCCAGAATCAAATATAATGCCAAGACAAAGCGCTTGCAAGTATGGGCTGATTTGGGTATATATGTATGTCCTGAGGGATATATTGATAAGCGTGTGTTCCTTTTTTGAGTCTGGCTGACCTTTCATCCAACTGTCACGAACACACCCTACTTCGAGAGTGTGTGTGACCTAGTTGTGGTTGTGAAAAGGTTAAACTTCAGAACTTCGGCAACTTCGGAACTTTGGCAACTTTGGAACTCTGGCATTTCGGGACTTTTGTTGCAGTTGCTTGGTAGATAACTCCCTAATTCCCATGGTATTAGGGAGTTATCTACCAAAAGGCTGAAATATCTAAATTGGTATTTTTTTTGAGTCTGGCTGACCTTTCATCCAACTGTCACGAACAGTTACCAGGGTAAGGTGGTGAGTTGTATGAGGTACTAGGGGCTATAGCTTTAGAGCTGGATCCTAAGGTGCCAAAACATTGGTAGTAGGGTACCCCATTCCTAGTGGTTTCTCTACAACCACATTTAGTCAAATCTACTGCAGTATCAAGCCATTTCTAGGTAACTTCAACTAAATTGTTATCCATTAACCATCCTTTACATTTGCTCATTTATTTCCAAATCTGTTGGTCCAGGAAGCCCTCAGAAGGCATAATAGCTTTCTTAAAAAGCTTCTTTACATTTTTAACTGCCTCTTTGCCCTTATGATGTTTCACTATGGTTAGGGCAGTATATTCCTCCTGAGTACTCTGTGAAATGCAGCTGCTCACTTTAAGTCAAGACAAGAACATACTTAATCAGTGTAAAACACTTGGGACCACTAGTGGAATTTATTTACAGAACTTGTCTTCAATTTAAACACAGGTCAGTATACCTGTCCTGGGGAATTCTTATTCTGATCAGGAAATAAACAACTAGGCAGATAATAAGAATACCTGGGACCCCACTGATGTATTCTACAGTTTGTAAACTACTTTCACAAGACATTCCACCAGAACATAGTATGTCCCATTAAAAGTGTTCTTCGGAAATTAAATTTTTTAAGTTCACACTTACCCGGACACACAGAATAAGCACAGCACTGAGAGTGAAGGTAAACGGTAGAAAAAGAAAAGCTTTTTCTACCTTGCTGCAGTACTCGTTCACAGTCAGAGACACCCATTCTGCTCCCTATGTCTGGATAAACTGGAATCACTTTGTTAACTAGGCTTGGGATGTCACACTTCACCATTTGCAACTGGATAATTGTGTAGAACAGACTGCTTAGAACTTTTGTAAGAAGGGGGCACTAAAGGCATATTGATTGTTAACCTTTCAGTTTAATTGTCCTACCTGCCTGATTGTTTGGGTGGTGCAAAAGGATAACAGGTTTCAGTCCAATAGGCAATAAATGTAAAGCAAAGAAGTTAACTGAATAGGAATTTATGAAATGGGCAAAGCACTGATAACGATCTGCTGTTAAAATGCATATAAATGAGTCATCATTTAAATGAATATAGAAACTAGGCGTAAGGATAATGCAAAACTCTTGACCCAAAGAAATTATAGTCTGAAAGGGAAAACTACCTAGTATATATATATATATAACATATATATAACACTGTTGTTAGTTCAAACAACAAATAAAGAATTCATGATATACAACATTAGCCCTGCCTTAGGGTATGAATCATAACAACAAAGTGATGAAAATGAGAGACAGATTGTGTGTGTTTATATATATATATATATATATATATATATATATATATATAGAAACTGAATGTGTGTATGGGAGAATATGGAGAAGGACTTTCCCTGTTAAATCCTTCACACTGGAACAGTGCTTAAAGAATAGCCCTTTCCCCTCCCAGCAACCAGACGACACTTAGTTCTGGGAATACAAGCTGGAATCCATAAATGGTAGCCACAACTGGCCTTATATGCATGTCCCCATGCAAGGGGCACTCCCCCCGGACCTGAGAGTAAACCACAGCTGAAACAAATACACAATTACATTGGCTCTCAGGTCCAGGACACTCCAATACAAAATCAGATAATCCCTCCTCTGTGCCTGGAAGATAATTGGATCAGGAACTATACTAATCTAATCCAAATATTTCCAAGAACAGACTCCACATACCCCTAAAGTACCCTAAAAATACATCCCCCTGATAGCCCTGATCTGCATGACCAACATATCCAAAAATCACCCAGATCATTTCAGGGGTTCAGGAATTTCCTGAAAATCATTTGTTTGACCTACCGCACGCATGGTCTCATGCCCAACAGTTCCAGAAAATCAGGGCTTGTGGTTGGTCTAGTTCGGTAGTTTAAAAACGAACAAACTACGGAACATAGTTGTAGCGGAGTAGTAGGGGTTAAGCCACAGTATCTCCGCTAGTAGTCAGGATAAGCAGGTAAAACACAGGTAGCGTAGTAATAATCCCTTCCTCCCAAGAACTAGACGACACATAGCTTGGAGGTCAACTGAGGTTTTAATTACAGGTCACAGTATTTATGTGGTTACAAATGTAAGGGGTTTCCAAAGTCATATTCTAGGGATTTTACAACAGTGGACTACATGGGAGACTGATCTTACAGGCGGATTTCCCATCATACACTGCTGCACCAGAGAGATAATTGCCCCAGAATGCACTGAGAATGAGATTATCTCCTGGTACAGAAAATACAGTATTTTACATTAAAATACATAACTTTGGCAATTCCCCTCATATTTCACCGAATGACCCCTCATTAGATTGCAGGGATCAATCGGTAAATATACTGAAGTACCGCTCTGATCCCTGCGTAAACAACCGAATGCAGCTTACAATATACATTCATACGAACGGGGTCTTAACAGAGAAAACTCACGAATGGGTTTAATTTCCCGAAGGCGAGAGATTACCGAATGCTATGGAAGTTCAGCGGTGTTTGAAAATCAAGTGACCGATTTCGGTTCCAGGCACTCGACAACCAAACACCACTGAAATCTAACAAAGCAAAGATGGCCGCCGCCACGTGTTCGGTATACAAACGGCGGCCACACACAGAACACTGATTAAAGGATGGATACAATGTTTCGGTTTACTATTGAACGGCACACAACCTACTGGGGTGGTCTCTTATTCGGTATTTTGTTCGTTTCACGAACAGGGTTGGAATCCCCTGTTCGTGAAGCTTGAAACCTCGGGTTAGTGGTATTCGTATGCTTGAAACACACAAATACATAGGAACATTAGGTAAAACCTGGATATGCAGATACAGTTAACAGGGGTTAGGTTTCTCCTGGATGGAGACACAAAGGAAACAACAGTCAGGCATATATATGCATAATAGTCTATAAGTGGCTAGGTTTGCCACAATAGTCAATAGTGTTACCCTGGAGCTTGTTCCCCTTGTTCGTGGGAACGTTTCTACTGAACAGTGTCTCTGTAAGTGTTGTCGAACCGAACGCAGGCGATCATGGAAGTCCAGGCGGTGTTCGGAAATTTCAGTATCCGAAAATAGTTCCATAACTCGACGACCAAACACTGCTGCCTGCATTCATGCAAACAAGATGGCCACCACCTCATGGTCATCCATAGGAATTGCGGTCACGCAGACGAATACTTAGAACACTGAGGTGGAAATTGTTACAAACTAGCAATTAGGCATAACAAGCTCCAGGGTGGCCTTGGGTTCGTGCAGAGACTTTTATATCTCATTTTACAAGCTTCATAGTCTGTGGGCAGGAGGCTGGCAAGCCGTTTCTTTGCAAGAGGGTGGGTGGGACTGATGGGAGTCGGTGTATGCTCTCCCGTCCTCGCGGCCTGTCTCTTTCTCCTTCCGTAATGAGTGACCTGGGAGGAAATGACCGGCCATCACTTCCTCCCAGCAGTACTTGTGGCGGAAATCTTTTAAATGGTCATGGTCGCGCTATTGCACAGCCGCAGTGCTGACCAGGCCCCAGAAGATATAGGGCTCACCCGGTGGGCCCTATCAGCGTGCGGGCCCCAATAATGCAGCACCAGCGGCAGTTCCGCTGCTACATGTGGGGACCGGGTGGCCAGGCACCCCCGGGGCCGCCGGAGACGTGATAACCATCATGGTTGTCAACCCCTGATAGCGGCCCTGCAGCACACACTGGACTGAACACATTCAGAAAAAAACCCTCTAAATGGATTTTCTATCTACAAACACTGTTTTCTTTATACAGTTTTGAAATTATGATTTTCTTCACAGATCAAGTGAGAAATGAACACTAGTGAGAAAAAAAGGAGAAGTAAATATATATGTATATATTTAATACATGTATACAGTATATAAATATAGATTTATATTTTGTTTTTTACCGATCCTCCTGTTTTTCCCTCTATTGGCTACTTTTGGCACACTTGATATGTGCACTACACCCTGTTCCAAATTTTTATGCAAATTCTATTTAAGTGTCACAAAGATTAAATATTTAGTTTTTCAGTTTAACTCGTGGATGGCATTGTGTCTCAAGGTTCTTTAGATCACTGAAAACAATCTCGGACACCTGTGATAATTAGATTGCCAGGTGAGCCCAATTTAAGGAAAAACTACTAAAGGAGGGTGTTCCACATTATTAAGCAGAGCACCATTTTCATGAAATATGGGGAAGAAAAAGGATCTCTCTGCTGCCGAAAAGAGTGAAATACAGTTGCAAGAAAAAGTATATGAACCCTTTGGAATGATATGGATTTCTGCACATATTGGTCATAAAATGTGACCTGATCATCATCTAAGTCACAACAATAGACAATTACAGTCTGCTTAAACTAATAACACACAAAGAATTAAATGTTGCAATGTTTTTATTGAACACACCATGTAAACATTCACAGTGCAGGTGGAAAAAGTATGTGAACCCCCATGACATCTCCAAGAGCTAATTGGAGTGAGATGTCAGCAAACTGGAGTCCAATCAATGAGATGATATTGGAGGTGTTGGTTACAGCTGCCCTGCCCTATAAAACACACACACCAGTTCTGGGTTTGCTTTTCACAAGAAGCATTGCCTGATGTGAATGATGCCTCGCACAAAAGAGCTCTCAGAAGACCTACGATTGAGAATTGTTGTCTTGCATAAAGCTGAAAAGGGTTATAAAAGTATCTCCAAGAGCCTTGCTGTTCATCAGTCCACGGTAAGACAAATTGTCTATAAATGGAGAAAGTTCAGCACTGCTGCTACTCTCCTTAGGAGTGGCCGTCCTGTAAAGATGACTGCAAGAGCACAGCGCAGACTGCTCAATGAGGTGAAGAAGAATCCTAGAGTGTCAGCTAAAGACTTACAAAAGTCACTGGCAAATGCTAACATCCCTGTTAGCGAATCTACAATACGTAAAACACTAAACAAGAATGGATTTCATGGGAGGATACCACAGAGGAAGCCACTACTGTCCAAACAAAACATTGCTGCACGTTTACAGTTTGCACAAGAGCACCTGGATGTTCCACAACAGTACTGGCAAAATATTCTGTGGACAGATTAAACCAAAGTTGAGTTGTTTGGAAGAAACACACAACACTATGTGTGGCGAAAAAGAGGCACAGCACACCAACATCAAAACCTCATCCCAACTGTGAAGTATGGTGGTGGGGGCATCATAGTTTGGGGCTGCTTTGCTGCGTGAGGGCCTGACAGATAGCTATCATCGAAGGAAAAATGAATTCCCTAGTTTATCAAGACATTTTGCAGGAGAACTTAAGGCCATCTGTCTACCAGCTGAAGCTCAACAGAAGATCGGTGTTGCAACAGGACAATGACCCAAAGCATAGAAGTAAATCAACAACAGAATGGCTTAAACAGAAGAAAATACGCCTTCTGAAGTGGCCCAGTCAGAGTCCTGACCTCAACCTGATTGAGATGCTGTGGCATAACCTCAAGAAAGCGATTCACACCAGACATCCCAAGAATATTGCTGAACTGAAACAGTTCTGTAAAGAGGAATGGTCAAGAATTACTCCTGACCGTTGTGCACGTCTGATCTTCAACTACAGGAAATGTTTGGTTGAAGTTATTGCTGCCAAAGGAGGTTCAACCAGTTATTGGACTCCAGTTGGCTGACATCTCACTCCAATTAGCTCTTGGAGATGTCATTAGTCTAGGGGTTCACATACTTTTTCCACCTGCACTGTGAATGTTTACATGGTGTGTTCAATAAAAACATGGCAACATTTAATTCTTTGTGTGTTATTAGTTTAAGCAGACTGTGATTGTCTATTGTTGTGACTTAGATGATGATCAGATCACATGTTATGACCAATTTGTGCAGAAATCCATATCATTCCAAAGGGTTCACATACTTTTTCTTGCAACTGTAGTTCAATGCCTTGGACGAGGTATGAAAACATTAGATATTTCACAAAAACTTAAGCGTGATCATCACACTATTAAGAGATTTGTGGCTGATTCAGAGCACAGACGGGTTCGTCTGCCAGATCCATGCATTGGATCAAGAGAGCAGCTGCTAAAATACCATTACATAGCAGCAAACAGATATTTGAAGCTGCTGGTGCCTCTGGAGTCACACGGACATCAAGGTGTAGAGTCCTCCAGAGTCTTGCAACTGTGCATAAACCTTCTATTCGACCACCACTAACCAATGCTCACAAGCAGAAACGGCTGCATTGGGCAGAAAAATACATGAAGACTAATTTTCAAACAGTCCTGTTCACTGATGAGTGCCGTGCAACCCTGGATGGTCCAGATGGATGGAGTAGTGGATGGTTGGTGGACGGTCACCCTGTTCCAACAAGGCTGCGACGTCAGCAAGGCGGTGGTGGAGTCATGTTTTGGGCCTGAATCATGGTAAGAGAGCTGGTCGGCGCCTTTAGGGTCCCCAAAGGTGTAAATATGACCTCTGCAAAGTATGTGGAGTTTCTGACTGACCACTTTCTTCCCTGGTACAGAAGGAAGAACTATGCTTTCCATAATAAGATCATCTTCATGCATGACAATGCACCATCTCATGCTGCAAAGATTACCTCTGCATCAATGGCTGCTATGAGGATAAAAGGAGAGAAAGTCATGGTGTGGCCTCCATCCTCCCCTGACCTCAATCCTATTGAGAACCTTTGGAGCATCCTCAAGCAAAAGATCTATGATGGTGGGAGCAGTTTACATCCAAACAGCAGCTCTGGGAGGCTATTCTGACATCTTGCAAACAAATTCAAGCAGAAACTGTCCAAAAACTCACAAGTTCAATGGATGCAAGACTTCAATGAAGCTGCTATTAAATAAGGGGTCCTATGTTAAAATGTAACGTGACCTGTTAAAATGTTTAAAAAGTTAAAATGTTGTTATAAGTTTGATTGAAATAGCTTTTGATTTCAGTAAATATGCTGCAAACACAACAAATTAAAATGTTCAGTTCTTTACAACCTATAAAGTGTTTTGAAACTTACTGTGTGTAATAATTTGGAACAGTGCATTGTAAGTTTTTTATGTTTAAAAAAAATACTGTTATCATTAGGAGGTTTGTTCAGTAAAATTTGAATTGTACTCTTAATAGTTGATAACATGAGAATTATGCTGACTGTTATTTACATCAATTATTTAGGTAAATGAGAAAAATTGAATTTGCATAATAATTTGGAATAGGCTGTAAATGGCAGGACAATGCTCCTACCAGTGTATTGCAAAATATATGCGTAAAGTAATGTATGTACTTTGCAGCACACTAATAGGCCAATTTGTGTCCCCTTTTTGTTCTTCTGATACAGCCAGTGGCGTACATACCGGGGTCGCAGGGGTCGCGGCTGCGACCGGGCCTGGCCCACCAGGGGGCCCGGCCGCCCTGCGACCCCGGTATGGATGTCACTGGGCCCAAGAGCCGGCCACCTCAGGGCCCCCCGAGGCTGGCCCTGCTGTCACCCGGCTGGCCGGTCCTGCGGGCGCGCGAGGGAGCACTATCTCCTAGGTGCTTCCTCTTCAGCTCCCTCGCGCACCGCACTGATACCAGAGCCGGAAGATGACGTCATCTTCCGGCTCCGGCATCAGTACGCGGCGCGCGAGGGAGCTGAAGAGGAAGCACACAGGAGACAGTGCTCCCTCGCGCGCACGCAGGACCGGCCAGCCGGACTGCCCGCCGGGTGACCGGCCCCCCAGGAGCCCAGCAGCACCACTGGACCCCAGGGAATCCCCTCAGCTCTCCCACAGGTAAGGAGGCTGGGGGGATTTAAAAAAAAATGTGTTTGTGAGTGTTAGTGTATGTTAGTGTTAGTGAGTGTGTGTTAGAGTGTGAGTGTATGTTAGTGTGTGTTTGTGAGTGTGAGTGTGTGAGTGTATGTTAGTGTGTGTGTGTGAGTGTATGTTAGTGTGTGTGAGTGTATGTTAGTGTGTGTGAGTGTATGTTAGTGTGTGTGAGTGTATGTTAGTGTGTGTGAGTGTGTGTTAGAGTGTGTTATAGTGTGAGTGTGTGTGAGTGTATGTTAGTGTGTGTTTGTGAGTGTGAGTGTGTGTTAGTGTTAGATTGTGTGTGTTAGTGTGTTAGTCTTAGAGTGTGTGTGTGAGTGTATGTTAATGTGTGTGTGTTAGTGTGTGTGTCTGTTACTGAGTATGTTTGTGTGCATCTGTTAGTGAGTGTGTATGTATGTCTGTCACTGAGTGTGTGTCTGTCAGTAAATGTGTGCGTCTGTTCATGAGAGTGTGTGTGTCTTAAGCACTTACCTTTCTCCAGCGCCGGACTCCCTTGGCGCTGGGAATCTCCCCGCCCCGATCCGCCTCTCAACTCTGAATGCGCATGCGTGGCAAGAGCCACGCGCGCATTCAAACTGCCCATAGGAAAGCATTATTTAATGCTTTCCTATGGACGTTCAGCGTCTTCTCACTGTGATTTTCACTGTGAATCGCAGAAAATCCTCTAGCGGCTGTCAATGAGACAGCCACTAGAGGCTGGATTAACCCTCAGTGAAACATAGCCGTTTCTCTGAAACGGCTATGTTTTCAGCTGCAGGGTTAAAACTAGAGACCTGGCACCCAGACCACTTCATTGAGCTGATGTGATCTGGGTGTCTGTAGTGGTCCTTTAAGTGTATGTGTTTATGCATGCACTGGCATACATACCTGAAGTTTAAGTATTGGATTGGTACCTGCCTCAACAGGCCCAAGATACACCTAGCCTACCGCAACACACCATCTAAAAAACAGAGAACAGACCCACGGCTCACCTCACCTCGTAGTGACGAACTGTGAGAGGCTATCTTCATAGACCAAGAGTTCTGGAGCACTTATACACATTGACTACGAGACCCTGTATACAACCACAAATCCACATAAGCGGGACATGTTCACGTGGAGTCACTCTACCACAGAGGACTTTACACTACGATCCCCACACCACTGCTGGAATATAAGCTTTTGATGTCCAAGCGGTCCAAATTTATTTCCCAGCCTGATACTCACACACCAAACGCAAGCACGATGCGGGACTGCTGGGACTCTGGTAACCCAAAGAAAATTTATAACGGATCCGCACACCCTTAAGCAGGTCGTATATTTACTGGTCAACCTATTCCTGTTACTTCCTATAGTTAATAGCTCACTTCAAATTTCTGGCCACATAAGTAACGAACTGAAGGAGACCCTCTTCGTGGACCATGAGTTCTGGAACATATTTACAAATTGACTTCGGGACTTTGCATGTCAATACCAATCTATGTCAGCGGGATCTGTAAATGAGAGCCCACCCTTCCATAGAGGATTTTCAACTACGGCCCTCGCACCACAGCTGGACTATGTGTTCTGGACTTCAGAGAAATCCAAATTTCTTCCTCTGCTTGGTGCTCACACACCATATGCAGGCAAGATTCGGGACTGCTCGAGCTCTAGTACATCAAAGAAAACTCAACAAGAACCGCAAAAACCTTACACAGGTCGTATAGCTACTGGTCAAGCCGTTATTGCTATTTACTAATGTTTCTAGCCTACTATGAGTTTATTGAGCTGTGATGATCCACAGATTAGGATGTGCCTCCTATTTACCTATTTTACCTATTTACCGGGGCACACAACCCCCCCACCCTCACGTACTAAATTACAAGTCGCAAATATTTAGGTTACCTAGTAACTTTTGTTTCCTATGGTTGTAGTTCGATTGAGGTTAATGATCTGCTGTTGGCTACATTGTACGAGAGCACACACATAGAGTATTGACCTACCCAATGCCCCCCTCCTCCCCACAACATTACACGCACTCATTGTGGATTACTTCAAATTGAGTTCTTTCTATGCCATGCGACCAATTAACCTTGTTCTGTCTCGTGCACAGAGATAGAATAGTGACACACATTGGATATTAACTATTATATATACTTTTTTCTGCACACGTACCCTTTAGCAGGAGATAAGGTCGTATTCAGATTATAGACAAGAATCTAAGCTCCAACCTGAGGAGCGTGCTTGTCACACACAGTACAATACAGCATTTGCTCAAAGAATTTCAATGTACTTGTAGTTTCTATCGTTTGAACTGTGTTTCTTTTGGTAATTTGTTATTTTGTATTACGTACATAAGATTTCAATTAGTTATCGTGTACTGAACACTGACGACCAGAGTCTGACAGACAGGGCTTATCCTCCACTTACTGACTGGGGACACCCGAAACATGGCCTCCCTTTGCATCCTTTCACAAAATGCCAGAGGTCTAAATGCCCCCAAAAAGAGATCTATGCCTTTAAAGGAATTCCATAGACACAGGGCGGAGATTGTCTTTATGCAGGAAACCCACTTTCGCAGGGACTCTGCTCCGACACTGAGAAATCGTAGATACCCAGCCGGCTACTTCAGCCACTATTCAGGGGCAAAAGCTAGGGGAGTGGGGATATTGATCGGACACCATGTTCCCTTTCAGTTTAGCAAGCAACAGACCAACGATGCTGGCCGTTATGTTTTTGTTACAGCGACTATAGGAAATACGCGGGTCACACTTGTTAATATTTATCTCCCGAACAGGAAAAATGTCAAGAATTTTCCCCAAATTGTCTGCGTTCCAGGAGGGTATACTAATTGTTGGGGGGGGGGGGGAGGGGGACCTGAACATCACATTCGATGGTGGCCTAGACATGACTTCCAGCAACTACCTTGCAATGGCATGGAAAAGTCTGCGCAAAATCTTACGAGATACGCAACTATATGACTGTTGGAGAACATTGCATGCCAATAGCAGGGATTATTCTTACTTCTCCCCACCAATGGGTACTTACACATGCATAGACATGTTATTTATGCAACATAGATGCCTTCCGCTAATCAAATTCTCCAAGTATGGAGCGATCACATGGTCAAACCATGCACCCCTCTTCTTAGAAATTTCTATACCTTCCCTACCACTTACTCCCCCTCAAAGGAAATTCTATACTGAACTATACAACCCGAGGGACGAACCACCCTCATCGGAGGAAGTCCAGGACTTTCTTCGGACAAGGTTAAAAAACACTATACCACGTAACATGAGGGACTATCTTGATAGTCCCATATCACCTGACGAATTCTATCAAGCGATCAGACACATCCCAATAGGCAAAAGCCCAGGCCAAGATGGATTTACGGGTAAATATTACAAGATCACGGCCCCGGTCCTAGCACAACCGTTTATTGAAGCCTTTAACTCCATAACCTCGTCCCTCTCACTGTCCACATCAGCGTTGGAGGCAACCATAGCCTTGATTCCAAAACCTTGCAAAGATCTTACAAATTGTGGCAGTTACAGGCCCATTTCGCTCATTAATGTGGATATCAAATTATTTACTAAAATCTTGGCCACTAGACTAAAACTTCTACTCCCGGAGCTTAACCACCATGACCAATCAGTGTTCTTGCCAGGGAGGGAAGCAAAGAACAATACCACCAAAATAATCAACTTCATGTACTGGGCACTCACGAACAAGGTGCGAGCGCCTTGTTGGCTCTGGACGCCAAAAAGGTGTTCAATAGAGTGTATTGGTTCTTACTGATATAAACGATACAGCACTTGGGCTTTGCGCCGCAATGGCAGGATTGGTTGGGAGCTGTCTACTCGTCGCCCACTGCCCGACTGTCTATCAATGGACAACTCTCCAAACCGGTTAGGATAACAAATGGCAAGTAGCAGGGATGCCCCTTGTCTCCCCTTATATTCATTCTGGTCCTGAAACCGTTTCTACAGGGACTTAGAGACAATCAGCTGATTCATGGATTTAAAATTAAAGGGGAGGAATACAAAATATCTGCGTTTGCGGACGATCTCCTTTTCTAGATATCGCACCCACTCTCCCACACATCCTGGAAGAAATGGAAATCTATTGAAGGTTGTCCAACTTTCGGGCCAATCTCACAAAATGTGAGTTACTTCTCTTGCACATGACACCAGACACAAATGCACAACTGCAACAGAAATGTAACATCGCATGGGCCGCCACTTCTATTAAATACTTAGGTATACACCTACCGCATCAGACTAATCACTTATATGATCTGAACTACCCCACTACTAGAGGCCATATCTAAGGATATGAAAACATGGCATAAACCGTGCTATGGCTGGTTTTGTAGACTTAACATTCTAAAAATGAATGTGCTGCCACACATTTTATACGGCCTGCAGACGATCCCCATAGCACTTCTCAAGAAATTCTTTGACACAGTTAGGGCGCTGGTCACTTCCTTTTTATGGTCAGGCTCACATCCCCGCCTGGCACAATCTCTCCTCACCAAATCCAGAGACAGGGGTGGTGTTGGACTCCCTGACATAGACACGTATCATAGAGCAGTTCATCTAGCCCGAATCTATGAATGGACTAACGCAAGCACTTCCCACCAATGGGTACACATAGAGGTATCCTTCTTTGAAGTCCCCATCCTGACGATCACATGGCACAAGTCAGGCCAACTGTTCCTACAACATAAACACAACCCAAACATTACAACCACACTGAAGGTATGGACAAATATTACGCGGACGAAAGATCTATCCTCTTACCCCTCCCCACTCTACCCGATCACTCGCAACCCCCTACTGCACGCAGGTACCTCTGGTAAGCCATATTAGCTGTGCCAAGACATGCCCTACCCAGACTCCACGCAAGAGCAAAACATGAGCGCTCTCCTCTTGACAAACTCCCCTACAGGCACACAACACCTCTACTATACACAAATAGTTTACTTTATCAGGAGTTTGAAGTTCCTGCCAGGTGGGGATAAGGACCTTACAGCCTTTGAGCAGCTGTGCACTTCACATAGCTTAAAGCAAAAGATACTCTCCACTATGTACAAGATGCTACAAAAAGCACACTCACCTGAGCTCCCACGGTTAACTGGGAAATGGGCAGAATGTAGACATCACACATGACCAGTGGCAGAAGATATTCCTTATAGTACACAAGACATCTACAAATCTCACTACACAAGAAATTAATTACAAAAGGCACTACACCCCAGTAAAAATAAACAAAATACACAAGGAATCCACTGATGCTTGCTGGAGATGCCAACAACCAGACGCACACTCCGCACACATCTGGTGGCAATGCCCTAATATCATGAAATATTGGAAACAAATCCACACACTTGTACAGACAATTACGGCAACACAGTTTCCATTTTCCCCAGAATATCTCCTATTTCTCCTACCTCCCATCCAACAGAGAAGACAGTGGGCAACCCTGGCTACACACTTACTTATAGCAGCAAACCAACTGAGAACGAACAAACGGGAGAGAACTGGAAGCCTGAAAGGAGCACTCGAAGGAAAGGGGGAAACCCTAGGGGAACTACCAAAGTAGTATGAGAAGGAGAGAGGAGGTTGAGTGCCCTAAATTAGTTAATACATAACCTTTAATATTATACTTAAAATGGATGTGGAAATCGCCACCATAAAGGTTAATAAACTTCTCAAATGCTATCTATTAGATGTATCGGTGTTTCAAGGTAAAGCCCATATCTATAGACAACAAAAAAGTATCCAAAAAAAAATTTAAAAAAAATTTATGTATATGTAACATTTCCCTGGTAGGGTGAATAGAAGAGGACCTGTTCAAAAGTTTTCAGTGTCCTAAATACGGAAATCTATTGCGCAAAAACAATTTTTGCCCAATTGAGAGATATAAGTAAGATTGTATGCTAGAGCCTCCTAGATAACGGCAGCAATACAGTTACTTATTCACACTGACATATAGGCTAGTATAGTGCACTAGAGCAGCTTCAATCTAATGACTAGGTGATAGTGAAAGGCTGAGACCTCCTAAATGGAGATCGCTAATCTGCCCAGAGCTAAGTGTAACACCTAATCAACAATGTATCAATGCTGTGAATATAAGAGGACCTGTTCAGAAGTTTTCAGTGTCCTCAATACAGAAATCTATTGCGCAAAAACAATTTTTTGCCCAGTTAAGAGATATAAGTAAGATTGTATGCTAGAGCCTCCTAGATAACGGCAGCAATACAGTTACTTATTCATACTGACATATAGGCTAATATAGCTTCTATCTAACGACTAGGTGATGATGAAAGGCTGAGACCTCCTAAATGGAGATCGCTAATCTGCCCAGAGCTAAGGGTAACACCTAATCAACAATGTATCAATGCTAACATAGTTAGTAATAGGCAGCCTTGCATGGTGCCTAGTGAAAGCCTTATATGTAAATATATGACGGGGTATCGTCACGATCAACAGTAAACCCCAACAAAGAACAAGAAATAATGTTTGGTTTTTTTTTTGGATACTTTTTTGTTGTCTATAGATATGGGCTTTACCTTGAAACACCGATACATCTAATAGATAGCATTTGAGAAGTTTATTAACTTTTATGGTGGCGATTTCCACATCCATTTTAAGTATAATATTAAAGGTTATGTATCAGCAAACCAACTGATTCCAGTCCATTGGAAACGGATAGAACCCCTAACCGTTAGAGAATGGATCCAAAGGGTAGAGGACGTAAAATACATGGAGGAAATCAACTATGCTAAGGCCAAAACGTACACTAAATTCACGAGCATCATGGAACACATTTATACAGACAGAAACCAACTCTTACTAGAGGCAGACATATCCAGACTTGCACTAACGCTCAACCGTAGTTAGCAGGGACACGGGAGCCGACTCTCGAGTAATGCACATCCCGAATTCTCATTCAGTGCCTCACCCTAAGGTAGAAAACACAACTATTTGATCTGAAATGATGTACAACAATGACCATAACATCTTCCTGCGAGGACTCTACATTCTTCCTAGTACTGAACTACACACATACCGAATTACACAATGATGAAAATACAATGTTCTCATTATATTTGAACCCCAACTGTTGAAGTGATAACTCGACTTTGTTCTAGTGGCGACAGGGTATACATACTACCTAACTTTGAAATTGCAGAAACACAATTTAGGAGACTGTGTTACTCAGTGAAATAGTCATTTAAGAATTATTGTTATAATCAACATTTTGTTATGCTATATGTGAACACCTTAAGAAAACCAAATAAAAGTGAATAATAAAAATAAAAAAAAGATACACAGAATACAGCAAAAACAAGTACTAATACAAACTGAACTCAAAACCAGAAATCAGAAACAAATATTTATAATAGCATTTTTGGATTTATCACAAGGGAAACCACAACAGGCCAGATGTCAAGACAAAAAAGGCAGCTTAAATATGTCTAACTCAGTAATGACTGGTACTTTTCATTTCAGTGATACCAATTACCAAATGATGTTTGTGCGATGTCGCACAAATGATGCAGGAGGACATGCATCAGACACAGGTTTTGAGCACTCAGCATCCATAGTTATGCCAGAATGTCGGCGAAATGGAGGCAAAGGGAAATCCAAGTCAATTTTGACAGAAGAATGATGCAGAACAAGTGATGAGACAAGTGGCAATATGTGACGCAAGAATTATGTAATGATGTACTAGTTTTTTAATTGGTTACAATTGTTTTGGATCTTCCTAACTGGATGGCTGCCCACTTCCTTAAGCTCAAGTTGCCCAAAATAGAACTTGTGGTCTTTCCTCCCTCAAGTGTTGCTACTCCCATTTATGTCTCCCTCCACATTAATGATGCTACCATCAGCTCCACCATGCAGGCTCGCTGCCCAGGTGTTCTCTTTCACTACAACTGTCAGGACCCTACCAATTTTCTTCTGTTTTATTTCATACAATACCTGTTTCTCACCTCTAGTGGCCTCCCTAGCCACTAGTCTCCTCAGTCACTCTCACCTGAATAGCATGAAATTCCAAGTCTGCTATAAAAGGCCACACCTGACAAGCCAAGTGGCTTTTACATTGAGAGAGAAGTTGTGTTCTGCTCCTGGCTCTTACTGAGATTTGTTTATTATCTGATACTGATAAAGACCTGTTCCTGACTCAGCTGGATCCTGACAACCTTCTTCACCCTTACTTACCTACAACAATCCTGATTCATTCAATGCAACACTACTTTAGTTCTAAACTGGACTTTGGTTTCATATTGATTTCCTCCCAACCTGCCTGTATATTACTGACATTCTTATCATTTTGCAAGTATCCTCAACCACCCTGAATCTGCAGTTCTGTTTTCCAACCAAAGAGGCTGATCACCTCAATTGTTACTTTAACCTGTTTTTACTTTATCCTTTTAAATTCCTGTTTAGTTTTAACTAGTTGTTTTCCTATCTCCTGTAATCCTGTTTTGGGGCATATTACCTAAACGTCTATTTTCTGACTCGCCTGCAATTGTTTGTAGATTCTGTTTTGCCCCTTTATCTTTATTATTCATATTGTTTCATTTGTCTGAACCATGCCTAATAATTCAAATAAACTACCCGAAGTAAACCCTGGCATAAGTCTGTCTGACCTGATCAGAACCATGACAACAACCTCTTCTTCACCCCTCATGTCCAGGCGACTGCCAAATCCTGCTGCTTTCATCTCAAACATTGCGCGCATCAGCTCCAACTTAATCATTAAAAACTCACAAAAGCATATCAATTAAACTGATAATGGATCTCACTACACAAGAAAGTAATTAAAAAAGGCTCACTCACTGGCACTAGACCCCAGTAAAAAATGAACAAAATACACAAGGAATCCACTGATGCTTGCTGGAGATGCCAACAACCAGACGCACACTCCACACACATCTGGTGGCAATGCCCTAATATCATGAAATATTGGAAACGAATCCACACACTTGTACAGACAATTACGGCAACACAGTTTCCATTTTCCCCGGAATACCTCCTATTTCTCCTGCCAGGGCCGGACTGGGAGAAAAATTCGGCCCGGGCATTTTTTTAGCACAGCGGGCCACTAAGGGGGCGGGGCAGAGAGGAAGTGTTTCGTCATCACCAATGACAAACACGCCCCCTCTCAAAGTGAGCGTTGGGTCAATGCTCTTCCAGGGCAGAGCTCAGCTAAAGAGCTCTAATATGAGAAAAAATGCCCTGTATTTGTTCTGCACAGTGCAAGCAAATTTAATAACATGCTTGCACTGTGTTTCCTTGCAACTTGTCTCTGGTGTCTCTATAAATGGATACCAGGAGACAAAAGGGCCAGGAAAGAGTATTGTGCGTGTGTTTGGACCCTGCTTGGGGTATTGCGTGTGTGTAGAGTGAGCTGATTGTGGTGTGGTATTGTGTAATAAGGTAGGTTTTAGTCGTGTTATGTTTGTGGTGTAATGTAATGCATATGTGGCTAGGGGCTGTAGAGAATGTGTGTATAGGGGATGTAGTAAGTGTGTGCATACAGGCTATAGTGTGTGTGTGTATATAGGTGATGTAGTGTTTGTAGGGGTTGTAGAGAGTGTGTGTTTAGGGGTGTAGCATGTGTTTGTTTACAATTAATCTAGTGTATGTATAAGGGATCCAGAGTGTGTATGTTAGGAATGTAGTGTGTGTGTGTGTATACAGGAGTCTAGTGTGTGTTTGAAGGACCCAGAATGTGTAGGAGATCTAGTGAGTGTGTGTATATAGGGATCTAGTGTGTGTATATGATCCAGAGTTGGGTAAGGGATCTAGTGTGTGTCTGGAATGTAATGTGTTTAGGGGTGCAGTATGTGTGTGAGGGGTGCTGTATTGTGTGTGTGTGTGTATATATATATATATATATATATATATAATAAATATGTTTGGAAGTACTGTGTGTGTGTGTGTGTGTGTGTGCTGGGGTTCTGTGTGTATGTGTGAGGGGTGTAGTGTGTATGTGAAGGGTGCAGTATGTGTGTGTGATGGATGCTGTGTTTGGGTGGTGCTGTGTGTGATGTGTGTGAGGGTGCTGTGTGTGAGGGTGCTGTGTGTGAGGATGTTGTGTATGTTTGTGAGGGTGCTGTGTGTGATGTGTTTAAGGGTGTGTGATTTGTGTGTGAGGCTGCTGTGTTTAAGGGTGCAGTGTGTGTGATTTCTGTGTGAGGGTGCTGTGTGGGATTTGTGTGTTGGTGCTGAGTGTGATGTGTGTGAAAGTGCTGAGTGTGAGAGTGCTGTGTGTGATGTGCGTGAGTGCTGTGTGTGATGTGTGTGAGAGTGTTGTGTGTGCTGTGTGTGAGAGTGCTGTGTGTGAGAGTGCTGTGTGTGAGAGTGATGTGTGTGATGTGTGTGAGAGTGCTGTGTGTGCTGTGTGTATATATATATATATATATATATATATACATATAATATAAATATGTTTGGAAGTATTGTGTGTGTGTGTTGGGGTTCTGTGTGAATGTGTGAGGGGTGCAGCGGGTGTCTGTGAGGGGTGTAGTGTGTATGTGAAGGGTGCAGTATGTGTGTGTGATGGATGCTGTGTTTGAGTGGTGCTGTGTGTGATGTGTGTGAGGGTGCTGTGTGTGAGGATGCTGTGTATGTGTGTGAGGGTGCTGTGTGTGATGTGTTTAAGGGTGCTGGGTGTGTGATTTGTGTGTGAGGCTGCTGTGTTTAAGGATGCAGTGTGTATGATTTGTGTGTGTAGGTGCTGAGTGTGATGTGTGTGAGAGTGCTGAGTGTGATTGCTGTGTGTGATGTGTGTGAGTGCTGTGTGTGATGTGTGTGAAAGTGCTGTGTGTGAGAGTGCTGTGTGTGAGAGTGCGGTGTGTGAGAGTGCTGTGTGTGATGTGTGTGAGAGTGCTGTGTGTGCGAGTGCTGTGTGTGCGAGTGCTGAGTGTGATGTGTGTGTGTGTGGGTGCTGAGTGTGATGTGTGTGAGAGTGCTGAGTGTGAGAGTGCTGTGTGTGATGTGTGTGAGTGCTGTGTGTGAGAGTGCTGTGTGTGCTGTGTGTGAAAGTGCTGTGTGTGATGTGTGTGCTGTGTGTGAGAGTGCTGTGTGTGCTGTGTGTGAGTGCTGTGTGTGAAAGTGCTGTGTGTGAGAGTGCTGTGTGTGAGAGCCCTGTGTGTGCTGTGTGTGAGAGTGCTGTGTGTGAAAGTGCTGTGTGTGATGTGTGTGATGTTTTTGCTGTGTGTGAAAGTGCTGTGTGTGCTGTGTGTGAGAGTGCTGTGTGTGATGTGTGTGAGGGTGATGTGTGTGAGAGTGCTGTGTGTGATGTGTGTGAGAGTGATGTGTGTGCTGCGTGTGAGAGTGATGTGTGTGAGAGTGCTGTGTGTGCTGTGTGTGAGAGTGCTGTGTGTGCTGTGTGTGCTGTGTGTGAGAGTACTGTGTGTGATGTGTGTGAGTGCTGTGTGTGAGAGTGCTGTGTGTGATGTGTGTGAGAGTGCTGTGTGTGCGAAAGTGCTGTGTGTGATGTGTGTGCTGTGTGTGAGAGTGCTGTGTGTGCGAAAGTGCTGTGTGTGATGTGTGTGCTGTGTGTGAGAGTGCTGTGTGTGATATGTGAGAGTGCTGTGTGTGCTGTGTGTGAGAGTGCTGTGTGTGAGCGTGCTGTGTGTGATGTGTGTGCTGTGTGTGAGAGTGCTGTGTGTGAGAGTGCTGTGTGTGAGAGTACTGTGTGTGAGAGTACGGTGTGTGCTGTGTGTGAAAGTGCTGTGTGTGATGTGTGTGCTGTGTGTGAGAGTGCTGTGTGTGCTGTGTGTGAAAGTGCTGTGTGTGATGTGTGTGCTGTGTGTGAGAGTGCTGTGTGTGCTGTGTGTGAGTGCTGTGTGTGAAAGTGCTGTGTGTGAGAGTGCTGTGTGTGAGAGCCCTGTGTGTGCTGTGTGTGAGAGTGCTGTGTGTGAAAGTGCTGTGTGTGATGTGTGTGATGTTTGTGCTGTGTGTGAGAATGCTGTGTGTGAAAGTGCTGTGTGTGCTGTGTGTGAGAGTGCTGTGTGTGATGTGTGTGAGGGTGATGTGTGTGAGAGTGCTGTGTGTGATGTGTGTGAGAGTGCTGTGTGTGAGAGTGCTGTGTGTAATGTGTGTGCTGTGTGTGAGAGTGCTGTGTGTGATGTGTGTGAGAGTGATGTGTGTGCTGCGTGTGAGAGTGATGTGTGTGAGAGTGCTGTGTGTGCTGTGTGTGAGAGTGCTGTGTGTGCTGTGTGTGAGAGTACTGTGTGTGATGTGTGTGAGTGCTGTGTGTGAGAGTGCTGTGTGTGATGTGTGTGAGAGTGCTGTGTGTGCGAAAGTGCTGTGTGTGATGTGTGTGCTGTGTGTGAGAGTGCTGTGTGTGCGAAAGTGCTGTGTGTGATGTGTGTGCTGTGTGTGAGAGTGCTGTGTGTGATATGTGAGAGTGCTGTGTGTGCTGTGTGTGAGAGTGCTGTGTGTGAGCGTGCTGTGTGTGATGTGTGTGCTGTGTGTGAGAGTGCTGTGTGTGAGAGTACTGTGTGTGAGAGTGCTGTGTGTGCTGTGTGTGAGAGTGCTGTGTGTGATGTGTGTGAGAGTGCTGTGTGTGCTGTGTGTGAGAGTGCTGTGTGTGCTGTGTGTGCTGTGTGTGAGAGTGCTGTGTGTGATGTGTGTGATGTGTGTGAGAGTGCTGTGTGGGCTGTGTGTGAGAGTGCTGTGTGTGCATGTTAAAAGGGATTTTGTGTTGGTGGTGGTAAAAAAAAACAACTAATAAGAAGGCATTATGTCCCCCTCTCCCTTCTTACCTTTACCCTGGGAGGGGGGGGGACCGGCATGGTGGTACCAAGGAGAGGCGGGGGGAGACCCGCAGTCGCACATCATCCCTGGTGGTCCAGTGGGTGAGTGAACTCTAGCCTGCGGGCTAGAGTTCACTCTCACGAGATCCAGTCGTTGCCATGGCAACGATCCGGATCTCGCAAGAAGAACTCGGCGGAGCTGCAAGATAGAGCTCCGCCCGGTCCTCTCCCTCCCTCCCCAGCCGCAGGTCTATTAAAGTGGGCCGGTGAGAGAGATCTTTGATCTCCTCACCGGCCCTTCATGGAATACAGCGGGGCCGGCACTCTGATAGTGCCGGCCCTGCATAGACCGGCAGGGGAGATCCTGGGACCTCCCCTGCCGGCCTCGGCCCATGGCCACCACGGCCCACCGGGTCTGTCTCCTGCCTCCCATCCAACAGAGAAGACAGGGGTCAACTTATAGCAGCAAACCAACTGATTCCAGTCCATTGGAAATGGATAGAACCCCCGACCGTTAGGGAATGGATCCAAAAGGTAGAGGATGTAAAATACATGGAGGGAATCACCTATGCTAAGGCTCCCAACTGATTCCTATCTATTTAAAAAAGACACTTCGTCTTCATTGAATACTATTCTACCAATCTACTTCCTTAATACTATCCTTACCTTTTTGTGTCACTTTTCCCCACTCCCTCTAGCATGTAAGCTCATTGAGCAGGGCCCTCAACCCCTCTGTTTCTGTGTGTCAAACTTGTCTGGTTATAACTAGAGATGAGCAATCCCGAACTGGAAAATGTGGGTTCGTACCGAACATTACGGTCTTTGGACTCCAGACCCGGACATTTCAGTGTATGTTCGGGTTGGAGTTCGGTGTTCAGAAATTTAATGGCACGTTTTGAAAGGCTGCAGGGCAACCAATCAACAAGTGTTTGACTTGTGTGCCCTTAGAAGCCATTACAGTCATGCCTACTAATGGCATGGCTGTGATTGGCCAGTGCAGCATGTGACCCAGCCTCTATATATAAGTACGTCACATGAGCTGTTATTAGTGTAGGGAGAGGATGCTGCAGCTGTGAGGGACAGATTAGGAAAGAATTCTGGTGTTGAATCTGCAAACTACAGCGATTATTTTTGTGGGTGCTATACTACATTTTTGTACCTGCCCTGAGCCCAGTGCCACAGAGAGTGTAGTGCACTTGCAACTGCATGTGTGCCAGGCACATTACTTTAATCCTGTTCTGGTAACTCAGTGGGCAACATCTAGGCATTTTTAAATACTGCAATTTTTTTGGTGCTAAATAGTACATTTGCGTACTGCATTTCTTGCAGTCTAATAAAACCCTTAAATACTACTGTTACATTGTTGGTTTAAAAAAAATGACACTTTTTTGTGCTAAATAGTACATTTGCAGCCTGCGGTGCATTTCTTGCAGGACAATAAAACCCTTAAATACTACTGTTACATTGTTGGTTTAAAAAAAACACACTTTTTTGTGCTAAATAGTACATTTGCGGCCTGCGGTGCACTTCATATCTGAGAGTTAAATAGAACCGTCAAATACTGTGGTTACATCGCAGTTTGAAAAATTCAAATTTTTTGGGTGCTAAATAGTACATTCGTGTCGTGCACTTCGTATATGAGAGTCAAATAGAACCATCAAAAACTGTGGTTACATTGCAGTTTGAAAAATTCTAATTTTTTGGTTGCTAAAAAGTAAATTTGTGGCGTGCACTTCATATCTGAGAGTCAAATAGAACCGTCAAATACTGTGGTTACATCGCACTTTGAAAACTTCTAATTTTTTGGGTGCTAAAAAGTACATTTGGGGGGTGCACTTTATATCTGAGAGTCAAATAGAACTGTCAAATACTGTGGTTACATAGCAGTTTTAAAAATTCACATTTCTTTGGTGCTAAAAAGTAAATTTGCAGCCTGCGGTGCACTTCATATCTGAGAGTCAAATAGAACCGTCAAATACTGTGGTTACATCGCAGTTTTAAAAATTCACTTTTTTTTGGTGCTAAAAAGTAAATTTGCGGCCTGCGGTGCACTTCATATCTGAGAGTCAAATAGAACCGTCAAATACTGTGGTTACATCGCAGTTTTAAAAATTCACTTTTTTTGGTGCTAAAAAGTAAATTTGCGGCCTGCGGTGCACTTCATATCTGAGAGTTAAATAGAACCGTCAAATACTGTGGTTACATCGCAGTTTGAAAAATTCCAATTTTTTGGGTGCTAAATAGTACATTCGTGTCGTGCACTTCGTATAAGAGAGTCAAATAGAACCATCAAATACTGTGGTTACATTGCAGTTTGAAAAATTCTAATTTTTTGGTTGCTAAAAAGTAAATTTGTGGTGTGCACTTCATATCTGAGAGTCAAATAGAACCGTCAAATACTGTGGTTACATCGTACTTTGAAAAATTCAAATTTTTGGGTGCTAAATAGTACATTTGGGGGGTGCACTTCATATCTGAGAGTCAAAGAGAACCGTCAAATACTGTGGTTACATCGCAGTTTTAAAAATTCACTTTTTTTTGGTGCTAAAAAGTAAATTTGTGGCCTACGGTGCACTTCATATCTGAGAGTCAAATAGAACCGTCAAATACTGTGGTTACAGCGCAGTTTTAAAAATTCACATTTCTTTGGTGCTAAAAAATAAATTTGGGGCGTGCGCTTCCTATCTGAGAGTCAAATAGAACCATCAAATACTGTGGTTACATCCCAGTTTGACCAATTCAAATTTTTTTAATGCTAAAAAGTGAATTTGGGGCGTGCACTTCATATCTGAGAATCAAATAGAACCGTCAAATACTGTGGTTACATCGCACTTTGAAAAATTCAAATTTAAAACCATCTGTTAGTTTAGTGGGTGAACGGAAAGTATGAGGAGAACGTCAAATAAGGGACGTGGCCCTGGTCGTGGTGCTGCTGGTGTTGGTGGAGCTCCTGTTGCAGGGAGAGGACGTGGTCGATCTGTGCCAGCTACACACACAAGTGAAACACCCTCCTCAGGTGAGAGTAGGCGACAGAACCTTCAGCATTATTTGGTAGACCCGAATGCAGCTCTACGAATGGTGAGGCCAGAACAAGTACAGGCGATAGTAGATTGGATGGCTGAAAGTGCCTCCAGTTCCTTCACATTGTCTCCTACCCGGTCCCCTGCTGAAAGCTCAGAGTTGGCACCTGCAGCCCATGGCCATCTGTCTTTCACCTCAGCCCCTCGCAAATCAGCCAAGCAGTCTGAGCCACAAGTCATGCAGCAGTCTCGTATGCTTTTTGATGACTCTGCTGGTGGGGTTTCCATGGGCCATGCACCTAGCCCTGCCCCAGAAGTGGAAGAGATTGCGTGCACTGATGCACAACCACTTATGTGTCAGGATGTGGACATGCGAGGACCACCGCAGCACGTCTCTAATGATGACAAAACACAGGAGCCTACTGCTGTGGCTTTCTGCAGTGTGCAGACCGGCAAGGAGGGCAAGGTTGAGGAGTGGGTAGAAGATGATGTGGAGGATGACGAGGTCCTAGACCCCACATGGAATGAAGGTCATGCGAGTGTCCAGTTTGGAGGAAGAGGCAGTGGTCGCACAGAGGCACCAGCACAGCATAAGAGGGAGCAGGGTGCAAAAGCGGAGCGGCCGTCCCCAAGACAGTACGCCTGCTACTGCCCACCGCACCCAGGGACCGAGCACACCAAAGCCAGCTCCAAGGAGTTCCCTGGCATGGCAGTTCTTCAGACAATGTGCTGACGACAAGACACGAGTGGTTTGCACGCTGTGCAATCAGAGCCTGGAGCGAGGCATAAACGTTCTAAACCTGAGCACAACCTGCATGACCAGGCATCTACATGCAAAGCACGAGCTGCAGTGCAGTAAGCACCTCAAAAACCAATAAAGGTCTCAGGCTCCTCCTGCTTCCTCTTCTGCTGCTGTCTCGGCCTCTTCCTCCACCTCTGGAGTGACAGTGGCAACTGCCACCCAGCAAACAGAGGATGTGACAGCAACGCCACCACATCCGCCACCGTACCCAAGCATCTCCACACTGTCCCATGGAAGCGTTCAGCTGTCCATCTCCTAATCACTGGAGAGAACGTGGAAGTACCCCCCTACCCACCTGCGATCCCTGGCCCTGAATGCCAGCATTTAAAAATTCCTGGCCTTTGAAATGCTGTCATTCTGTCTGGTCGAGACGGACAGTTTTAAAAACCTGATGGCATTATTGTACTGCAAGAAATGCACCGCAGGCTGCAAATATTTCTTTTTTTATATGTCCCAATATTTTGGGGGCTACCCCAATTAAAAAAAAAAAACAAAAAATAACAAATAAAAAACAGTGTTGGCTATCTCCTCCTCCTCCACCGCCGCTTCCATCTACACCGCCACAGTCACTGCCTCCTCAACCTCCTACTCCACATCCACCTCCTCCTCCTATTTCAAGATTATTATTTTTATCTATTTTATGTTATTTTAAGTTATTTCCCTGTCCACATTTGTTTGCAGGGTCCTTGTCCTACTCTTACCCCCCATTTTACTCCTTTTGCAGCCCTCTAGCCCTTTTAAGGACTTTTTTAGAGGCATTTTAGTGCCCAAAAGTTTGGGTCCCCATTGACTTCAATGGGGTTCAGGTTCGGGGTCAAGTTCGGGCAAGTTCGAGGCCGAACTCAAACTTTTTGCCGATGTTCGGCCAAACCCGGCTGTTACAAACTGCCATTTGTAACTGGCCCTTTAAATGACAAATTGCCCTGCTTCCCTGGGTTGTGGAGAAGCCTATTTGCCAGCCTCCTTCCTCATGACTATGACCCCTGGGAGATTGTGCCCCTGAAAACTTATGGACTTTTATTGGGTGTGTATGACCCTTTAAGAACCGTCTGGGGATATATTGTGACTTTGGTGAACAATGCACCTTTAAGACTATGTCCCCAGACCTGTGGCTTTCTCCCACTTGGTTCAGTAAGTGGGGCTTACTGAACCAAGTACCACACAGGCGGACCACCCAGAAGTGGAAGTGTGCAGGCAATTTACCTCCCAGGCTGGGAGCCTGCTGTAGGTTAATTGCCAACCGCTGGGTGGCCGCAGTTCGTTCAAACGAACATGTGGCGGTGGCCATCTTTGTTCATTCGAACGAGGTCAGTTCTCCTACACTGAATTTTCAGCTGCAGAGACTAAGTCCCGTTCGGCAATTCGAACGCACATAAAATTGCATAAAATTTTCTGCATAAAATTGACCGGCCGCACAGCCCAAATCTATGGAACTGTTTTGGGCAGGAAAATGTGCTTGCGGTTGGTCATAAAGGACTTCCGTCTAACTTTTGATCTACTGGAGGGATTTGTATGATTTTTGGTTATGTTTATATTTAAAGTGTGCTCATTCTGAATATGTTTTTATGAAGATTGGACGTATATTTTTAAAGTTCCAGTGTATGTATAAAAATTGTATTTTTCCTGCCTGTGATAATTATGTTAAGCATTGTGTACCATAATTATATCACAGGCAGAGGGGGAGGATTTTGTGTGTAATTGCTGGGAGTGTTTTCTGTAATGTACGTGTGTTATTGGTTGTTCTGTAAAACCCTGTGGGTGATCCTATCTAAGGGAAACCTGCATAAAAGAAGGTCTTTTTGGTTCCAATAAAGCAGAATGACTTGTCCCTCTAACTTGCAGCCTCGACTCATGTTTGTAGGGGACAGATATAATCACTACAGGGATTGCTATGCTCTTCATACTCGTGTAAGAGCTCTTGTTCCTGATCCTGCTTCACCCTGCAGAAGGAAGAGAGATCACCCACTGGACCCTGGAGCCTGGTCGCAAGTCCAGGGTGGACAGCAGACGGCAAGATACCAGCCCAGCAGCGGTGGTTCGTGGAGTCTGCAGTACTTATGGTGTCTACGCAGTAGTTATGGTGTCTACGGTGCTGATGGTCCTTTGGTGAGCGCTAGGAGCATCCTTTCTACGGTCCAACTTTCAGTCAGCCTGGAGGCAACCGTAACAGCGGCGAACCCGAAAATCCAGATGTCCGCTCATCTCTACATAATTTGTTGGCGCTATATACATAAAAACATAATAATAAAGTACTTTAGTTATTTTGTATGTTTTTTTGACAAAAAAATAGAAACTCTGTAAGCCTTTGTTTTACTTTTATTATTAAATTTGTTATTATTTTAATATTATTTCACATTTTGTGAACAGTGTTTTTAAAATGCATTAATAAATTAAACCAAGGGATGCTAGGCCTGCTCTCACCTGAACATGATTATATTATAGGGTGCTGCTGAGGCCAATCTACACAACATACAAAATCCATAATCCAGCGCACTCGCTCATTCACTAAACAGCGACTTAAGTCTCACAGATTTAAAAACACCTCATCTAGGAAACAATGGGGGTTTAGTTAAAGTATATGATCACACATTGCATAAGCTTGCCACAGCGTCAATGTTTAGTGAATGAGCAAGTGAGCTGGATTATATAATTTGTATGTTATATAAACTGGCCCCAGCAGAACCCTATAACATAAGCATGTTCAGAAGAATTATCCAAGTAAGTGGATTGATCTCATAAGGGCAGGCATCAGGCTGCTAGAGTAGAACCTGCCAAGAATGGGGTACATTGACATTGTGGCAGGCTTATGCAATATATGATCATACACTCTACCTAAACCACCATTATTTTTTGCCTAGGTGAGGTGTTTTTAAATAAAACTATTACAATCGCTGTTTAGTGAATGAGCGAGTGCGCTTGATTTAAAATGCATTAAACAATATATTAATCAATGCATACAATCTTATAAACAGTATTTCACAAAAGTGAGTACACCCCTCACATTTTTGTAAATATTTTATGATATCTTTTCAAGTGTACATCCAGTATAACAGTTTTGGTTTATAGATCATACCTCTGCAGTCTCACTGTTCAATTCTGTTATTCCAGAGTTAAATCACTTTGTTTATGCAGCTCTAGGCACACCTCCCTGCATGTGACTTAAAGGACCACTCTAGTGCCAGGAAAACATACTCGTTTTCCTGGCACTAGAGTGCCCTGAGGGTGCCCCCACCGTCAGGGACCCCCTCCCGCCCGGCTCTGGAAAGGGGAAAGGGGTAAAAACTTACCTTTTTCCAGCGGTGGGCGGAGAGCTCTCCTCCTCCGATCCTCCTCTTCTCCTCCCCGTCGGCTGAATGCACACGCGCGGCAAGAGCTGCGCGCGCATTCAGCCGGTCACATAGGAAAGCATTCATAATGCTTTCCTATGGACGCTTGCGTGCTCTCACTGTGATTTTCACAGTGAGAATCACGCAAGCGCCTCTAGCAGCTGTCAGTGAGACAGCCACTAGAGGAAATAGGGGAAGGCTTAACCCATTCACAAACATAGCAGTTTCTCTGAAACTGCTATGTTTATGAAAAAATGGGTTAACCCTAGAAGGACCTGGCACCCAGACCACTTCATTAAGCTGAAGTGGTCTGGGTGCCTAGAGTGGTCCTTTAAACAGCCTTCCTAAACACTTCTTGTAAAGAGTCGCCTAATGTTTACACTTTATTGCAAATTTATGTATAATTAGGAATTTCTTATCTCCTGCTCTGTTAATTGTTAGATCCTGCAGGAGATAAACACTTTTAAAATAATTACATGTGATTGAAAATTAAACGATTTTGTTTACATGCAGTATGTGTCAGTCTCAACCAGGAGAGGTGCATAAAGAGCAACAAAAGTGATTTAAACTCATAAATGACAGTGAATTGAGCAGTGAAACTTTAGAGACATGATCTATGCACCAAAACTGTAAAAGCTAAAGTTGTTTAGGTGAATATAGTGTCCCTTTTGAGTATGGGAAGTGTGGGAAAGAAACTCTGTCAAAGCTAACCAAGTACCACTGAAGTTTAGGCAGAATTATTCATAAGAAGAAAGTTTAGAATCCCTATCTCACTTAATGTTTGCAGTATGTTTAATGATCTAAATTATAGATCATAGGGGTTTTATTTCACTTGCAATTCGCATTGTTTATTCAAGGCAGACTTATATAATTACATATATGGTAATTCATCAGTGTGTGTGTGTGTGTGTGTGTGTGTATCCAGTCTCCTGGATTCCTTTAATCGTTTGTTTTTTGTTGCTACACCTATTTCTTTGCCATTAATCCTTTTTGTTTCAGTCTGTTCCTGCAGGCAGTGGTTTCATTTCCTTTGCGCCTTTCTTTGCAGGTAAGTACTGTGTTTGTTTTATTCTTTATTTAGTCCTGCATATCTAGGCAGTTAGGAACCAACATAATTGGAGTACTTTGGCGCAGTGGTGGGCTGCATACATCTTGGCCATTTATGTATGTCTAATCTCCAATGTTACGTAAATAGTACGTGGTTATGTCTCATCTTGTTTTATTTTGCCTTGTATTCCCAGTTTATGTACAGTCCTGTCCTGTTAATGTTCCCCTCATGTATTGTGTACATGTTCTGGGTTCTTCTAGTCTTATCTTGTTTCTAGTACTGGATATAAATCTGCATATCATCTAGCTCCTGCATCAGGGTTCTGGTATGTGGCCGCTCAAACGCTGGTGCTCAACACCAGGGGGCATGTGGTTACCCTGTACCAGACCCCAATTGTCCATCTCCATGCTGAGACTCCTATCACCTACATCAGGCACACAGGGGTCCCGCTCTTAGGACCGCCACCCGTGACAGGAAGAGATTTCAGACTGTTGATGAGATTAAGGTAAATACGACAAGGTAGCTGATGGTGATTCCAATAAAGGATATTGCAGAGTGTTTTGAACGCTGAAAGAACTGTGTGAGGTCCAAAGGTGTCTATTTTGAAGAGGACTGAGGCGCCATTGTCCTATGTACATTGTTTCTTGTATCTTCTACGATCTTCTTCTCTATTTTTGATATTACATGGCTGGATACTTTCAGGACACAGAGAGAGAGTGTGTATACATACTCACTCTCGCGAGGGAGGGGGGAGGGGGAGGTGTGTGTGTGTGTGTATATATACATACACACACACACACACACTTCGTTTTCCTAGTTACATGGCTTCTCCCTTTTGACTTTATGTTTGTTAAATAAATCATGACACTTTGTAATATGTCACGAGTTGTTGTTCATCTGAGGTTGTATTTACCTAATTTTAAGGCCTGCTAAGAATAGATTTTTTTTTTATTCCCTGATATGTAAAACCATAGAATTCAAAGAGGTTGTACTTTCTTTTTCCCTTTACTGTATCTGCTACTGAGGGAGGAAATATAAGCAGAGGTACAGTTACGTAGAGCTTTGAATCAAAACAGAAATGAAACAGAAAGTCAGTGTAGAGACTGACAGAGGGATAAGGTGTGATTTGCAGGATGTAAAAAATGGGGGACAAAACATTTTATTTAGATACATAAATGAGAGAAACTGAAACAGGGACGAGTTATCTTAAAAACAAAAGAAGGAAGGTATGTACAAGAAGAAAAAGGTCTAGCTGACTGCCTCAATTAATATTTTTCTTCAGTATTTACAGATGAAAATGAAGGAATGGGACCTCAGTTAGGAAAAATGACAAATGAGTAATTTGTTACATGTGAGTTTACAAAGGAAGAGGTTCTATTTCAACTGACAAAAGTAAAGACAAATAAGTCAATGGGGCCTAATGGAATACACTCAAAGTTATTAAAATACCTTAATTGTGTACTAGCAAAACCATTAACAGATTTATATAACCAATCATTAATAGCAGGAGAAGTCCCAGAAGTTTGGAAGTTAGTGAATGTTGTGCAGCATTACGCCTTGGCTCATTTGTGAGGGGAACAGCTATACTGCTATATCCCTTGCTTTTTTACTGGCTATACAGCGATACTCTCTTGGAGGAGAGGAATTCAGTGCGAACAGCACGGGAAAGCTAATGAAAGTGGGAACGTAGCCACCAGGGAGGGAGAGGGGGAAATACAGGTCGCCTTAGAGAAGAGAAGGCCTGTGGAGAGAAGGGACAGAACCCCCAACAGGTAATAGCCCCACTAAAGTGGTTAAATAGAGGTATCCCCTGCCACCCCCAGAGGAAAGGAAAACTGAATCTTACAATGTAGAACAGTTCTAAATACACAATTAAAAAAAAATATCGAATCAGTACTCTGACCTGACTTGTGATGGAGCAGCAAAGAAAGAAGAAATGATCTGGATGCGCTTTCACTTACATACACTGACTGTGTTCTGATTGGTTCTTTATTTCAATTGTTTTTTCTTAGCTGCTATGGAGTAAGTAAAGAAGGTTAATGCAGAATATGAAGCCTCCTGTCATGTTGTAAAATTACCAGTCACAACAACTAAAAATGAGGACTTTGTTTAAATGATGGAGTATGTCTGTAAATAGGAGGCTGAAAGGCTTAAAATAAAAGTAAATTAAGCAATCTGATTGACAAATATTATGAAGATTTAATACACAAATCCAAAAAGAGACTGCTTATCGGGAATGAATAGTAAGACGGACAGCAGTGGGCCAATCAGGATAGAGAAATAGGACTGGCAGGGCTATATATACCCCATATCAAGCTTTTGATCAAATGGTGTTAATGCTGGGGTAACATAATCCCTGGGACAGCTGAATAGCATTGGGATGCAAGTCCACAAAGGATGTTGCACTTCACCTCTTACACGCCCAGTCCCATCTCAGAACTCACCTTCACTCCTGCTCATCTATACAGACCTCATGATCATCATACTGCTCTGTGTGTATCAATCCCATTACATTTCTGCCTAGCATTGAAACACCATATCATGGTCTTTGGCACCCTCTTCTGGCCCTCTGTAATTAGCACAATCGCTGCAACATAAATATATATTTTTTTCTTTTTCCATTTCAAGAACTAATCTTTCTCTTTATTCAGTATTAGTAGGAAGATTATATGCACATGATTGTGCAGCACACAACTGTGATCTTACCCAACGGGATGTACATAGCATTAGCATTCATTTACGCTGCATGCATCATATCTTCTAAACTGTACAGGAATGCCAACATCTTGGAGAAACAGAAGAACAGACATCTGCATACATTTTTTCATTTGCTATCAAGGGAAACATGACCCTTTGTAATTCATGTGGAGCCACAATCGCTGGCTAAAACGAAATTAATTTGAAGCAACATTTGCAGAAGAGTCATCCTAAAATTCATGCAAAGGTAAGCATTGCTGTTTTTTTCAACCCTTTGAGTCTGTCATGATCTTCTACGCCATTCTGAACAGACTGGGCTTTAAGAAGTTAGAGCTATTATTGCATGCTGCTATGTAGCATTCAGTAATTGCTTGGTACATGATAGAATCTCACTTATCCCTGCAACATGTACAATGGCAGCAGGCCCGGACTGGCCATCAGGCATACCGGGCAAATGCACGGTGGGCTGCAATGGCCGTGGGCCGAGGCCGACAGGATCTCCCCTGCAGGGCCAGCACTATCCGAGCTGTGTGCCTTTGTGGGCCGGTGGGGAGATCAAAGATCTCTCCACCGGCCGACAGGCAGTTACAGGTGGCCGTCGGCTGGGGAGGGAGGGAGGCAAGAGAGGACCGGCAGAGCTCTAGCCAGCAGCTCCGCCGGGTCCTCTCGCGAGGTCTGAGCGTTGCCGCGGTTACCTCGGCAACGCTCAGATCTCGCGAGAGTGAACTCTAGCCTGCAGGCTAGAGTTCACTCTCACCACTGGACCACCAGGGATGGCAGCATGGTTCCCCCTCCCAGGCAGAACGGCTCACCCCCTCCCAGGCTAAAGGTAAGAAGGGAGGGGGGATATAAAACTTTTTTATTATTATTATTATTATTATTATTAATAAAAAAAATATTAAAATAAATTCACACTAACAGCCCCCTCACACACACACACACACACAGCATCCCCAGACACACACAGTACCCAGACACACACAGCACCAAGACACAAATAACCCGTGGTGAGAATTGCATCGTGTATCAATAGTAGGGGTTTTGAGGGGTGTGTCGGTGTTGAGGCTAAGAAAATGTCCAGTGCTTTCACCGGGCACCAATTATTCCCTGTGGGGTAGTAGGTTATGTGAACCGGTTCCCCCATCTGACTTGTCTTAGGTAGGGTCAGGACGTAATAGTCTGTGTGTTTCGTGAGATACGACGTGAGGAGGCACCCTTGGCTATGGTGTTGGCCACTAATGGTGAATTCTCGTGGTCTATGAAATCCATAAAAAGCTAGATACATGGCGGTTTTTATAACCGCGTTCGTATTGGGTTCAAATGGTGCCTGGTCGAGTAGGTTGGACAAGGATTTGAACATTCCAATGTCAATAGCCAATCTCCTGAGTGTTGCTGGGCCGTCTGCTTTTGCTATGCCCTTCAGTAGTGTTCGGATGGGGTAAGAGGTTAAGAACCCTTTGTGGTTAGGGAAGGAGCAATACATGTGGTGTTGTATCCCCGTGAGATAAAGCTTAATAGTGTTATGTGAGAATTTAAGTTTAAGGTGGCAAAAAGATGCCAAAGCTATCAGTGAAGAAACCTCAAACCAGTTGGCTAGGTGATGGTCAGACAAGAATCGTTTGTACAAGTGACAAGCTCTGTGATATGCGTGTTGAGTGCTGGTGGATAAAGCTAATTTAGTGAGAGCATGGCTGTGCTGAAGTAGTTCATCTACTCCATGATAAGGTCTTGTAAAGTTGGAGCTGGGGTTGCCACACGAGCTGCCGAGGGTAGGGACAGTCTGAAAGCGAGATAGCTGGTCAGCTGCCATATTGTATATGCCGGGAATATGAGAGCATACAATGTGGAAGTGATGGGTAGCTGCCAGCCATGTCAGTTTCCTAAGGAAGTTCATAATTGCCAAGGAGGAAGAGCGACCCTTGTTGATAATGTGGCATATTGCCAGGTTGTCAGAGAAGCAGCGTACGGACTGCCCTTTCCATAACCTACACCAAGTGACAGCTGCAGCGACTATCGGGTATACCTCAAAGACGGCTGAGTTAGTGTGAAACCCCTCAATGCCCTGTGTTTCTGTTGGCCAGGTCCCCCAGAGCCATTCCGTGCCGAAAATGGCCACATATCCCGCGGATGATGCTGCGTCTGTCCAAATGACAGGTGACCGTGAATCAATCTGTGGGAGGAACATGCTCCTACTATTCCAGTCTGAGAGGAATTTGTACCACATCTGGAGGTCAGCAGTCACAGGACAGTCCAAGGATATGCGGGCATAGTCGTTGGCGAAGATGGGGAACAGGGCGAGGAGCCTGGAAATGAAAGCCCTGCCCTGGGGGATTATGCGCATGGCGAAATTTAGTGAACCCAAAAGTGATTGTAGTTCTTTACGGTTGCAAGACCCCTTGTGCATGTAGTGGCTAATGTTGTGTAGGATGTGATCAATCTTTATTCTAGGGAGGCTGGCCATCATTGTTGATGAATCCAGCAGAATACCCAGAAAGTTTATGAATTGTGTCTGGTCCTACGGTTTTAGTGGGTGACACGGGGACACCAAGTGAGGTGAATAGCTTGACAGCTTTGTCTAGACTACGTGGGGGGATGGTATTGGCTTTGATGAACAGAAAATCATCTAAGTAGTGTATCATATTTGGGCACCTGCAGGTATTAAGGAGGAGCCAACACAAAGCTTCTGCGAACGTGTCGAAAATCCTTGGACTACTCTTGGCCCCAAAAGTGAGTTTTGTGAAAAAGTAGTAGGCGTCTTGCCACTTAACGCCATGCAGGTGCCACAAAGAGGGGTGTATAGGTAACAATTTAAAAGCATTGACAATATCCGTCTTGCTAAGCCAGGCCCCCATCCCTGCCGATCTGATAGCTGTAATAGCGTGGTCAATAGTGGAGTATTGTAGGGAAAACTCTTCAGATGGAATCAATGAGTTTAGGCTGGGGATGGCTGAAGAGTGGGGTGCGGATAGGTCAATGATAAGCCTTAGTTCCTCAGAATTTTTGCTGGAAACCAGCCTGATAGGGTTAGTTCTCCAGCTGGAAAAGGGGGGGTTACAAAAAGGCCCGATGACAAATCCCTGGTCCACTTCCAGTTGTAGCAAAGTAGTGACTGCAGTAGGGTTATTAGTGGCTGGCGGCAAATTGTGACACTCTAATACCCCTGTTGGCATGTAAATGAGCCCCGTGTGAAAACCCTGGGTGAGACCTGTGCATAAAAATTCCACCAGGTGTTTGGAGGGGTGAGTGGACAGCATATGTTCAAGTACAGGAACGTTCACTGGAGACAAATAAGGTTTCTGAAACATTTTATTTGGCCACATAGATTTTGCATGTGAGCATACTTGTAATAAGCAGCAATATTAATATTAATTAATAATATGTAACAATGTGAGCATATGTGTAATAAGCGGCAGGCGCTATAACCGCAGGAGCCCTCATTGAAGTTATTGCAAATTTGAGATTTGCCTAGGTACACTACTGGACGACCCAGTTTGTCTCTGGTCTGTTTCTCAGCCTTAGGGGGATGCTGTAAGGATGAGCCGGGAGTGCTGTCCGGACAGAGTGGGCACAAATAAGCTGTGTGAGCGGGTGACGTACATATGGCACAAGCTGGTGTCCTAAGCCCCGCAAAGTGTCTGAGGAACAGCTCGTTGTCCAGTTGGCTCCAATCCATCTGGATGCCATACTGGGACAATGTGGCTGACACTTTTGATGAAAAGGACTTGTGATAGTCGTAAAAAGTATAGCCGCCATACTTATTACCCAGGTCCACCAGCTTATGCGCAAAAAGGTCCAGTTCCTCTCTCCTATGGGGATAAACCGTGCACAGAATATCCCTAAAGATACCGAAAGCTAGAAGAAAATCGGGATTGGTCAGTTTCTTACTGAGTCTGGGGTCTCTGGCTTTTAAAACAACAGAGATGTCCCCGTTGTCGTAATAACGGTTTTCCACGACATCCTGGAAGGCAATGAGCAGTGAGACCAAGTTAACATCCTTGCCTTCCAGGATGTCCTTCTTAAGATTAGCCGCAACCATGTGGGCAGGATTAATAACGTGGGCAGCTGCCTTGTTGGGTATGGAATTACCCGTTATTGCTGTGGGTATGACCGGGAGTGCCTTCCCCTGCGTCTGTATTAAGGGTATCGGTTCTTAGCAATTTAAACTGTTCTGCTTTCCTGGCAGTGGCCGGGAAAGGGATACTGCGTTTGTGTAATTCTGCCGTGATGCGTGGGATAGTCCATGATCTGATGGACGAGGGACTTCCCATGTCGCCCTTGCGTGTCGGGGTAAGTGACCTAGCCGGGGTGTTAGGGATTGAAATATCCTCACCATCGTCTGGGAGTAGGGACATACTGAAAATAATAATAGACATTGTTGGTGGCCTGGGTTGGGAATTTAGCTGGTGGCGAGTTAGTGCCAGGTGGAGAAAAGATTATTCTAGGATTTGTGTCAGGTGAGGCCCTGCTAGTGCCAAGTGGCTAGAGAGGCTCTATGAGTTGGCGCGAGGGGTGTGGTAACCTAACCGGTGATGGGAAGTTGCCTCTCCATGAGTAGATGGGGGGGGGGAGTTGGCAGTGACTGGTGTCGCCCTTTCTATATAATTGCGAAGCGACTAACTATGATTTGGCCCGAGGGGCGTATAGTACCTCGAAGTGGAGGATGGGAGTTGGCCTCGCGGACCGCTAGTTTAAGGGGCAGGGGAAATAACTAAAGACGGCCGTGTAGAGAAAAGACGTGAACCAAAACCTACCTGCAGAAAAAGAGCCCTGGTTCCTGTATAAGAGAATAAGAGGTCTCTTAAGTAGGGGGTTTAGCCTAGATGACCCGTCCAGGGGTATTCAGGGTTCCTGGGGGTATGAAATCTAGATAAGGTACTTTTGTAGGACATACACATAAGATTGTATACCTGAAAGTAGTAAGTGCTTAGGGGCAGAGAGTACTGTCCCCCCTTTTGACATTGTACCCAGTTATCCCGTACCTTAATATCAGCAGAGGTTAATTAATCTTAGAATTTAACATCTAAAAGCAGTTTAGTGTAATGATCTCTAACCAACCTTAAGAAATGCATATATTATTATTATAGTATCTGTAATGCATGTAGTACAACATAATATGTGTTTTAACCAGAGTTTATGCAGTAATTTATACAGAACAACATACTATTTAACCCAAATTGAACGCATGTAATTGTATATCTAACTTCATACTTTGACCGACAAACCAGACCACCTCCCCCCCCCCATCCCTGTGTAATATCGGCGAGAACAGGGACTCCCTACGGTACAGGAGTCTGTGAGGCCTGTTCCCACCCGTACTGTGTAGTTACCCATACCCCCTTCACATATGTATAGCTGGCGGCTGGCGGGAACAGGGACTCCTACTGCTGATGGAGTCTTTGCCCCTGTCCCCGTCTGAGCCATGCTGCCCGGCGAGCAAACGTTCCCCCGTGGTTTACTGCCCCCCATCGAGCTGGGGTGGGTAGGGGTGAAGGTTGTTTGGGCCAGGTTGTAGAGCCGGTCGGCAGTGGACCGGTGTGTAGAATACTCACGGTGTGACGTCAGGAAAGCGCCGCGTCTCACCGGAAGTGACTTGACACGACGCAACAGGAAACCGGAAGCAAAAGATCCCAGCTGTACGTCTAGACCAACGAAGGTAAGTGAGGGAAAGGGGGGAGTCCCTTAAGTAGGTCTATAGCCCCTCCCACAACTTCAGGCCATGCCTTCCAATATATATATATATATATATATATATATATATATTTACACACACACACACACACATACATATATATATATATATATATATTTTGTGATCCTTGACCGTAGTTAGCACGATCCTTTTGGGTACAAACATGCACAGTCTTTAAAAGTAACTTAATTCCAAGCACTTTATTGTTGAGCTTCACTACAGAGACAGCAGCAAATGAAAAAAACAATAATGTAACACAAGTCTCTATAAACAAAAACCTAGCTCGTCTGAGCACTAACTAACATAAGATTCCCTATCTCTCAGGGGTTAAACTATAACAAAACAATATTGGTTTCACCAACCTAGTGTCTCTGTCAGCTCTCTGCACTCCAGTGTTTAGCCAGCCTGCTGCTTCCAGCCCTTCAAGAGAGAAACAAACTGTCTTCCCTACCTGCCTAGCAGTGAGGGGTTTATTCCCACTGCTGCAGCTGATTACCTGCAGCTGAGCAGTGGGTTGGAGACAGTCCAATCCCTGGTCTGGATCTATGTCTCCCAAGAAAACCGCTAAACTGCGGAGTGGAGCACTGGCCCACCCTGCTCTCCAAATGCTCCACCCCAGGGGACCATAACTAAATATTAATTTAAGTGATATATATACACAAACACACACTCCCCCTGGGGTTAAAGATCATATGCCTCTCTGAACAATGCATTTGAAATATAAACTCCCTCACAGACCACCCCATTCACCTTATCACATATCCCCCTCCCCAGCTCAGACCCATCGGAGCGAGCGGCCTGGGACCATAAACAGTGAACTCTGGAGATGCCATCTGCATTACCTTGGGCTTTTCCAGCCCTGTGAGTTATCGTAAACTGGTAAGGCTGAAGACTTAGGAACCATCTAGTCACCCTGGCATTTTTTTCTTTGTTTTGCCTCATCCACGTTAAAGGAGCATGGTCTGTGATCAGTGTAAAATGTCTCCCCAGTAAGTAATTTCCCAGGGATTCTAATGCCCATTTTATGGCCAGGCATTCCTTTTCCACTACAGAGTACCTCTGTTCATGGGGATTCATTTTCCGGCTCAGATACATGACAGGATGTTCCTCTCCTTCATGTACCTGGGAAAGAACCGCGCCAATGCCCACATCAGATGCATCGGTCTGTACCATAAATGGTTTAGTGAAATCCGGAGCCACTAAAACAGGGTCAGCACACAAGGCTCCTTTCAAGACTTGAAAGGCATGCTCCGCTTCCGGGGTCCACTTAACCATAACCGGCCCTTTTGCCTTAGTAAGTTCAGTCAATGGGTTGGCAATGGTAGCGTACACAGGGATGAACCCGCGTTAGTAGCCGGTTAAGCCTAAAAAAGGCCTGACTTGCTTTTTAGTTACAGGACGTGGCCAACTGGTGATGGCCGCTCCCTTGCGGTTTAAGAAGCCCCCGCCCGATAGTGTAACCTAGATATTTTTCTTCTTCTAGTCCTAAAGAACACTTAGCAGGGTTAGCTGTCAAACCGGCAGCCCTTATGCTATCCACGACTGCCTGAACCTTCATCAAGTGGGTTTCCTAGTCCGCACTGTGTATCATCACATCATCCAGGTAGGCGACTGCATACTCCCCGTGGGGGTGAAGTATCTTATCCATCATACGCTGAAACGTGGCTGGGGCACCATGCAGCCCAACTGGCAGTACTTTATACTGGAACAACTCATCAGGGGTAGAAAACATGGTTTTCTCTTTTGCTTTCTCTGCCAGTATCCCTTGGTGAGGTCCAAGGTGCTCAGATATCTGGCCTTACCTAATCGCTCTATTAGCTCATCCACACGAGGCATCGGGTAGGCATCAAACTTAGAGATATCATTTAGCTTACGGAAATCATAACAGAAACGTATTTCCCCATTTGGTTTGGGTACTAACACAATTGGGTTGTTCCACTCACTTTGTGATACTTCAATCACCCCCAACTGAAGCATCTTTTTAACCTCTGCACTAACCGCTTCACGTCTAGCCTCCGGTATCCTGTAGGGCTTCAGATTGATCTTCTTCCCAGGTTCAGTTAGGATATCATGCTTGATTATTATATCTATTCTTTCAAATGGAACCTCTATGATGGAAAGGCCCTTATGCGGAGCTTTCAGTTGGCATTCTGGGCAAGATTTACAGAACCTCTCTATTGCCGAAAATACCCCTGGCCAATAGAATCGGGTCAGAATTCGTTCCCTCGTTTTTTCAAAACCAAGATGCCCACCTAACACATGGCTATGGGCTAGCTTTAAATCGGTGTTTCGGTGAGATTGGGGAACTAACAACTATTCTACCTCCTCTTCCCCTTTCTTCTCTACTCGATACAGCATTTAACCTGTCCTACCTCAGTACCAAACTCAACCTCTGCCGTAGGGTATGTGTGGGTGTCACCATGTATACACACAATGTCAATCACTTGTCTGGTATCTAATTTCTCTGGCTGGAGCAGAACACTTTTTATCAAGGTAACCTCACTCCCTGAATCAATCAGAACTTGTACAGTCTTTCCTTCCACCCTCACCATTATTAAATGCATTGCATTAACAGCACTAGTCACCACACACACACACACACACACATCTTTGAGCAAGTCAATACAGTCCTATGCAGAGCTCTTGTTCCTATATCACACTGCATGGGCTCTTCACTCGCTGGACAGTTACGTGCAAAATGTCCAGGCTCATGGCATTTAAAGCACCGGAGGTGTTCCTCAGCTTGGTCTAGTAGCCGTAATGGAGCTTGTGGGAACCTTCTACCACCATGATCATATTGTCCAAGGTTCGGTACAAAGTGTTGTCCTGTCACATTTACATAGATTGATATGGAGCGCAACTGCAGATTTCTTAGCATTTAATTTGATGATTAGAAAATTAGAGAACAAATTAGGAAATGTCTATTCAATATAGGAAAATACAGGTACTGTATCTTTAAATACTTCACTGTTGGTTTAATTGGAGTAGGCAGCTTCCTATATACATGCAATCTAGCACATTTGGTGTTTGCAATTTTTAGGTTAATGAAGAAAGCTATAACTGAAGTTGTAACAGCAGAGATTCGTTTTGGTTTTAGAGATAGCAGGTCAGGGAGCAGCTGGTGCCTGAATGCTTAATGGGCTTGAGAGCAGGCTGTAGCAGAAATGCTTGGAGAAACTTGAGAGCAGACTATGGAAGGAATGCTCAGCAGGCTTGAGAGAAGGAAGTTCTTATCACAGATGAAACAAATTACTTAGCTTCCAGAGGGTGAAATTCAGGTTCCGGAGTTCTCCTCCGGGGAGGTTCTTCCTGAGACAGGATGAGAGAAGTCCAGATACTAGCCGTGGTCGAGGAGAGGAGAAGGAGGTTAGTTCGAGTTCCAGTCCGGTTCAGTGCACAGGTAGGTTGCAGAGAAACTTTCAGCCGGTTTGATATCGCGGCAACGCTGTTCATTAATCCAGTGTCTTGTATCTGGCGCAGTCGCATTATGTAGCGTGGCGAGACCGCGCCAGAGAGGGGGTGTGGCTAAACTCCGTCAACCCGAAAGAGACAAGGAATTACCGGTAGCTGGGGCATGACAGTACCCTCCCTGTAAGGAGCACCCACCGGGTGCTATCCACGTGGTTTAGAAGGATAACGTTTGTGGAATGCGGTAATTAACCTATTGGCATGGATCACAGAGGAGTTTTCCCATGTATCTTCATCAACTCTGTAACCCTTCCATCTAACGAGGTACTGTAGAGAGCCACGATGGATCCGTGAATCCAGAATCTTTTGGACCTCGTATTCTTCTTCACCCTGTACCAAAATAGGATCAGGAGTAGTGATTACATCTCTATGGAAAGGGTCAGGAAGATGGGGTTTGAGCAAGGAAACATGGAAGACTGGATGAAGTAGGTGGAAGCTTCAATTTCACAACGTTACAGTTGATAATAGACAATATTTGAAAAGGACCAAGAAAAAGGGAACTTAGTTTCTTTGAAGGACGGTTGGTGGATATGTTTTTTGAGGAGAGCCAGACAAGATCACCAATTTTATAAGCGGGAGGAGGTTGTCTCTTAGTATCAAAAAACTTCTTTTGGTTGGAGGATGCTAATTCAAGATTTTCATGTAATTTTTGAAATATGGAGGATATGTGAGAGATTTGATTTGAAACGGTGGGGTTAGATGAAGGAATTATATGAGCAGGAAACGAAGAGGGATGAAACCCATAATTGGAGAAGAAGGGAGTCATTTTGCTGCTTGTATGAACTTAGTTGTTATATGCAAATTCGGCCATGGGCAACCATGTCATCCAATCATCCTGTAGGTGGGAACAATAGCATCGTAAATATTGCTCTAAGCATTGGTTAACTCTTTCAGTTTGCCCATTGGTTTGGGGATGATAAGCGGAAGATAGTTTAAGTTAAATACGAAGAGAAGCACACAATGCGTTCCAGAATTTGGAGGTAAACTGGGTTCCACGGTCCGATATGATTTCGTCTGGAAGTCCATGAAGTTTCACTATATTATCGAGGAATACTTTTGAAAGTTCAGATGATGAGGGTAATTTCTTCGAAGGGATAAAATGGGACATTTTTGTGAAGCGGTCCACTACTACTAAAATGGTGGTATGATGTTGAGAAGGGGGAAATTCCACCAAAAAGTCCATGGAAATGGATTGCCAAGGTCTTTCCAGAAATGGATTGCCAAGGTCTTTAGGATTCGATGGTGGTGTCCTGGCGAGGCCACCAATAATATCTTTTGGATAATTCTAGGGTCTTTTTTATACCAGGATGACCAGCCAGAGGAGAATCATGAATGAATTCGAGTATTTTATTTCTGAATGCGGGAGGAATGTAAATCCTGTCATTGAAATAATAGAGACCATCTTTCTGGGATAACTTAATTGATTTAGGAAGTTCAAGAGCATCCGGACTTAGGCCTTTTATGTCATCTATAAGGGACGTTAAGACTCCGATGACTGTATGTGGAGGTTCCAATTCAAGGTCTTGGTGAATTTTGGAAAGGGCATCCGCTTTTTTGTTCCTAGATCCGGGTCTAAAAACAATTTGAAAATTAAACCAGGAGAAGAAAAGATTCCATCTTACTTGCCTAGCAGAGAGAGTTTTGTTGGAGTGAAGATTAGTGATGTACCGAACTGTACGCCGGCGAACAGTTCCCGGCGAAATTAGCGTGTTCGCGTTCGCCACGGCGGGCGGACACATGCGCAGTTCGATCCGCCCCCTATTCGTCATCATTGGGCAAACTTTGACCCTGTGCCTCTCGGTCAGCAGACACATTCCAGCCAATCAGCAGCACTCCCTCCCTTCCACACCCTCCAACCTCCCTCCCAGCATCCATTTTCGATTCATTCGGAAGATGCATGCTTAGTGAGAGGAGGGAACGTTTAGCTGCTGCTGATTAGATAGGGAAATTGATAGCTAGGCTAGGGTTGCTAGGCTAGTGTCCACTACAATCCTGAAGGACTCATCTGATCTCTGCTGTAAGGACAGCACCCCAAAAAGCCCTTTTTAGGGCTATAACATCAGGCTGCTTTTTTTTTTTCCTGTGTAATGTAATTGCAGGTGCCTGCCTGCCAGCTTCTGTGTGAGGTTCACATTGGATACTGTGCCTATTTGCCCAGTGCCACCACTCATATCTGTTTTAACAATAGGTTAAGCTTTACATTTAAAATAAATATTTTTTTTCACTGAAATAGAAGAGCAGTTGCCTGCCTGCCAGCTTCTGTGTGAGGTTCACATTGGATACTGTGCCCACTTGCCCAGTGCCACCACTCATATCTGTTTTAACAATTGGTTAAGCTTTAGATTTTAAATAAATAATTTTTTTCACTGTAATAGAAGATCAGTTAGTTGTCTGCAAGCGTCTGGGTGTCAGGCCTACTTCAGCGTGTGCTCTGCAGACCTGTGCCAGCGTGCTTTGACAGTTGCCAATCATATCTGGTGTCTCTTTAGCGTGCTTTTACAAAGAAAAAAGGTTTCCAGTGTAAGCTAATAGCAGACAGTCAGTGTCCTTCAAGCGGCTCTGTCAGGCCTTCCTTCAGCGTGTGCCCTGCACAACCCTGCCAGCGTGCTTTGACAGTTGCCACTCATATCTTGTGTCTCTATAGCGTGCTTTTACAACCAAAATTTTGTTTCCACTGTAATAGAAGAGCAGTTGCCTGCCTGCCAGCTTCTGTGTGAGGTTCACATTGGATACTGTGCCTACTTGCCCAGTGCCACCACTCATATCTGTTTTAACAATTGGTTAAGCTTTACATTTAAAATAAAAAAAAATGTTTCACTGTAATAGAAGAGCAGTTAGTTGTCTGCAAGCGTCTGTGTTTCAGGCCTACTTCAGCGTGTGCTCTGCAGACCTGTGCCAGCGTGCTTTGACAGTTGCCACTCATATCTGGTGTCTCTTTAGCGTGCTTTTACAAAGAAAAAAGGTTTCCAGTGTAAGCTAATAGCAGACAGTCAGTGTCCTTCAAGCGGCTCTGTCAGGCCTTCCTTCAGCGTGTGCCCTGCACAACCCTGCCAGCGTGCTTTGACAGTTGCCACTCATATCTTGTGTCTCTATAGCGTGCTTTTACAACCAAAATTTTGTTTCCACTGTAATAGAAGAGCAGTTGCCTGCCTGCCAGCTTCTGTGTGAGGTTCACATTGGATACTGTGCCTACTTGCCCAGTGCCACCACTCATATCTGTTTTAACAATTGGTTAAGCTTTACATTTAAAATAAATATGTTTTTTTTCACTGTAATAGAAGAGCAGTTAGTTGTCTGCAAGCGTCTGTGTTTCAGGCCTACTTCAGCGTGTGCTCTGCAGACCTGTGCCAGCGTGCTTTGACAGTTGCCACTCATATCTGGTGTCTCTATAGCGTGCTTTTACAACCAAAATTTTGTTTCCACTGTAATAGAAGAGCAGTTGCCTGCCTGCCAGCTTCTGTGTGAGGTTCACATTGGATACTGTGCCTACTTGCCCAGTGCCACCACTCATATCTGTTTTAACAATTGGTTAAGCTTTACATTTAAAATAAATATTTTTTTTTCACTGTAATAGAAGAGCAGTTAGTTGTATGCAAGCGTCTGTGTTTCAGGCCTACTTCAGCGTGTGCTCTGCAGACCTGTGCCAGCGTGCTTTGACAGTTGCCACTCATATCTGGTGTCTCTTTAGCGTGCTTTTACAAAGAAAAAAGGTTTCCAGTGTAAGCTAATAGCAGACAGTCAGTGTCCTTCAAGCGGCTCTGTCAGGCCTTCCTTCAGCGTGTGCCCTGCACAACCCTGCCAGCGTACTTTGACAGTTGCCACTCATATCTTGTGTCTCTATAGCGTGCTTTTACAACCAAAATTTTGTTTCCACTGTAATAGAAGAGCAGTTGGCTGCCTGCCAGCTTCTGTGTGAGGTTCACATTGGATACTGTGCCTACTTGCCCAGTGCCACCACTCATATCTGTTTTAACAATTGGTTAAGCTTTACATTTAAAATAAATAATTTGTTTTCACTGTAATAGAAGAGCAGTTGCCTGCCTGCCAGCTTCTGTGTCAGGTTGGATGCCTTGCCCATTTGCACAGTCAGTGCCACCACTCATATCTGTTTTAACAATAGCTTAAGCTTTAGATTTTAAAGAAATCATTTTTTTTCACTGTAATAGAAGATCAGTTAGTTGTCTGCAAGCGTCTGGGTGTCAGGCCTACTTCAGCGTGTGCTCTGTAGACCTGTTCCAGCGTGCTTTGACAGTTGCCAATCATATTTGGTGTCTCTATAGCGTTCTTTTAAAACCAAAATTTGTTTTTCACTGTTATAGATTGAATAGCAGTTACTTGTTGTAACGGACCGTTTCAGCATAAAAGGGGAAAAATCGGTTTAGGCGATAATCCCCTTTTCCAAACAGGCACAGCTACTGCAGAACATCAAAACTCACGAACTGGATATAGGTGAATAAGGTAGCACTCCAGCTGGAACCTCACAAATAGCTGCTAGCAGATGAATAGGAAAAGCAGACATCAGCTTACACTCCTTAGCAATCAATCTCCAACAGCATACAGTGAATCCCCCCAAGAACGAGACAAGGCTCCGTGTTGAGGGTCAAGCAGTGGTCTGTTTATTCAGGGCTACCTGCCCCTGTATTTATGCAGGTCTCCCACCTGGTGGACACTCCCCTAGGGGACCAGATGGAAGACTGAAACAGCAGACAGACATGTATATTTTTCGTACACACAGCCACAATACTTTCCCACAATGCATCCTGGTTTCCTCCTGCCTGCCCTGGAGATAATTAATGAAGTAATTCAATTATCTCCTAAGACAAAGGCCAGACTCCATTATGCACATGGTGACACAGAAACAGACTATCACTTTAAAATACATACAGACACATTTTATACATAAAACACAGACATGTAACATATCCCCAGATAGCTCAGGTCTGGGTGCACATTATTAGGTGAATGGCACCCAGACCACACAAATACATTTTAATTGCCATGGAGCCAAAGTCTTTAATTATACGAACAGGCTCCATGGCATAGCTATCTGGGTTACTACAGTTCACATAAAACATAAAATACCGAATTCCCTGCATTCACAAAATCCATACGAATTAGAACCAGGGGCTGGAGATTCAGCGGTGCCTGCACGTAAAAGTGTCCGATTTTGGTGCATGAAAGCCGGGCAGAAAAGTGTTGGCTGCCCGGGGAGCTCCAGAACAGCGCCACCTAGCGGCCGCTAAGTGTAACAGCGGCCACACAGTTAACAGGCAATTAAACGCAGCTTCAGGGAGGTAAATTGGCAGCACACTCCAGCTTCTGGGTGGCCAATTAACAACGCCGGCCGGCTTCCCACGGCTCTGGGGAGGTTGGTGAACGGCTGTTTGTTCGGTAGATGAAATCTACCGAACTGCTGTGCAGAAAGGGAGAAATAAATCCTTCTGCACAGTAAAATTAACCCTTTAGCTGCCGGTCCATAATCCAAAGGCAGCAGGCGGGCAACCAGGCTCCTCCAATACAATGTGGCGAGATTGGTTTCGTCACACTTGTCTTCAAGCGGGTGTCTCAGGCCTACAGTGTGTGCTCTGCAGAACTGTTCCAGTGCACATTGCCAATCATATCTGGTGTCTCTATAGCGTGCTTTTAAAACCAAAATTTGTTTTTCACTGTTATAGATTGAATAGCAGTTACTTGTCTTCAAGCGGCTCTGTCAGTCCTTCCTTCAGCGTGTGCTCTGCAGAACTGTTCCAGTGCACATTGCCAATCATATCTGGTCTCACAGTAGCTTGCACGCATAGTACCACTAATCCCCAAAAAAATGACAGGCAGAGGCAGGCCACCCCGCAGGGGCCGTCGTGGTCGTGGTGCTGTGATTCCCTTTTGCCCTAGAATAATGCCCAGTTTTCAGAAGCCACGTACCCTGAACTTGAAAAGTTCTGAGGACTTAGTTGACTGGCTAACACAGGACACCCAATCTTGTACAGCCTCCGCTCGGAACCTTGACGCACCATCCTCCTCCAGCTTAGCTTCAGGCACCTCTCAAGATAGCACTCACCCGCCTGCCGCCACCACCAAAACTAGCACCACAGCCACTTTACTTGGTATGTCAGAGGAGTTATTCACACACCCGTTTGAAGAAATGAGTGATGCGCAACCATTATTGCTAGAGGATGTAGATAACAGGGATATGTCTCAGGCAGGCAGCATTAAACACATGGGGGTACGGTGTGATGATGATGATGTTGTACCCGCTGCTGCTTCCTTTTCTGAGTTGTCAGATACAAGCGAAGCGGTTGATGATGACGATGCGTCCATGGATGTCACGTGGGTGCCCGCTCGGCAAGAAGAAGAACAGGGCGAAAGTTCAGATGGGGAGACAGAGAGGAGGAGGAGGAGGAGACGAGTTGGAAGCGGGGGGGGTCATCGCAAGGAGCTAGTGGCACAGTCAGACAGCATTCATCGGCACCCGGGGTCAGCCCGACAGCACGCCAATCAACGCATGCTGTGTCCACCACCAGAATGCCGTCATTGCAGAGCTCAGCAGTGTGGCATTTTTTTTGTGTGTCTGCCTCTGACAACAGCGATGCCATTTGCAACCTGTGCCAAAGGAAACTGAGTCGTGGGAGGTCCAACACCCACCTAGGTACAACTGCTTTGCGTAGGCACATGATCTCACATCACAAACGCCTATGGGATCAACACATGAGTACAAGCAGCACGCCTACTCTAAGCCGCCATCCTCCTCCTGGTCCAGCATCTTCAGCCACGTCAACCACTGCTGTCCTTCTTGCCCCCTCTCAACCATCCGCCACTCCGTCTCCCGCCTTGAGCAGTTCCCGCTCATCTGCCCACAGTCATGTGTTTCTGTCAAGGACATGTTTGAGCGTAAGAAGCCAATGTCACCAAGTCACCCCCTTGCCCAGCGTCTGACAGCTGGCTTGTCCGAACTATTAGCCCGCCAGCTTTTACCATACAATCTGGTTGAGTCTGAGGCGTTCAAAAAATTTGTAGCTATTGGGACACCGCAGTGGAAGGTACCCGGCCGGAATTTCTTTTCACAAAAGGCAATCCCCAACTTGTACTCGATTGTGCAAAAGGAAGTCATGGCATGTCTGGCACACAGTGTTGGGGCAAGGGTCCATCTGACCACTGATACCTGGTCTGCAAAGCATGGTCAGGGCAGGTATATCACCTACACTGCGCATTGGGTAAACCTGCTGACGGCTGACAAGCAAGGAATGCGTGGCATTGCAGAGGAGTTGGTGACACCGCCACGAATTGCAGGCAGTCCTGCTGCCACCTCCTCTACTCCTCCTACTCCATCCTCTTCCATAACCTCCTCGGCTGAGTCCTCTTGTGCCGCTGCTTCTTGCTCCACATCAACGGCACCCCCCCAGCTCCCCAGGTACTATTCCACTTCCCGGATACGGCAGTGTCACGCCGTCTTGGGTTTGACTTGCTTGAAAGCAGAGAGTCACACCGGACAAGCACTCCTGTCCGCCCTGAACGCACAGGTGGAAAAGTGGCTGACTCCGCAGCAACTGGATATCGGCAAAGTGGTGTGTGACAACGGAAAAAATTTGATAGCGGCATTGAAGTTGGGCAAGTTGACACATGTGCCGTGCATGGCACATGTGTGTAATCTGATCGTACAACGCTTTGTGCATAATTACACAGGCTTACAGGACGTCCTGAAGCAGGCCAGCAAGGTGTGTGGCCATTTCAGGCGTTCCTACACGGCCATGGCTCACTTTGCCGATATCCAGTGGCGAAACAACATGCCAGTGAGGCGCTTGATTTGCGACAGCCCTACACGTTGGAATTCAACACTACTAATGTTCGACCGCCTGCTCCAACAAGAAAAAGCTGTTAATGAATATTTGTATGACCGGGGTGCTAGGACAGCCTCTGGGGAGCTGGGAATTTTTTTGCCACGTTACTGGACGCTCATGCGCAATGCCTGTAGGCTCATGCGTCCTTTTGAGGAGGTGACAAACCTAGTCAGTCGCAGTTGTGTGTGTGCGTGTGTATGGCTGTCTGCCTGTGTGTGTGTGTGTGGCAGGGTGAAGATTTCTTGCACATGGGTGTGACAGGGTGAAGATTTCTTGCATAGGGCGCCCAAAGGCCTAAGGCTGGCCCTGCGCATGGGTCAGTGGCTCTGCACCAGACTTCCCTCCAATTGATCAAAGTTAAAGGATTTCAAGTGGACTGATTACAATTACAGGGCCTCTAAAGAGTCCTGTATTGTTATTTGTCGTCACTACCTTCCCGCGTCGGGAGTGGGTCATTTGCGCCCCTGCTGCCTTCCTTGCATGTGGTAGCTGTTTGTCAGGGATTTGTCAATCCATATCTGCCAAGTGACCCTATGTAGGGGTAACAGTCCCTATTCTGCTCTGTGTCAGTGTGTATCATGGTCTCTGTGGACAGGGAACAGTCTCTATTCTGCTATGTGTCAGTGTGTATCAGGGGTTTTGAGGACAGGTGTCAATCCATATCTGCCAAGTGACCCTATGTATATCTGCTGTCAGTACACAGGAAAAGTTTAAATATTTCTTGTTCTACGTTCTCTGCAACTCCACGCACCGACTCATCCAATACGTGAAGATCTGGGGTTTCTCTGACTCTCCTCAGTAGTGTATCAAACAGAGTCTGCACTGTGGTAACACGGACATCTTCAGGACATAACTCAACTATTTGCAGATAGGCAGTCTGCAGCTTCTCTTTTTCACCTGTTCTCTTCTTTCTCTTATGCGTATTCTTGTCTATATGCAGGTGGTCTCTTGCCTTTCTTTTAACCAATTCGTTCCTTCCATATGGTTTCAAAAGATCTCTGGCATCATTACTTTCAACGCAAATAACGTCATCATAGTTAGTCTCCTCATTATTCACCGGGAAGAGAGTGTTTGCACTGACTACCCACAGCATGCTCTTGCCATTGCCTATTCCACCTTCAACGACAGGGTGCAAGTCCCAAGGAGAAGGATCATTCACTTTATTATCTGTCTTTATTTCACAAGTAGTGCCTGGAACATCCTCATGGGTCACAAGATGTAAATCTGGACTAATGTCAACCCCAGGGTCTGGAAAATCATCAATTTGAAATTTTTCGAATAATCCCAGTGGGCTGCCACATTCTTCCTCCTCTGATGGTATTAAAGTTTGCAGAGATTCACTATGGGGTGGTGTCAAGCATTTTGGAGAACAATTAAAGGACCACTCTAGTGCCAGGAAAGCATACTCGTTTTCCTGGCACTAGAGTGCCCTGAGGGTGCCCCCACCCTCAGGGACCCCCTCCCGCCCGGCTCTGGGAAGGGGAAAGGGGTTAAATCTTACCTTTTTCCAGCGGTGGGCGGAGAGCTCTCCTCCTCCGATCCGCCTCTTCTCCTCCCCGTCGGCTGAATGCGCACGCGCGGCAAGAGCTGCACGCGCATTCAGCCGGTCACATAGGAAAGCATTCATAATGCTTTCCTATGGACGCTTGCGTGCTCTCACTGTGATTTTCACAGTGAGAATCACGCAAGCGCCTCTAGCGGCTGTCAGTGAGACAGCCACTAGAGGAAAAAGGGGAAGGCTTAACTAATTGATAAACATAGCAGTTTCTCTGAAACTGCTATGTTTATAAAACAATTAGTTAACCCTAGCTGGACCTGGCACCCAGACCACTTCATTAAGCTGAAGTGGTCTGGGTGCCTAGAGTGGTCCTTTAAGCATCTCCATCCCAATACGTTTCAGATGTCCTATCAGCTCTTCCACCCTATGCGATACTATGGGCAGGCTACCCGTGACGTCATTACTCACGGCCCTATTTCACGCGGACACTCTGTGTCAGTGTGTATCATGGTGTATGTGGACAGGGAACAGTCTCTATACTGCTCTGTGTCAGTGTGTATCATGGTCTCTGTGGACGGTGAACAGTCTCTATTCTGCTCTGTGTCAGTGTGTATCAGGGGTTTTGAGGACAGGTGTCAATCCATATCTGCCAAGTGACCCTATGTAGGGGGAACAGTCTCTATTCTGCTCTGTGTCAGTGTGTATCAGGGATCATTAGGATAGGTGTCAATCCATATCTGCCAAGTGACCCTATGTAGGGGGAACAGTCCCTATTCTGCTCTGTGTCAGTGTGTATCAGGGGTTTTGAGGACAGGTGTCAATCCATATCTGCCAAGTGACCCTATGTAGGGGGAACAGGCTCTATTCTGCTCTGTGTCAGTGTGTATCAGAGATCATTAGGATAGGTGTCAATCCATATCTGCCAAGTGACCCTATGTAGGGGGAACAGTCCCTATTCTGCTCTGTGTCAGTGTGTATCAGGGGTTTTGAGGACAGGTGTCAATCCATATCTGCCAAGTGACACAGTCCCTATTCTGCTCTGTGTCAGTGTGTATCAGGGGTTTTGAGGACAGGTGTCAATCCATATCTGCCAAGTGACCCTATGTAGGGGGAACAGTCCCTATTCTGCTCTGTGTCAGTGTGTATCAGGGGTTTTGAGGACAGGTGTCAATCCATATCTGCCAAGTGACCCTATGTAGGGGGAACAGTCTCTATTCTGCTCTGTGTCAGTGTGTATCAGGGATCATTAGGATAGGTGTCAATCCATATCTGCCAAGTGACCCTATGTAGGGGGAACAGTCCCTATTCTGCTCTGTGTCAGTGTGTATCAGGGGTTTTGAGGACAGGTGTCAATCCATATCTGCCAAGTGACCCTATGTAGGGAGAACAGTCTCTATTCTGCTCTGTGTCAGTGTGTATCAGGGATCATTAGGATAGGTGTCAATCCATATCTGCCAAGTGACCCTATGTAGGGGGAACAGTCCCTATTCTGCTCTGTGTCAGTGTGTATCAGGGGTTTTGAGGACAGGTGTCAATCCATATCTGCCAAGTGACCCTATGTAGGGGGAACAGTCCCTATTCTGCTCTGTGTCAGTGTGTATCAGGGGTTTTGAGGACAGGTGTCAATCCATATCTGCCAAGTGACCCTATGTAGGGGGAACAGTCCCTATTCTGCTCTGTGTCAGTGTGTATCAGGGGTTTTGAGGACAGGTGTCAATCCATATCTGCCAAGTGACCCTATGTAGGGGGCACAGTCTCTATTCTGCTCTGTGTCAGTGTGTATCAGGGGTTTTGAGGACAGGTGTCAATCCATATCTGCCAAGTGACCCTATGTAGGGGGAACAGTCTCTATTCTGCTCTGTGTCAGTGTGTATCAGGGATCATTAGGATAGGTGTCAATCCATATCTGCCAAGTGACCCTATGTAGGGGGGACAGTCCCTATTCTGCTCTGTGTCAGTGTGTATCAGGGGTTTTGAGGACAGGTGTCAATCCATATCTGCCAAGGGACCCTATGTAGGGGGAACAGTCCCTATTCTGCTCTGTGTCAGTGTGTATCAGGGGTTTTGAGGACAGGTGTCAATCCATATCTGCCAAGTGACCCTATGTAGGGGGAACAGTCCCTATTCTGCTCTGTGTCAGTGTGTTTCAGGGGTTTTGAGGACAGGTGTCAATCCATATCTGCCAAGTGACCCTATGTAGGGGGAACAGTCTCTATTCTGCTCTGTGTCAGTGTGTATCAGGGATCATTAGGATAGGTGTCAATCCATATCTGCCAAGTGACCCTATGTAGGGGGAACAGTCCCTATTCTGCTCTGTGTCAGTGTGTATCAGGGGTTTTGAGGACAGGTGTCAATCCATATCTGCTAAGTGACCCTATGTAGGGGGAACAGTCTCTATTCTGCTCTGTGTCAGTGTGTATCAGGGATCATTAGGATAGGTGTCAATCCATATCTGCCAAGTGACCCTATGTAGGGGGAACAGTCCCTATTCTGCTCTGTGTCAGTGTGTATCAGGGGTTTTGAGGACAGGTGTCAATCCATATCTGCCAAGTGACCCTATGTAGGGGGAACAGTCCCTATTCTGCTCTGTGTCAGTGTGTATCAAGGGTTTTGAGGACAGGTGTCAATCCATATCTGCCAAGTGACCCTATGTAGGGGGAACAGTCTCTATTCTGCTCTGTGTCAGTGTGTATCAGGGGTTTTGAGGACAGGTGTCAATCCATATCTGCCAAGTGACCCTATGTAGGGGGAACAGTCCCTATTCTGCTCTGTGTCAGTGTGTATCAGGGGTTTTGAGGACAGGTGTCACTCCATATCTGCCAAGTGACCCTATGTAGGGGGAACAGTCCCTATTCTGCTCTGTGTCAGTGTGTATCAGGGGTTTTGAGGACAGGTGTCAATCCATATCTGCCAAGTGACCCTATGTAGGGGGAACAGTCTCTATTCTGCTCTGTGTCAGTGTGTATCAGGGATCATTAGGATAGGTGTCAATCCATATCTGCCAAGTGACCCTATGTAGGGGGAACAGTCCCTATTCTGCTCTGTGTCAGTGTGTATCAGGGGTTTTGAGGACAGGTGTCAATCCATATCTGCCAAGTGACCCTATGTAGGGGGAACAGTCTCTATTCTGCTCTGTGTCAGTGTGTATCAGGGCTGGGCTTTGAGGACAGGTGTCAATGTTAGGTGATTTCTGCCCTTTATGGATTAAAAGCAGACTCTGCATCAACTGTGCAATTTTCCATGGGAGTTTTGCCATGGATCCCCCTCTGGCATGCCACAGTCCAGGTGTTAGTCCCCTTGAAACAACTTTTCCATCACTATTGTGGCCAGAAAGAGTCCCTGTTGTTTTTAAAATTCGCCTGCCCATTGAAGTCAATGGCGGTTCGCGCGGTTCGCCGGTTCGCGAACATTTGCGGAAGTTCGCGTTCGCCGTTCGCGAACCGAAAATTTCGGGTTCGCGACAACACTAGTGAAGATATTCAAGGTTTTTATGGTCAGTATAAACTATTATAGGAGCTTGTGTTCCTTCAAGAAGATGTCGCCAGGTTTCTAAGGCTGCTTTTATACTCAATAATTCTTTTTCTCCTATAGGGTAATTTTTTTCGGCAGGAGACATTAAACGTGAGAAAAAGGCAACTGGATGAAGAGGATCTTGAGGAGTTTTGTGTTGGGAGAGGACAGCTCCGATGGCTGTTTCTGAAGCATCTGTTTCAAGGACATAGAGACATGTGGGGTTTGGAAGTTGAAGAATAGGAGCAGTTGTAAATCTTCTTTTTAATTAATCGAAAGGATGAAATTCTTTTCATTCCATTTGAAAGGATGCTTTTTGCTGTTAAGTGAATTAAGTGAATGAGCTACGTCAGAGTAATTTTTAATGAATTTTCTGTAGAAGTTGGCAAACCCCAGGAAACTTTGTAATTCTTTTACATTAGAAGGAATGGGCCAGTTGAGGATACAAATGATTTTAGAACTATCCATGCTTATCGAATGAGGAGTAATAACGTAACCTAAAAAGGTTATTTCATTGACGTTAAAAATACATTTTTCTGGTTTAGCGTATAATTTATGAGTTCTAAGTCTGGACAACACCCATCTCACGTGTTTTTTGTGTTCCTCAGGAGTATTAGAATATATAAGAATGTCATCTAAATAAATGATAACACAGACGTCTAGAAGATCCCTGAAGATGTCATTTATAAAATGTTGAAAGATTGCAGGGGCATTGCAGAGGCCGAAAGGCATCACAAGATACTCGTAGAAGCAACATCTTGTTCGGAAAGCAGTTTTCCATTAATCGTTAGCCTTGATTCTAATGAGGCTATATGCCCCACGGAGGTCAAGCTTGGTGTAGATAGTAGCAGTTTTTAACCGTTCAATCAATTCATTTATCAGGGGAAGAGGGTAACGATTTTTAACTGTTATTTTGTTTAAAGCTCTGTAATCTATGATGGGACGTATAGTCTGGTCTTTATTTCTCACAAAAAACATACGGGAGGCAGCAGGTGAGCTGGAAGGTCTAATGAACCCCTTACAGAGGTTTTCATCCAAGTATTCCTTGAGGATTTTTAATTCAGATTCAGAGAGAGGATAGATGTGCCCAAAAGGTATGGGGGAACCAGGTATGAGGTCTATGGGACAGTCGTAGGGACGATGAGGTGGGAGTGTTTCAGCTTCCTTTTTACTGAATATGTCTGAGAACTCAGAATAACAGGAAGGTATAGTTGGTTCTTCAATAGTCTGAAAAATTTGAATATGTTGTAAGCATGTCTCCTTACAATACGCAGAGTTAAAGGTGAGAGAGAAGGGAGACCAAGTAAGTGGTATGAGCATGCTTACCGCCCTTTGGCCGTTTCAATAAGGGGCAATCTGGAATCAAGTGATCTTGCGAGGCACAATACATGCAGAGGTTTAGTAGACGTCTTCTAGTTTTTTCTTCTAGTGTGAGAGGACTTCTTATAGTGCCTATTTCCATAAGTTCATTTGGTAATGATGGTTTTTCAGTTGTTTTTGAAGGACCAAATGGTTTTTTCCATGACGAACCCGAGAGAGCTTTTTCGGACTTTCTTTCTCTAAGTCTTCTGTCAATACTGATTGATAATTGAATCAGAGCGTTTAATGTAGTAGGAAGTTCAGTTCTAGAAAGTTCATCCTTTACTGCTTCGGATAACCCAATTCGAAACTGGTTGCGCAGGGTTATGTCATTCCATTGAGTTTCTATTGCCCATCTTTTAAACTCAGCAATGTAATCTTCGACAGGTCTATGTTTTTGCTGTAGGGTTCTGATGGTTAAATCAGCTGTAGACTGTTTGTTAGGATCTTCATAAAGAAGAGACATAGCTTCAAAAAATTCATCCAATGAGTCTAAGATGGGATTGTCATTTTCCAAGAAGGAGTGGGCCCAGGCCATAGGTTCACCTCTTAGGAAGGAGATAACTGAACAAACCTTAGATCTTTCAGTGGGATAAGATCTAGGCTTTAAAGCAATTAATAACTTGCAGGAATTAAGAAACTCCCTGTATTTGGATCTATCTCCAGAAAACTTTTCGGGATTACAGACAGCAGGGTCGCTAGCTGAGTGCATAACAGTATGAGGAGTATGGGTTTGTAAGCCTCTGACATAAGTAAGAATCCGTTCATTTGTAACCTGGAGGTCTTGCATGCCTTGGGCAAGTGTATCGACTCTTTGATTCAGCATAGTAAATTTTGAATCGAAATCTGCTGGATCTATTACAGAGGCTGGATTAATCTGTCACGTTTACATAGATTGATATGGAGCGCAACTGCAGATTTCTTAGGATTTAATTTGATGATTAGAAAATTAGAGAACAAATTAGGAAATGTCTATTCAATATAGGAAAATGCAGGTACTGTATCTTTAAATACTTCACTGTTGGTTTAATTGGAGTAGGCATCTTCCTATATACATGCAATCTAGCACATTTGGTGTTTGCAATTTTTAGGTTAATGAAGAAAGCTATAACTGAAGTTGTAACAGCAGAGATTTGTTTTGGTTTTAGAGATAGCAGGTCAGGGAGCAGCTGGTGCCTGAATGCTTAACGGGCTTGAGAGCAGGCTGTAGCATACATGCTTGGAGAAACTTGAAAGCAGACTATGGAAGGAATGCTCAGCAGGCTTGAGAGAAGGAAGTTCTTATCACAGATGAAACAAATTACTTAGCTTCCAGAGGGTGAAATTCAGGTTCCGGAGTTCTCCTCCGGGGAGGTTCTTCCTGAGACAGGATGAGAGAAGTCCAGATACTAGCCGTGGTCGAGGAGAGGAGAAGGAGGTTAGTTCGAGTTCCAGTCCGGTTCGGTACACAGGTAGGTTGCAGAGAAACTTTCAGCCGGTTTGATATCGCGGTAACGCTGTTCATTAATCCAGCGTCTTGTATCTGGCGCGGTCGCATTATGTAGCGTGGCGAGACCGCGTCAGAGAGGGGGTGTGGCTAAACTCCGTCAACCCGGAATAGACAAGGAATTACCGGTAGCTGGGGCATGACATGTCCTTTGTTTCCCACTTTCCCACTAAAAGCCGATCTGGACTTATGCTGGGGGACAATACTGTGGGGCTCCTTGGCGACCAAATACCTCTCACTCAGGCACATCATTGCTTCTGGATCCTGAGGGTCCCCTTGGCTGGCCCATTGTCGCAGTCCTGTTGGCAGGTGTCTGAGAAAATGGTCCATAACAACCATCTCCACTATCTTGGTAGCAGGGTTGCGCAGGGTTGCTCGGATCTGGGATCCCCTGTCCCCAAGGGGGCCCCCTGCGCATGGCAATAACACTCTCTGCAAAACCTCAGTAAGGACAGTTTTATCTTCCTGCTGAGCGTCCCTTAGCTTCTCAACCTGTGCAGCCAATAAACAGTTTGTGTCTTGCTGTACAGCAGTTGCCTCTTGTTGTACGGCGGTTGCCTGTACCAGAGCCTTCTGTAGGTCCTCCATTATAGCACCAAGCATGTAACAGTCTTAAAACATATAAGTAGCGCTGTGCCTTTAACAGGTCTGCCAAACAAAAATCCTCAATAAGCAGGTTAACAGATGACTGGCACACCCACAGACCCTCTATGTGCTAACATGCCCGCTTTCTCCACCATATTGTGATCCTTGTCCGCAGTTAGCACGGTCCTTTTGGGTACAAACATGCCCAGTCTTTAAAAGTAACTTAATTCCAAGCACTTTATTGTTGAGCTTCACTACAGAGACAGCAGCAAATGAAAAAAACAATAATGTAACACAAGTCCCTATAAACAAAAACCTAGCTCGTCTGAGCACTAAATAACATAAGATTCCCTATCTCTCAGGGGTTAAACTATAACAAAACAATATTGGTTTCACCAACCTAGTGTCTCTGTCAGCTCTCTGCACTCCAGTGTTTAGCCAGCCTGCGGCTTCCAGCCCTTCAAGAGAGAAACAAACTTTCTACCCTACCTGCCTAGCAGGGAGGGGTTTATTCCCACTGCTGCAGCTGATTACCTGCAGCTAAGCAGTGGGTTGGAGACAGTCCAAACCCTGGTCTGGATCTATGTCTCCCAAGAAAACCGCTAAACTGCGGAGTGGAGCACTGACCCACCCTGCTCTCCAAATGCTCCACCCCAGGGGACCATAACTAAATATTAATTTAAGTGATATATATACACAAACACACACTCCCCCTGGGGTTAAAGATCATATGCCTCTCTGAACAATGCATTTGAAATATAAACCCCCTCACAGACCACCCCATTCACCTTATAACAATATATACACACACTACAGCACCCCTCACACTGCACCACTACACAATTACGCTCCAGATACACGCTAGATCCCTTACCCTATATGCACTCTTAATCCTCTACACACACACACACACAATCTTCTCTACACACTCTGGGTCCTTTACACACTAGATATCCTACACACACACTGCACCACCTACACACACACTACATTCCTTGTAAGCAAACACATACAACATTCTCTAAACACAGCCTCTCTACAACCCCTACACAAACTACGTCACCTATACACACACACACTACTGCACACACTCGCTACATCCCCTATAACACTATGCCCCTATACACACACTCTCAACAGCCCCTAGCCACACATATTACACCAAAAGAACAAATTAAATTGACCCACGCCACACTCTACACACACGCAATCCCACAAGCAGGCTCCAAACACATGCACCATACACTTTCCTGGCCAGGGCCGCACTGGGAAAAAAATTAGGCCCGGGCATTTTTTAATTAGCGTGGCCCCCTAGGCCCCCTCATTACTAATAACAAGCACGCCACCTCTCAAAGTGAGCATGTTGTTTCAATGTGCAGAGCCCCGCTGAAGAGCTCCATACACTTTCCTGGCCCTTTTGTCCTCTGGTATTCCACTTGTGGAGACACCAGAGACAATTTAAAAGCAAACACAGCGCAAGCATGTTATTACATTTGCTTGCGCTGTGCAGAACAAATACAGGGCCTTTTTCTAATGCTAGAGCTCTTCGCCGGGGCTCTGCGCATTGAACCAACATGCTCACTTTGAGAGGGGGCGTGCTTGTCATTAGTGAGGACAAAACACACCCTCTCTGGCCCCGCCCCCTTCTTAGGGGGCCGCTCTAATTGAAAAACGCCCGGGCCTAATTTTTTTCCCAGTCCGGTCTTGTGCAGATCCTTATTTGAATACTTCAACAATGTCCTATAGAATTATATGCAGAGTATAAACAAGACGTATATATGCAGGAGGATATATTCAGGTTGCAATTTAAATACAGGAATATATTAAAGCACAGTGAACTGACTTTTGTATTGACTGGATTCACCCTTTGAGAGGGTGAAAGAGAATGACTTGAACAATACAGCAATTCTCAGTATAACAGCATAACTTAGAAGTAGTTCAGCAATGTCAGTTTGGAGTAAAGAGATGAGTAGTCAAAGTCTGTTCCGAGTCTGGGGAGTATATAATTCAGCAAGGTTGGTTTGGAGATTCAGAGGTTCGGTACACAGTTTGGTAAGACCGGGAGCTCAGACGGCACTTGGTAACATGATGAAACAAATTGACTGAACACTTCAGATTACCTGCAGCTTTATTTTAACACAGATGGGGACAGTGGCGTACATACCGGGTCCTGCAACCCGGTATGTACCCACTGTGGCCAGCCTCTTCTCCTGGGGGGCCCAGGAGTTGACCAGCTCAGGGCCCCCCAAGGTTGGCCCTCCTGTCACCCGGTGGTCGGGCAGGCTGGTGGGCACTCGTGGGAGCACTCTCCCGTGAGTGCTTCCTCTTCAGCTCCCTCGCGCACCGCACTGATACAAGAGCCGGAATATGACGTCATCTTCCGGCTCCAGCATCAATACACGGCGCTTAAGGAAGCTGAAGAGGAAGCACTCAGGGGAGAGTGCTCCCTCACGCGCCCGCCAGCCTGCCCGCCCGGTGACCGGCCGCCCAGGACCCAGCAGCACCACTGAACCCAAGGGAATCCCCTCAGCACTCCAAAAGGTAAGGAGGCTGGGGGATTAAAAAAATTTTAAAAGCATGTGTGTGTGTTAGTATGTGTTAGTGTTAGTGTGTGTGTATGTGTGTGTGTTAGAGTGTGTGTGTTAGTGTTAGTGTGTGTGTTAGTGTTTGTGTGTGCTAGTGTTAGAGTGTGTTAGTGTTAGTGTGTGTGTGTGTGTTTGTGTTTGTGTGTGTTAGTGTGTGTTAGTGTGTGTGAGTGTTAGTGTGTGTTAGTGTTAGTGCGTGTGTTAGTGTGTGTGTGTGTGTTTAGTGTGTGTGTTCGTGTTAGTGTATGTTAGTGTTAGTGTGTGTGTTTGTGTGTGTCTTAGTGTGTGTGTTTGTGTGTGTTATAGTGTGTGTGTTAGTGTGTGTTAGTGTGTGTGTGTCTGAGTGTTAGTGTGTGTTAGTGTGTGTGTTAGAGTGTGTGTGTGTGTGTGAGTATTAGTGTGTGTGTGAGTGTTAGTGTGTGTTAGTGTTAGTGTGTGTTTGTGTGTGTTTTAGTGTTAGTTTGTGTGTTAGTGTTAGCGTGTGTGTTAGTGTTAGTGTATCTGTTAGTGTGTGTGTGTGTGTGTGTGAGTGTTAGTGTGTGTGTGAATGTTAGTGTGTGTGTTAGTGTTTGTGTGTGTGTTAGTGTTAGTGTGTGTGTGTTAGTGTTAGTGTGCGTGTGTTAGTGTTAGTGTGTGTGTGTTATTGTTAGTGTGTGTGTTTGTGTGTGTGTTTGTGTGTGTGTTAGTGTTAGTGTGTTAGTGTGTTAGTGTGTGTGTGAGTGTTAGTGTGTGTGTGAGTCTTAGTGCGTGTGTTAGTGTTTGTGTGTGTTAGAGTGTGTGTGTTAGAGTGTGTGTGTGTGATAGTGTGTGTTAGTGTGTGTGTGTTTGAGTGTGTGTGTGAGTGTTAGTGTGTATGTTAATGTTAGTGTGTGTTTGTGTGTGTTAGTGTTAGTGTGTGTGTTAGTGTGTGTGTTAGTGTGTGTGTGTTAGTGTGTGTGTCTGCTAGTGAGTGTCAGCGATTGTGTCTGTTATTGAGTGTGTCTGCTAGTGAGTGTCAGTGAGTGTGTTACTGTGTGTGTTTGTGTGTGTCTCTTAGTGAGTCTGTTTGATGTCTGTTAGTGAGTGTGTGTTTGTCAGTGAGAGTGTATGTTTTGTTAGTGAGTGTGTATGTATGTCTGTCGCTGAGTGTGTCTCTGTCAGTAAATGTGTGTGTCTATTAGCTAATGTGTATGCATCTGTTCGTGAGAGCGTGTGTGTGTCTTCAGCACTTACCTGCAACCCCTGCGATCAGGTGCCGGCCGCCATGTGTTGCGGTCCCAGCCCGCGCAGAGTACGGGCCCCATGGGTCATGTGTACGCCACTGGATGGGGATGACATCAGAAGCATAGGCAGGGCCTGATCAGTGAACCAGGAAGTGCTGCACAGTGTATCTATAACAGTAATCATGACAGCGCTGGACCGCAGGATTGGCAGTGAGTATCTTCATTCTGCTTGATACAGGATTTTCAGCCTTAAAAGCTTTACTTAGTCTGAGTCTCTTGGAAGTTAACAAAAGACACATTCGGTTGTATTGGCTGTCAGGCCCTGCCCCCCTTACTCTCCCCCCCCCTCCCCCATGAAAGACTTCTGAGCAAAACTGAAACTTTGTATTTTTTTTTACAAATCTGGAATAAAAGTAAAGTTTTATAGATCTTATATAAGATTTTTTGCAAGTCCTAAGAGTCCTTATGCTTTGTGTATCTTTTTTCGTTGACCATCACCAGGTATTAATAATATGTTCCTGGAGAGCCCCAAATTCAAAATACTATGTAAGCCTTAGTTCCTGTCCGACATCCAGGTTTCAGTAAGGTGTAATTCAGCCTTCAGACACCCTTTCTCAGGCCTCATTGGCCACAAACGCTACCAGTGGCCTGGTGGTAATTTACTGAACAAACTACACCACCTCTCCATTGGTCTATGTAACATCTCAGAAGCCCCCTCATCAAACTGTAAGTATTGCATGATTTTAGTAGTTGGCTCTCGTTCTGCCTTTTTTTATGAATTACTGTGTCTCCACATAGGCATAGGTTGGCCATGTTCGGCCCCTCTAACATTCACGGCCATTCAGCCTCTATATGTACTGTTCACAATTTACATCCATCACAATTGGAGCTATTCGGCTCTCTCACTGCATAACTAGCATGCTTAAGTCAGCCTTTTCACTATCATCAGCAATAATTATGTATATATATTATTCCTATTTGGTCAAATATCAGACTTTAACGACCGCTACCAATTCATCCATCCTCATACATCCTCTGTTGCATTGGTCGAATATACAAATAATGCTATCAATCATCCGACCTCAAACAGCCTCTCCATTGCCTTGGCCAATTGCCTCTTTGTTGGTGAGATATACCTGGAATAATACATAGTTTAATATGTCCAAAATAATATTAAATTACACTTTTACTGGTAAAACTTACAATGTGATGGAATTAGTATTGCCTCCCTGATGGTCTTGGGGGTCTATATCAAACTTTAACGAGGAGGAACGTGTAACTCTTATTAAATTGCAATTTTATACCTATTTATCATTAAAGTGCAATTATTTTTTTTATTATTAAAGTGCAAGTTTTTATAACCAACCAATATTAAGCAGCAATTCCATTATGTATTTACAATTTATAAAAAATGTGACCTTAATTATGAAAAAAAAATGCACTTAAATTATTTAAAAATGCACATTTTGCACAATTGCACAACACTCGGTGGCATCAGCCCCACATCCCAAATCATAGATAGAGCCTCTCACAGCTGCTTGGCACATTGCAGGGCCTCACCTTCCCCCCAGATAGTTAGTATTTTGCCGCTTAGCATAAGTTAGGTCCACCCAGTGTCCTTGGTTCAAAGTTTCTTGTCTCAATTAACTCGACCTATGTTCGGCCCACGGATATATAATAATTATAATAATAATTATAATAATTTGTACACGTATATGCTCCTAGGCTTGCTTTTAGGCCTTAGTGCCATTTAGTTATGTGAATACAAATACAAGAAAACAAGTCATGTGCTCAAACTCCCATCACTCCTGGGCGGCAGCAACGACCATAGTACATATCAGCCCCAATACATACAGTAAAAACTGAGCTCTTCACAAATCCCTATGCATATTTAAACAAATGGAGGTTATTTAGTTTCTCCAATGGCCATGAGAGACTTTAGCCCACCTGCCACGTCAAGGCCAAGTGGGTCCTATGCTAACCTTTCACCTTGCTTCCTTAAGCTTCTGGCAAGGGCCCTGGTCCATGAGCTTACATGCTAGATGGAGTGGGGTAAAGGGACATAAAAGGTAAGGATAATATTAGACTAATGACAGTTGCAAGAGAGGAATCAGTCGGGAGCTATTAACAGTTTAATTGATACGCTTTTATGAAGAAGTGGGTTTTTAATGATTTTTTGAAGGAGTGGAGACTGGGTGAGCATGTAGCGGAAGAGGGAAGTGAGTTCCACAGGAGCGGTGCAGCCCTCGATAAGTCGTGGGATCGCCGGCGACCGGGTAAGTAACAAAAAACCAGAGGGCGTACTATTACGTCCTGCGGCGTTTAGAGACGCTTTAAAAAGGACGTAATAGTACGCCCTCCGGTCTTAAGGGGTTAAAAAACTCAGTGAGAAAATTTGCCAGATTTTCTTGTGAGATAGATTCCGGAATATTTCTTATTCTTAGATTATTTCTTCTTCCTCTATCCTCCATATTTGTAGATCTCTCCTGCAATTCATTTATCATCGTTTGTTGTTTCTCAATAATCTCTTTTTGCTTCTGTAGGAGAAATTCCAAATTTTCTATTTTTGTTCATTGACTTTAACTTTTTGTCCGATCGATACTATATCTTGCTTTAAATTGGCAAAGCTCCCCTGCATTTCTATTTTTATTTGTTCCAGCTGTAGATCTAAACATTCTTTTAAGTACGCTGGGGTGATCATTTGTTCTTCTGAGCGTTCCTGTAAGTCTGTCTCATTAAGATCTCCAGTGAACTTACTTAACCCCTTAACGCCGTTACGGCGTTCTATGCCGTCGCGGCTTTAAAGGGCTTTAAAGCCGTTGCGGCGGCATAGAACGCCGTAACGGCTTGCAGCCCCAGGAGCAGAGGTGTACTCACCTCCGCCGCGATCCTCTTCTGGGGGGCTGTCTGAGAGCCCAGGCAGCCCCCCTCCGGCAAATGAGGCCCCCGGGGGCCATGTGATCGCTCTCAAAGAGCGATCACATGGCCCCCTATAGCTGGCTATGGATCTGCCAGCAGGGGGACTGTTTAAAATATTAGACAGTCCCCCTGCTGGTAGGTAGTGTAAAAAAATAAATATTAAAATGTTATAAAATAAATTAAATGCCTTTTTATATATATATAATATGTATATATATTATATATATAATATATATACATATTATATATATGTAACGTCATACGTAATGTATTTTAATATTCATATTAGTATATATATTAATATTAAAATACACTTAGAATGACGTTACATATATATAATATGTATATATATTATATATATAATAGATCTACATATATATATTATATATATATACGCATAATTACAATAATAAATAAATAAAATAATTAAATAAATAAATAAAATATTGAAACAAAATATAAAATAAATTATATATTCATATGTAATTTCATTCTAACTGTATTTTGTTATTAATATATATATATTGGAAACAGAATACACTTAGAATGACATTCTATATATATCTATCTATATATAAAATACAAATAACCGCAAATATATATAGAGAGATAAATACATATAATTACATAAAAGATTACATTAGTATACACGTAGAATTTATATACCTATAAATGCATATATATTAAAATTCTACGTGTATATTTAAGTAATTTTTTAACATAATTATGTCATTTGATTAATTAAAATTTGATTGACATGCCTGACAACACAGGGAGAAAGTGCAGAGAATTTAATTCGCATGCACTATATTAGACCCTGTAACTCTCCAAGACACCATAAAACCTGTACATAGGGGGTACTGTTTTACTCGGGAGACTTCGCTGAACTCAAATATTAGTGTTTAAAACTGGTAAATTGTATTACAACGATGATATTTTAAGTAAAAGTGACGTTTTTTGCATTTTTTACAAACAAACGGCACTTTTATGGACTATATTATTGTTGTAATATGTTTTACTGTTTTAAAACACTAATATTTGTGTTTAGTGAAATCTCCCGAGAATAACAGTACCCCCCATGTACAGGTTTTATGGTGTTTTGGAAAGTTAGAGAGTCACATATAAGGCTTGCATTTCATTTTTTTGACATTGAAATTTGCCAGATTAGTTATGTTGCCTTTGAGACCGTATGGTAGCCCAGGAATAAGAATTACCCCCATGATGGCATACCATTTGCAAAAGTAGACAACCCAAGGTATTGCAAATGGGGTATGTCCAGTCATTTTTAGTAGCCACTTAGTCACAAACACTGGCCAAATATTAGTTTTTTGCTTTTTTCACACAAAAACAAATATGAACGCTAACTTTGGCCAGTGTTTGTGACTAAGTGGCTACTAAAAAAAACTAAACATACCCCACGTTCAATACCTTGGGTTGTCTACTTTTTCAAATGGTATGCCATTATGGGGGTAATTCTCATTCCTGGGCTACCACACCGTCTCAAAGGTAACATTACTAATCTGGCAAATTTCAATTTGAAAATGGAACGTTCTATATTTGACCCTGTAACTTTCCAAAACACCATAAAACCTGTTAATGGGGGGTACTGTTGTACTCGTGAGACATCGCTGATTACAAATATGTGCATTTTGTTGCCGTAAAACCTAACAGTATTATGACATTTACAGCTAAAATGTGAGGCGGAACTACAAATGTAAAAAAAAAAATCAAATTTCTCACAGTTTTTTTTAATTTTATTCATAATAAATTGTTTCAAATACAAATATTTTATATGAAATGAAAGCCCTGTTTCTCCTGAACAAAATGATATATAATAAGTGTGGGTGCGTTTAATATGAAAGAGGGGAACTACGGGTGAACAGACATATAGCGCAAATTCCAGTTTTTGTTTACGTTTTGTTTTGATCAGAACGTGTACTATTGACTCCGTCCTGAAGGGGTTAAAGCCATTTTGTTTGGCGTTGATAACGAAGAAATTTCCAAGCTGCTTTTGTCTCCTGGGGCGTTAAAAAACTTTGAGAGTCTCTTTTCTTGTTTTTCCTTCTTTTCCCGGTCTTATTTTGGGAGAGGCTTTGGATCTTGTATTTGATTAAGTTTTTAAATTCTAATCAAGAAGGCATCGTTTTAACTTCAGAGATCAGGTATAGTGAAATTACGTACTTAGATTTGGACATTTATATTAAGGATAATACTATCAATACTAAAACTCATTTTAAAAATGTACATGTTAACAACTATATAGACACAAAAAGTTGTCACAATAAAATCTGGCTGGATAGTATTCCAAAGAGCCAGATTAACAGATTAAGAAGAAACTGCTCAGATAATACTATTTTTATTGAACAAGCAAATAAAATAAAAAATAGTTTAATTAATAAAGGATATAATGGGAAATCAATAGAATAGAAATCAATAGCATAGCCACAGTAAAAAATCATTGGAGAGGTGGAGATCTGATAAAAAAAAATAGGACAAAAAGAGATGGAATGGGTTTTTAACATGGATACCCTACACCCTAATGGGTTAAATATTGAATTTGACCTTTTTAACTTTTTATAAAATACTATATATATTTTTTATTTACAAATTTTTTAAAATACATTTTTCAATCATAATTTTGTATATTTGTATACCCATATATATGTATACATAGAAGATTTTATCCACCCATTCTCCATCTACTACATGGCATATATATCTTTTTGCTAATTATTAGTCCTATATTTGATCAAATCCCTACTCCTACATATGTATTGGGTGCTGTATGTCTACGTCACATTTCTTATTTTGTATTTTTCATATTTTATATGTCAACATTTATATTTATTTACTCAGATGATCGTTGTTTCTCTGCAATTGCATGTTATTGCACTCTCTCTCAATATACACCTGTTGTTATTTTATATATTTTTTAATCCTAATCTTATTTTTGCTATTGTGATTTTATATTAAATTCCATTTATTCTATATATATACTTGTGATATATTTATCCATTTCATTTTTATCTGATTTAAATTTAATATAGATTCGTGTTTACTATTATGTATAACCTTATTTGTTTATACTGTATGTTTTAATAAATTGTATTTATTCTTTTTGAGAGCAAACTCTGAAGATTGTCTCTTTCAATATGAACTCTTAGAAACCTATATTATGGATATCTTGTACTTTTCTTCATTATTCATAATTGACTTTTTCAAATATTCCGTTGGAACAACCACTTCGGCATTATTTGCGTTCCATGTGTGGAACACACAGACATTCACGGTCCCACTATGCCGCATCACTTCCGGTGCAACACGTGCAATTTTTAAATATGAGTTCTCAGGAGTCTACAATATGCGCACCTCAGACTATTGCACATTTATTATAATGAACTTCTTCAATTATAGCGCTGGAACGCAGAGCTACCTTTTTGGTTTCGTCTGCGTTCCATGCGTGGAACGCATATATAACCACGGCTCCATAACGCTGCGTCACTTCCGGTGTGAGGCGTGCGGTTCACCGTTGGTTACAGGAAACAGGAAGTCCCTTTTACACAAACCAGGAAAAAATCATCATTAATGAACTTCATATATAAACGAATGGTACCAGGACATTATCCACACTTCTGAAGAAGCCTTTTTACAGGTGAAACGCGACAAGTGGATTTTATAAGACTTTATACATAGTACTTTTATCTTTTTTTATTTATTTTTGTTAAATAAATTATCCTTATCCATATATAATATTTGGATTTTGTTTTCTATTTCCTGGTTACCATCTTGCTCCTTGGTGGGGACTATACCAACTATGCTATACAAACTAGAGCACGCTCTGCTCTAGCAAATGTGAGCACGGAATGTTACTATTTAATTTATTCATTTTACCAGTATATACTGCACTATTTGGATTTCTTTGTCTCTTCACATATTATCTACCTGAGGCTGCCAAGATATCTACTGTTTCATACATATCCTTAGACGGGGATTGTTCCGTCCACGCGTACTAACAGCTGAGCTCTAAGCTAGCTCTGGGAAATGTGAGTGCGGATTATTTTAAGTGTCCATTCACGTACCCACTGTATTTGATTTACTGCACTATTATCTCTTTATGTTTTATCTTTTGAGGTCAATTGTGTAGAGACCACTACCACTACCATTGTGTACGTATATCATTTATATATTTTCTCAAATCTAGGGTGCGGTTTCCTTCCTTTTTTTGTTCACACTATTTTATTACAAGGTTGGGGTTCCTTGTATTGGTTACTGCTGCCTAACTACTACTAAATATATAGTGAGCGCCTAATCTATCTATTTTTAACTCTCTTACCTGGGCTGCTGCCAATTGTTTGACCTACCCACCGCTCCCCTCGTTATTACATTATTAACCTGGTGGGCTCTTTTTGTTTACAGGCCTACATGGATGTCGGTTTTGGCTCACCACAACTGACTTTGCTCCACAACCAACTTTGCATTATTGCAGGTTTTGTCCCCAACCATAAATATATATATATATATATATATATATATATATATATATATATATATATATATATATATATATACACATAATCAATTGTTACAGTTGCTTTTTTTTTTCTGTATGCGGAGAATACATTTTCCTTTCCTGTTTCCTTAACTCCCAGCATACTTTGCACTTTTGTTTATAAAAGTCATGAGCACGCACATAGTTTCTCATCCATGGCTAGTGCTAGTTCATGTAAAACTAAGATGGGTGACTAGTGGGTGAGAGGAGGGAAAGAGGCTGAAAAAAATACTTTTGCTGTAAGCTGCACCAGAAAAAATCAATATGAAAATGTTTATAGTAAGTTTATAAATGTTTATCACACACTTTCAAACTTTTTTTAGTTTGTATATTTATGTAAGTGTATTTGCTTGCTGGTTTAAAAAAAAAAAATGCCAAGTGATGCATGTCCCTTTAAGCAAGGAATGGGTATCATCTTTTCCCTTAGCATTTTAAAGCCACAGGGTTTCAGTGTTTTAAAAATAGACAATTATGATTGCCTGGAAAATGTATTCTACAAGTATAGAAAAACAACAAAACCATGATATACTAATTTGGCTTTCTTAGGAATTACTCAAGGGGAATAATAGTATTTATCATAGAGCTTGAGAAAATGGCTTTAATCAAGATGTACCTTACATCAAAATAAAATATGGTTAGGATGTAGTAGGTTTATATTGACAATGATAGATTTCTAGCTACAGTTCTATTAGAATACTATGCGGTGATGCCAGAGAGGCATACAACCAGATTCGGAAGAAGTTAAAAAAGATGGAACACTAAAAATAATTATAAAGTTATAAATGTATGCTTTTAATAGACACCTGTATTATCTTGAGTGTGTCTTTAGTCTAGTTCACTACATTTTGCCGGAATATTGTGGTAGTGGTACATCAAATTGCAGAACTTCATGGACTGCAATAAGACTTTTCGAGAGAATTATTAAGAAATTTGTAAATCGTAATTAATATGATGTTTAAAAACTCTTACAGGTTATCTAGGACTGCTACAGAAAGTGATGAAAATTATTTATCATTTATTTTTTATTGAGAGGTTAGTGTGTCTCCAGAGATATAAGAGATTCAGGTGATAAGATAAATGTTGTAAAAATATAATTAAATATTATTTAAATCACAATAGAATTTGAAATTTACAATATGAAAAACATTTTTAAACGATATATAACATATATAATTGCATGTATTAGGAAGAGACTGCTGAACATTTATAGGATCTCAAATATCAGGGTATTTTTTTCCCTCCATACAGATAGTGTCATCTTTCCAGTTTTCAATATTGAGACCAACATTCTCACAGGCGGCAGCATAAGACTCTAAGGCATTGCAAAACTGTTCTAGGTCTCCTCCTGTGGCACACTGATCATACACACAGCTCTCAAAGTACATCCGAGGGAGGATATAAAAGTGACATTCTTCAAAAGGACCATTGATTGAGAGAATAATTTTACATTGTTCTTCATAGAGTTTCTCATCAGTAGGGTTACAAGGATGAGGAATTATAACATCATCTTCACACCTACAGGAAAATGTAGTTTTACTATATTATTTATTTTTATACATTTGCATTTTTAAAAACTTAACAATGCAAAAATATGTAACAGAAGTATACCAAGCACCTCTATAAGAACAATGTGGTGTGGGCGCGGAGGTAAAGGTATGTCATGAAAGGTTCCCTTTGATGCAGAGGTGTAGTTAGGGAAGGACTGTCAAGGTCTGGAGCCCTCAGTGGGGTCCTAAAAAGCCATCACTCTAATTCTAGCACCATTTTATGTCCTGTGTAAGATTTAGGGCAAGAGATTTTATTATAAAGCACAATGTGGGGATATTGATGTGGGTTCAGGGTTTTAATGCAGTGGGTTGACAAGTTAATCCAACATGTCTTGGGGTCACAATGTCAGAACACAGGGATTAGGAATGGATTTAGGACATCTTTTAGGGCTGTTTTTAGGAGGGACTTTAATATATACAGGATGAGAAAAAAAAATATACCTTGGGCAAAAGCCCGTAGTCTTTTGCACCTTGAACCTCCCCTGCTTTAATCTAAATCCACACACAATACATCATGCTTTTGCTTATTTTGCAATATTGTTGGAATGGCAGCCTAAACCTTTAAACCACTTCAGCCCTCTATAATGGTTATGCTACCAGCATGGCCTCTGTTCCCTGGTTTTGTGTCAAACCATTTTTAAAAAGATTGACACAAAGCTAGAGTACTCCAGATGTCTGTGATGCAGCCAATAGTGAATAGCATATTGCTATTGTCAAAGATACAATTCCACATAAGTAAATAAATAAATTCAGTAATAATAAGTAAGTAAAGAAACAGTACATGTACAATAACTACTAGAACCTGCTGTGGTAGTTATGGTGTCATGATTGCCAGGATTGTCAAACTGTTTAAGTACAGTCTCAACCTTTAACCCCTTAAGGACACATGACATGTGTGACATGTCATGATTCCCTTTTATTCCATAAATTTGGTCCTTAAGGGGTTAAGCCAGCACTACAGAGCAGGGTTTAGCTTAATGGAGTAGAACAGCTCCATGGATGAGCTTCTAGCTCTTTGGGAGGTAGTAAAAGGCTTTCAGTGGACCTCAGGTAAGCTGTCATATCAATATTTTCACTGGGAGGACATCAAGGCACTCCTGGCACCATAACCAGTAGTGGTTATATTGCTTAGTGTGTTCCTTTATTTTTGTCCATATTTAGGTAACATGAATTGGCTGAGAGCTACAGCAACAAGCTTAGGTATGGGAAAAGGACTCTGCTGGTACCAAAACTACTTTAACTGGATATATTATTTATTGTGTTTTCAGTACTCGTTTTACAATTATTGTGGTTCTATTTAGATGTGTTGTGCTGTGGCTGTATTGTTATCCCATACTTACTCCCAGTCATCATCAGGAATTCGCCAGCTGTTTCCAAACTCAGTTGAGGTATGTGCCAGTAAACCATCAGGCTTTAAGAAATCATCCATTATATTACCAGTATAAGTTCCACAAAGACCACAGAGTTGACCTCTGAACTTTTCATGCACTTTAACAAACAGTTCATGTTTTCCATCATATTTAACCTCCAGGCCAAAATCAGTTTGGAGTACAACATAGGGTCCACTATTATATATTAAGATTCCAGAGCCTGTATTCGCTGGAAAAGTAATCTTTCTTCCATTTACCTAAAAAAAAAAAAAAAAAAAAGATAAACATATGAACACAGTTTAAGATGTCCATAAATATTAAATATATTAATCCCTCAATAATTATGAATTTACCTGCAAACGATCATATTACATTTCAAATTTGCTTACCTCTATGTGTGACGCATAAGCATTTTTTTGCTTCCCCAGTACAATGTTCAGGTCCCCAATTTTAACAACAACTGAATTTAAACCTGTCCAGTCCAAAGTTCCCCTGTGCCCATTCCTCGTTGTGATTGAGAAATTAACAGAGGAGTACCGACAGGACTCCACAGTGGTATAAGTACAAGCTCCTTTGAAATGGTACAGTTTGCCATCAAATGTGACATAGTGTGCGTCACCATAAATATGGCAAGTGGTGGAGTCTGACTGGTGACATCCTAGAACACCCATTTGGACTTTACACATTTGGTTTGCTTGACATTTCTTGTCATTGCAGGTTACGTGGTTATTTCCAATACATGTGCATTGGCCCTCACATTCTCCTTGCCAGAACTGGTCTCCTTTCTGGAAAATGAGACATATTTATAACAGTGTAATTCAATCGTTCAATCAGTCAGTCACAAACAGATGTATTATCTCTAAACATAAAACTAGCCAGTAGTTACTTATTGAACTCTCCATAATAGTCTTCATATATGACATCTGTTTTGGTAGGAATAATGATAATAAGATGGGTGTAGCACACCACCTATACACACGGTGATAATTTACTGCTTATATGTTGGTTCATCATCATCTTGGATAAGATTTTCTTGAAGACAATATTTAAGTTCTCCCAGCACTACATGAAATCTCAGTGTCATTTCACTTTACTACCAGCAGGGAGGTGAAGTGAATAAAGTGCCCAAAACTGACCTGATGATATGTGCCATTATAAGAACATCCACAATCATTGACTTCAGCACAGGTACTCCCACTAAGAACAAAGCCATTATCACACTGGCAGCCCTCAATGCATGGTTTAGTGCAATTGCTTGATGCATTCTGGTTCAGACAAGTGGCAGGACATGCACTGGTGCATTGGTTGTAGTGACTGTTAGCAGGACACTTGAGAGCTGAGTAAATAGTAAAACAAAAAGATTTTTACAACTCATTCCTAAACATTCTATAGATGGTAAGCTTGTTCAGCAGGATCCTCATTAATCTATTGTTCTTGTAAGATATTATGATTGTTTAATTTATTTTTATATTCCCTCCTTTATAATAATGTAAAGCACTGCAAAATAAGTTGGCTCTATATAAATGCCAATAATATTAATAATTTCATAAATAAATATTTTTCATTATTCCAGTTTGATCTAAAATGTGTTTGTTTAAGCAGTCTAAAGATTATTTGAATAGCACTGGGTAGTTATAACAGGTACCTGACACATTTTTTGAAACCATACCCAATGTCATGCCTTAACTATGGTATCCTCTTACTTCCTGGTTCCACGGAGCTTAGCCACACCCCTTTATGACACGGTCTCCTTATTTAATCCGACCGCACCAGCTGATCGACGCTGGATTATTGAACTACGTTCCGTACTCACGAACCGGCTACAACATCGTTGTGGAAGCCCTCTGTTACCGGACCGGACTGGAAGACTTCAAGTTCCCTTCACCTCTCCTCATCCACGACTAAAGCTGAACTCTCTCCATCCAGGATAACCGCCTCTGAGGAGATCTCGGGAACCAGTGTTCTATGTGCCGGAAGCTAAGTAAAACCTCCGTGATAAGCGTTGCATCTCAAAGCTGTTATTTCCTGTCTCCAAAGTCCTTCGATAAAACAAACCCGTTACAGCTAACTTCAACTCATACTTTATCTCAGTTAGCTGCATCTGTCTTGCTTCAGTTAAAGCCTATGGAACAGCTATTGTAACTTCTTATCACCTAATTCATTAATACTACTAAGAGACTCTTTCTGATTCAGTGTCTGCTAATTACTACCGTTTACTACTTAAAGCTACAGTGCATATAATTGTGGACTTCAGTTATCGTTTACTACTTAAAGCTACAGTGCATATAATTGTTTACTTCAGTTATCGTTTACTACTTAAAGCTACAGTGCCTGTAATTGTGGACTTCAGTTATCGTTTACTACTTAAAGCTACAGTGCCTGTAGTTGTGGACTTCAGTTATCGTTTATTACTTAAAGCTACAGTGCCTCTAATTGTGGACTTCAGTTATCGTTTACTACTTAAAGCTACAGTGCCTGTAATTGTGTAATTGTGGACTTCAGTTATCGTTTACTAATTAAAGCTACAGTACCTGTAAGTTGGACCTTTTACTTTTTATAATAAATATTCAAACTATAAGAAATCTGCAGTTGTGTTCCTTCATAACAAATGTTTAGACGTGACAGAATAATCCAGCCCTTGTAATGGATCCAGCAGATTTCGATTCTACGATAACTACGCTGAATCAAAGAGTTGATACACTAACCCAAGGTGTGCAAGACCTGCAAGTTACTAACGAAAGAATTCTCACTTATGTCAGAGATTTACAAACTCATACTCCTCATACCATTCTGCACTCGGCTAGCGATCCTGCTGTATGTAACCCTGAAAAGTTCTCTGGAGATCGTTCTAAATACAGGGAGTTCCTCAACTCTTGCAAACTATTAATTGCTTTGAAACCTAGATCTTATCCTACAGAAAGAACTAAGGTTTGTTCGGTTATTTCCTTTCTAAGAACCTATGTCATGGGCCCATTCCTTTCTGGAAAACGATGACCCCATCTTAGACTCACTGGATGAATTTTTTGAAGCCATGTCTCTTCTCTATGAAGATCCTAACAAACAAGCAACAGCTGATTTAACAATCAGAACTCTACAACAAAGACATAGACCCGTTGAAGATTACATTGCTGAATTTAAAAGATGGGCAGTAGAAACGCAATGGAATGACATCACATTGCGCAACCAATTTCGAATTGGTTTATCTGAAGCTGTAAAAGATGAACTATCTAGAACAGAACTCCCTACTACTTTGAACGCTCTAATTCACTTATCAATCAGCATTGACAGAAGATTAAGAGAAAGAAAGGCAGAAAAAGCCCTCTTACATTCTAAAGACCGCAAACCTTTCACTCCCTCAAAAGCTCCTGAAAAGACTTCCTTACCAAGTGAACCTATGGAAATAGGGGTAATAAGAAGTCCTCTCACTCCTGAAGAGAAGAACCGAAGACGTCAATTAAACCTATGCATGTATTGTGCTTCTCAAGATCATTTGGTTCCAGATTGTCCTTTATTGAAACGGACAAAGGCCGGTAGGCAAGCCTATACCTCTGCGATCTTCAGTGCACTCCCTTCTACAACAACCACTCAGTTCACTCCTATATCTCTCATACTACAGTGGGATAAGGTGAGAATTATGACTGAAGCTATCATCGATTCTGGTGCAAATTGAGTATTCATCGATTCAACCTTTGTAACAAAGAATAAAATTCCTTGTGTTCGAAAAAACATTTCTGTTCCTATTAAGGTGATTGACGGCTCCCTTATCTCCTCGGGACCGATTCTTCATGAAACCATCCCTCTAAAGGTAACCACCAATCATATTCATACAGAATTTCTAGTATTTGATGTTATTCCATCACCTCTCTATTCCGTTATAATAGGGATCAACTGGTTAAGGAACCACAACCCTCAAATTTCTTGGTCTCCCTTCTCTCTCACCTTTAACTCACATTATTGTAAAGAAACATGTTTACAACAAATTCCCATTCTTCAGATCTCCAAAGAACCAACTATACCTTCTTGTTATTCAGACTTTTCAGACGTATTCAGTAAAAAAGAAGCTAAAACGCTCCCACCTCATCGTTCCTACGATTGTCCTATAGACCTCATACCTGGTGCCCCATTACCTTTTGGGCACATCTACCCTCTCTCTGAGGCTGAATTGCAAATTCTCAAAGAATATCTGGATGAAAACCTACGGAAGGGGTTCATTAGACCCTCTAGTTCACCTGCTGCCTCAAGTATGTTTTTTGTGAGAAACAAAGACCAGACTATACGTCCTATCATTGATTACAGAGCCCTAAACAAAATAACAGTTAAAAATCGTTATCCTCTTTCCCTCATCAATGAACTGGTTGAACGATTGAAAACTGCTACCATCTACACTAAGCTTGACCTTCGCGGGGCATATAATCTCATCAGGATAAAGGCTAATGATGAATGGAAAACTGCTTTCCGAACAAGATATGGCCTCTTCGAATATCTGGTGATGCCTTTTGGCCTCTGCAACGCCCCTGCAACTTTTCAACATTTCATAAATTATATCTTTAGAGACCTATTGGACGTCTGTGTCATCATTTATTTAGATGATATTCTCATATACTCCAACACTCCTGATGAACATAGAAAACATGTCAGATGGGTGTTATCCAGACTCAGAACTCACAAACTATTTGCTAAACCCGAAAAATGTATTTTTCACGTCAAAGAAATAACCTTTTTAGGTTATGTTATTTCCCCTCATTCAATAAGTATGGATAATTCAAAAGTCGATTGTATCATCAACTGGCCTGTTCCCTCTACAGTAAAAGAATTACAGCGATTTCTAGGGTTCGCCAACTTCTACAGAAAATTTATTAAAAACTACTCTGAGATAGCTCACCCACTCAATCAACTGAACAGTAAAAAACATCCCTTCAATTGGAACGAGAAGGCTCAAACTGCCTTCAATGAATTAAAGAGAAAGTTTACAACAGCTCCTGTTCTTCAACTTCCAAATCCTTCATATCTTTATGTCCTTGAAACGGATGCTTCGGAAATTGCAATTGGAGCTGTCCTTTCTCAACATAAAACTCCTCAGGAACCTCTTCATCCTGTCGCCTTCTTCTCACGATCATTATCTCCTGCCGAAAATAATTATCCTATAGGGGAAAAAGAATTATTAAGTATCAAAGTGGCTTTAGAAACCTGGAGACACCTTCTTGAAGGTGCTCAGAACTCTTTAATCGTATATACTGACCATAAAAATCTCGAATATCTTCACTCCAATAAAACACTGTCTGCCCGACAAGTAAGATGGAATCTCTTTTTTTCTCGGTTCAACTTCCAAATCGTCTTTAGACCTGGGTCTAGAAACAAAAAGGCAGATGCCCTTTCCAGGATCCACAAAGACACTATATTTGAACCTCCTCCACCTACAGTCATTGGAATTTTATCTTCTCTTATTGACGACATTAAAGATCTCAGTGAAGATGCTCTTGAACTTCCTAAATCAATTAAATTATCCAAGAAAAACGGTCTCTACTATTTCAAAGACCGGATTTACGTACCTCCCTCTTTCAGAATTAAAGTACTCGAATTTATTCATGATTCTCCTCTGGCAGGTCATCCAGGTATAAAAAAGACCCTTGAATTGTCTAAAAGATACTATTGGTGGCCTCGTCAAGACCAAACTATTGAATCTTATGTCAAATCTTGTTCTGTATGCCAAAGATCCAAACATGTCCATCATCAACCATTCGGTCAATTATTGAATTTACCGATTCCTGAATGACCTTGGCAATCCATTTCTATGGACTTCTTGGTGGAACTACCTCCTTCTCATCATCATACCACCATTTTAGTGGTAGTAGACCGCTTCACGAAAATGTCTCATTTCATTCCTTTAACCCCTTAAGGACACATGACATGTGTGACACGTCATGATTCCCTTTTATTCCAGAAGTTTGGTCCTTAAGGGGTTAAAGAAGTTACCCTCATCCTCTGAACTTTCAAAAATATTCCTTGACAACATAGTTAAACTTCATGGACTGCCAGACGAAATCATTTCAGACCGAGGAACTCAATTTACCTCCAAATTCTGGAATGCATTATGTGCTACTCTTCATATCCAACGTAAACGATCATCTGCATATCATCCTCAAACAGATGGACAAACTGAAAGAGTCAACCAATGCTTAGAGCAATATCTACGATGTTATTGTTCTCACTTGCAAGACGATTGGATAACATGGTTACCCATGGCAGAATTTGCATACAATAACTCTTTTCATACCAGCAGCAAAATGACTCAATTTTTATCCAATTATGGATTTCATCCCTCCTCATTTCCTGCTCAGACAGTTTCTTCATCTAACCTCTCCGATTCGAATCAAATCTCTCATATGTCCTCTTTATTCAAGAAATTGCATGAAAATCTAGAATTGGCCTCCTCCACTCAAAAGAAGTTTTTTGATACAAAAAGACAACCTTCACCTTCTTATGAAATCGGTGATCTTGTCTGGCTTTCCTCAAAGAACATCTCTACAAACCGTCCATCAAAGAAGTTAAGTTCCCTTTTTCTTGGTCCTTTTCCAATAATATCGGTTATCAACCGTAATGTTGTTAAATTGAAACTTCCACCTACTTTGAAGCTACATCCTGTTTTTCATGTGTCCTTGCTGAAGCCTCATCATCCTGACCCTTTCCAAAGAAATGTCACTACTTCTCCTGATCCCATATTGGTCCAGGGTGAAGAAGAATACGAAATTCAAAGTATACTGGATTCAAGGATCCATCGTGGCTCTTTACAATACCTCATCAGATGGAAAGGATATGGAATTGATGAAGATACATGGGAAAACTCCTCTGTCGTTCATGCTGACAAATTGATTTCCAAATTTGACAAGCGTTACCCTTCTAAACCAACTCAATAGCACCCAGAGGTTGCTCATTAAGGAGGGGGTACTGTCATGCCTTAACTATGGTATCCTCTTACTTCCTGGTTCCACGGAGCTTAGCCACACCCCTTTATGACACGGTCTCCTTATTTAATCCGACCGCACCAGCTGATCGACGCTGGATTATTGAACTACGTTCCGTACTCACGAACCGGCTACAACATCGTTTTGGAAGCCCTCTGTTACCGGACCGGACTGGAAGACTTCAAGTTCCCTTCACCTCTCCTCATCCACGACTAAAGCTGAACTCTCTCCATCCAGGATAACCGCCTCTGAGGAGATCTCGGGAACCAGTGTTCTATGTGCCGGAAGCTAAGTAAAACCTCTGTGATAAGCGTTGCATCTCAAAGCTGTTATTTCCTGTCTCCAAAGTCCTTCGATAAAACAAACCCGTTACAGCTAACTTCAACTCATACTTTATCTCAGTTAGCTGCATCTGTCTTGCTTCAGTTAAAGCCTATGGAACAGCTATTGTAACTTCTTATCACCTAATTCATTAATACTACTAAGAGACTCTTTCTGATTCAGTATCTGCTAATTACTACCGTTTACTACTTAAAGCTACAGTGCATATAATTGTGGACTTCAGTTATCGTTTACTACTTAAAGCTACAGTGCATATAATTGTGGACTTCAGTTATCGTTTACTACTTAAAGCTACAGTGCCTGTAATTGTGGACTTCAGTTATCGTTTACTACTTAAAGCTACAGTGCCTGTAATTGTGGACTTCAGTTATCGTTTATTACTTAAAGCTACAGTGCCTCTAATTGTGGACTTCAGTTATCGTTTACTACTTAAAGCTACAGTGCCTGTAATTGTGGACTTCAGTTATCGTTTACTAATTAAAGCTACAGTACCTGTAAATTGGAATTAAAGTCAATACCTTTTACTTTTTATAATAAATATTCAAACTATAAGAAATCTGCAGTTGTGTTCCTTCATAACAAATGTTTAGACGTGACACCCAATACTCACAGCAGAATGTTGAGTTTCTCCAAGTGATGCTAACTCCAGCCCGTTGGCAGGCATCAGCATATGCCTCTAATGCAGTGCACAGAGCAGCGTCACCAAGGACACACAGGTCCAACACACAGCTGCTCATGAATCTGTCTGCGTTGATTACAGAAAGACAAGCCTGGAATGGACCATCTTTACTTCTTATAAGGCCACAGTAGGTATCTCTTTCATAAAATTCTTCCTTCACTGGTGGACAAATTGGAGGTGGAGGAACTGGTGTGCATGATGGATCATCATCATCTACTTTCCAGCTGTTTCCCAGCTGATTAGTGTCCTGTGCTTGTTGACCATTAGGCATCATGAAGTCATCTCCTAGGTCTCCATTAAAATTACCACATATTCCACATGTCTGGTTGAAATAGGTGGTAGGAACATTTACCTCCACTGTATGATCAGTGTCATAGTAGACTGTGAGTTTGAAATCAGTCTCCACAAGGATATATCTTCCACTTCGGCTTACTGTCAAGTTTCCATTATCCAAACTTACTGGGAGAATGGTCCATACACCATTAATCTTAAATAAAAACATAGGAGTCATTGAAAATTATGTATATCTAAATAATACTGAACATCATTGTACAGTTAACAAGAGTCAATAAAACAAGTCCTGATTAGCACCATTTAAATCAAACATTGCAACTTTAAACAGAGAACAGAATGTAGTTTTCTTTCTACTTAACAAAATAACTTACTTTACCTTTACATTGCAGATTTTTTTAAATAAATTAAATTGCAGCTTACAGGACACCATTTTCTCAATTTTCACAATTTTTATTTGATGGCCATAGACAACTCCATTATTAATTATGTATAATAAAATATTCCCACTTAGTATGATCAAGAACATTGAAGGGTAGCTTACCAGGACACGTTTTGGTTCATTCTTCACAATTGTTATTTGATGATTGTAAATATCTGCCATAACCATTTGAATATATGACACTGTTGGGTTACCACGATGCTCATTCTTTGCTTCAATATTAAAATATGGCAGAGTGGAATTGCTACAGAGTTTGGAGAGTGTGTAGGTGCACACTCCCATATAGTGATGAACTGCTTTGTCAAAGGTATTATAATGAGGATCCCCATAGACTAGGCAATTGCCAAATGTTTGATCATAGCAGCCAGGAATGCTATTTGTTATGCCACAGTATTTGTCATCTGGGCAAGAAGAAGGAGTACAGGTAAATTCACTTCCTTCAGATGGACATCTGCACTTTGTAGAACAAGTGTCATCTGTCCAGAATTCAAAGTTCACTGGATGATTTTTAATGCCATCCCAGCATCCTTGGCATTCTGCTGTAGGGACGCACTTCTTATCTTGGAGAACATATCCTGTGTCACAGACACATCCCTCAGCACAAGGGAGATTGCAAGTGGGTGAGGATTCTGGGTTTGAACAAGTAGCTGGACACGATGTACCACATTGCTCATAATGAGAGTTGGGTGGACATGACAGAGCTGTAAAGTACAAATACAGTTTAATTTACACTTAGATTTATTTTATTATTGAAAAAATATTAGTCTAAAACATGCTTCACTTAATTGTTAGTCTTTAAGATCATACTTACGACAAAACGTTTCCTTTCTCCAGGGGAGCACAATGGATCCTGCCTCCTGGCAAGCATCTGCATAAGACTGAATGTGGATACAGAGTGTATGTGGGTCTAGTTGTTGTGCACACATGTCATAGTAACAGTTTACAAAGTACTCCCTTGGATCTACTATTAGATGGCAGCGTTGGAAAATACCATCAAACGGAAGCATTATGCCACAGGATTCATAGCTCTCAATTTTGCGTCTTACATCATCAGAGCAATTAAATTTTTGGTCTGAGTCTAATGAGCAGCTTTAAAGAGTAAAAAGAAAGGTGAGATTCAGTTGTGATTTGCACACAAACTTGATTTTGATAAAATATTTATAAAATACCTATGTAATCTTCAAATATGTAATCTATTAGAGAGACCACTCATTCAGTTAAAAGTTAAAAGATATATTCCAAACATAGAAACATAGAATGTGACGGGAGATAAAAACCAGACAGAAACAGTCTACCCTGCACTCGAGTTCCGCATGAATGCTCCGGCCTTCCACCATGGAGGTGCTCAGTGTAAAGCAGGGGTGGGCATTCTTCGGCCCTCCAGATGTTTTGGACTACATCTCCCATAATGCTCTTAGGGCCATGATGCTAGCAAAGCATCAAGGGAGATGTAGTCCATAACATCTGGAGGACCAAAGATTGCCCACCCCTGGTAAAGGATGGACACGGCTGAATCCACCAACACAATATTAAAAGAAGAATAACATGGGCAGCACTCTAGGATAATGAAGGTACGTTTATTTGTGGGTTCACCACCTCACCAAAAAATAAGTGTGACGTTTCGGCTCAGCAGAGCCTTAAAGGGAAACTCCAGAGCCAGGAAAACGATCCGTTTTCCTGGCACTGGAGGGTCCCTCTCCCTCCCACCCCCCGAACCCCAGTTGCTGAAGGGGTGAAAACCCCTTCAATCACTTACCAGAGGCAGCGACAGGTCCCACGTTGCTGCTTCCTCCTCCCCCGCCACTCCTCCTTCTGCTTACGTTGGCCGGTGGGCGAGACTGATCTCGCCCGCCGGCCGAGGAGACCGCATGCGAAAATTAATTTCAATGCTTCCCTATGGGGAATAGAGCGACGCTGGAGGTCCTCACACAGCGTGAGGACGTCCAGCGACGCTCTAGCACAGAAAACCTGTGCTATAGAGCAGGAAGTGTCCTCTAGTGGCTGTCTAATAGACAGCCACTAGGGGATGACTTAACCCTGCAAGGTAATTATTGCAGTTTATAAAAAACTGCAATAATTACACTTGCAGGGTTAAGGGTAGTGGGAGTTGGCACCCAGACCACTCCAATGAGCAGAAGTGGTCTGGGTGCCTGGAGTGTCCCTTTAATCATGCATAAGGGATACAACATAACAGCAGTGTTTAAATAATCACGAGCCCAATTAAGTTAATTGAAAATTATCATCACATGTTAAAACATATGTATAAGTAACATATAAAAAAACAAGACATGGAGTCTGCTCAAACAAAGTTTCAGGATCTTAAAGGTACAGTAACCAATTATATAGTAACATAACGATCTATAATTTAATATTCCATAAAATGAGACAATCAGATATCCCATCTAATGCAGCAAATATAACTAGCATATAATAATCCATTAAGCAGGCAAAATTTCAACAATTGGATTGAAAGTACAATATTTATGAAAAAATAATAAAGCATAAAGGAAGATAAGTTCCTCTTCAAATAATCCATAATGAAAGGGAATCTTAACGGATAAAGACATAATGTTATTACAACGTCTGGAGAATCTAAAAACCATAAGATCCAGAAAGGAAAGCCAGAAAGGAAAATACAATAATGAATACAAATGAAATTCAAATCATATGAATGATTAAAAAAATCACATGCAGATAAGAACCATTCGGCCCATCTAGTCTGCCCAATTTTCTAAATACTTTCATTAGTCCCTGACCTTATCTTATAGGTAGGATAGTCTTATGCAATTGCCACGCATGCTTAAACTCCTTCACTGGGTTAACCTCTACCACTTTAGCTGGAAGGCTATCCATGCATCCACTACCCTCTCAGTAAAGTAATACTTCCTGATATTTTAAAACTTTTGCTCCTCTAATTTAAGACTATGTCCTCTTGTTGTGGTTTTTCTTCTTTTAAATATAGTCTCCTCCTTTGCTGTGTTGATTCCCTCTATGTATTTAAATGTTTCTATCATATCTCCCCCTGTCTCGTCTTTCCTCCAAGCTATACATGTTGAGTTCCTTTAACCTTTCCTTGTATGTTTTATCCTGCAATCCATGAACCAGCTTAGTAGCCCTTCTCTGAACTCTCTCTAAAGTAGCAATATCCTTCTGGAGATACAGTCTCCAGTACTGCATACAATACACCAAGTGAGGTCTCACCAGTGCTCTGTACAGTAGCATGAGCACTTGCCTCTTTCTACTGCCAATACATCTCACTATACAACCAAACATTCTGCTAGCATTTCCTGCTGCTCTATTACATTGTCTGCCTACCTTTAAATCATCTGCAATAATTACCCTAAATCCCTTTCCTCAGATGTTGAGGTTAGGACTCTATCAAATATTCTGTACTCTGCCCTTGGCTTTTTACGTCCAAGATGCATTATCTTGCACTTATCCATGTTAAATGTCAGCTCCCACAACTCTGACCATTTTTCTTGTTTACATAAATCATTTGCCATTTGGCTGATCCCTTCTGGAACATCAACCCTGTTACATATCTTAGTATCGTTAGCTAAAATACATATATTACCATCAAGATCTTCTGCCATATCACTAATAAAAATATTAAAGAGAATGGATCCAAGTTAAGTACAGATCACTGAGGTACCCCACTGGTGACAAGACCATGCTTCGAACATACTTCACTGGCTACAACCCTCTGTTGCCTGTCACTCAGCCACTGCCTTACCTATTCAACAATATTGGAATCCAAACTTAAAGATTGCAGTTTATTGATAACCATTCTATGTGAAACAGTGTCAAAAGCCTTACTGAAATCTAGGTAAGCAATGTCTACTGCACCACCCATATCTATTTTTTTAGCTACCCAATCAAAAAATCAATTAGATTAGTTTGGCATAATCTCCCTGAACTAAAACCCATGTTGTCTCTGATCTTGAAATCCATGTGATTTTATATGTTCAACAATCCTATCCTTTAACATGGTTTCTATTACTTTCCCCACTACCGAAGTAAGGCTTACTGGCCCATAGTTGCCCGACTCCTCCCTACTATCTTTCTTGTGAATGGGCACAACATTTGCTAACATCCAATCTTCTAGGACTACTCCTGTTAACAATGACTGGTTAAATAAATCTGTTAATGGTTTTGCTAGTACATCACTAAGTTCTTTCAATAACTTTGGGTGTATTCCATCAGACCCCATTGACTTATTTGTATTTACTTTTGACAGTTGAAATAGAACCTCTTCCTTTGTAAACTCACATGCAACAAGTGACTCATTTGTCCTTTTTCCTAACTGAGGTCCCTTTACTTCATGTTCATCTGTAAATACTGAACAAAAATATTCATTTAGGCAGTCAGCTAAAAAAATTTATCCTCATGCACGCACCAGACACATTTTTGTGTGTGACAGGTAGAAACAATGATTTCACAGAATGGAGTACAAAGTCATACAGATTGACAATGAATAGTGTCAGGAAATCAGAGGATAGAATCCCTAACCAACTCCAACATGTTTTTTAAGTTCATTAATGCCAAAAAGGTTAAGAGTAAAAGACTTGGTTGATTGGAAAGTGAGATGGGTGAGTTAATCAAGGAGGATAAAGACAAGACAGAAATTCTAAATAATTATTTGTCTTCAGTATATAGGGAAGAATAATATATGGCTGTAGATTTGCAAATCCTTATTACAAAAGCATTACATGAAACAGGTGATTTTTCTTAACACAACATAAAGTGCTCCAGAAATTTAAAAAGATAATATAAACAAAGCCCAGGGCCAGATGGTATTCACTCACGTGTGATTAGGAAGCTTAGTGCAGACATATCCATACAACTCTTAATTTTTTCAGGATTCTTTTCTTTCAGGAATTGTACCAGAGGGCTGGAGAAAAGCAGATGTGGCTCCTATATTTAAAAAAGCTTCAAAAGCTCAACCCGGATACTATAGATGCGATTTTAACATTTGTGGTTGTGAAAATATTTGAAGGACTGTTGAATGGACACTATAGTCACCCAGACCACTTCATCTCATTGAAGTGGTCTTGGTGCAGTGTACCTGCCCACCTTAGTCCCGCAATGTAGAGCATTGCAGTTTTTGAGAAACTGCAATGATTACTTTGCAGGACTAAAGCTGTCTATCAGACAGACTAGAGACTCTAAGCTGAGTTTGACTCCATTAAACAACACTGGACAACCTCACGCTATGCATGAGGACATCCAGTGTCAGTGAAAACCCCATAGGGAAGCATTGAGGCAATACTTTCCTATGGGGAGGCCCTAATGCACTTGCAGCGCTCGCCACACATGTGTATTAGGTCCCCCCATCGGAAGATGTTGGAGGAGGGGAGCATAACCCAATGCTGAGGGACATCAGCAGTCAAATCATGTGAGTAAATAAAGTTTTTTTTGCCTGTTTTTTTAACCCTTTATGTGCTACTGAGGGGGCCTTGAAGGAGGGGAGACCAGAGGTAACTATAGTGTTAGGAATACAAATTTGTATACCTAACACTATAGAATTCCTTTAAGGGGAATTCATTTTGAACAAAAATATAATTAGCAAGAGTCAACATGGTTTTATGAAAGACAGGTCATGCCAAAACTTGGAGAAAGACACTGCAAGGTGTATTCTAACTGAGGAAAGCAGGATATTATTATTATTATTATTATTATTATTATTATTATGATATTTATATATAAGCCAAGGTCATGGTATCAGAGGACAACTTAGTCAAACTAATCAGAACAAACAAAGAGAAATGCAAAAGCAAGCCAGGTCAAACATAGTAAATCAAGAACAGAAGCAACAATATCACAAACACCTAGAACCAGGCAAGGACCATGAACTAGCAATGCAAAAATAGAAGAATGAGCCATATATAAGCAAACACCTAGATTTGAGATTGACGTCACAAGCAACATCACTCTTGCGGGCTGGAAATGATGCAACACAGCAAAGATGGGGGTAAATAAAGGAAGAAAATTCCTATCATTCCGCATTAAACACACTAATGGTGTGTGAAGGATGCCAGACAGAAAAGACTAGAAAAGACACTCGGTCACTCGGTCTGTAATCTATACAAAGAGTAATGTAAAGTATAATGGTGCTAGAAGTTAATGCATACACAAGAAAGACCAGATTTAGAAGCAATACAATTTACTTACTGAGTATCACTAGGTACTTGCCAGCCATTGCCATAGCTGATAGAATTGTCTTCTTTTTGCCCAGCAAGATTGAGAGTATCATCTCGACGATCATTGTTGAAATTGCCACATATTCCACATACTTTTCTCTCATACACTTTAGAAAGTGTTACTTGGACTCGGTGGTCTCCATCATATTTCACTCTTAACCCAGCATTAACTGTGACAGCAACATACTGACCACTCAAACCAATAGACACACCTGGAGACAAGTTCAGGGGAAGATGCTGGATCTGTCCATTTACCTGGGATTTTTTTAATTTTTAGAAATTAGTAATTGATCAATTAAATCAAATCTATTTAATAGCTGTAAATATTTTTTCTAAGTAGAACTACAAATGATTTGTGCATAAGCAACTTTAAATTATTTATCCTGATGTACTGATAAAATTCAACCATATACAAAAAGAATCAAATCGCACCTTTACAAATAAATTGAACAGTGTTTTACAAATTAAAGAACAATTATCATTAATCTGATGTATTGTACTCAATGGCCATAATTTTGAGGAGTTTTAGAATTTAGTATTTATCAGATTAACATTATGTATATTTTAGCACATAACAAGCTTAGAGCAAAATTCTATTCAAAGTACAGTGCTATGAAAAAAAAGGATTGTTCTACTATTCTACTGTCCCTACATTTTTGTATACAAGAAACATTTACAACTTTGAATCCTTTACAAGCTCTGATCAAAACAAGAACTGGAATTGGAGTTAAAAGTCTGTTCAACAATAATATTGCACGTATTTTATATCATTTTGTTCAAGAGAAACAGGGCTTTCCCTTTACATCAAATATTCATACATGAAACATAATATAATATGAATATAATCTAAAAACTTTGAGAAATATAAGAAACATTATTTTTTAAATCCTGCATGACATTGTAACTGTGAATGTCACAATACTGTTAGCTTTTACTGCAATGAAATAAAAATATTTCACGATCTCTTTTATGAGTACTCTCCATGTACAGGTTTTATGGGGTTTTGGAAAGTCACAGGGTTAAATATAGGGCATTGCCCATTTTCAGTATTTACACATTGAAATTTGCCAGAATTTTTGCTGGCCTTATGCGGTCTTTAAGACCGTATGGCAGCCCAGTAATGAAATTTACCCCCATCATGGCATACCATTTGAACAAGTAGACAACCCAGACATTCAAAAAGGAGTATGTTCAGTCATTTTTAGTAGCCACTTAGAGACAAATGCTGGCCAAATTTAGTATTTATATTTGTTTCTTTGCATTTTTCAGAAATAAACTTCCCTTTCACCAATTATATCATCAGCATTATATGTTTTATTGCTCGGAAACACTCATATTTGTGTTCAGTAATGCCAGTTTCTGATCAATTCAATTTCTTGTGTAGTGGTAAGTTTGCAGCATGCCTATTAGGAATAAGCTATCATTCCTTGTGGTTATCACCTGACTGCAAAGCTTGTCTGTTGAGCTTTGCAGTCTGTGGTTGGACTATACAAGGATGAACTACAGAAGGAGTGAGATATTGTACTAACTGACACCAGCACAAATAGAAGTTTTATTTACAGAATCATGGATGGAATACTGGGTATTGCTTTTTTATGTGTCATTGTATTATTGCCATATAGACATTTTTGTATGTGTTATAATATTGCATCTAGGTAGACTATACTATTATTAGATAATTTGTTATATATAAATATATAATAAAAAAAAGTATGATGGATGATTGCTTATAAATGTTTCAGTACACCAATTTTATAGTGTCCTTTTTAATTTCTCTTCTCTGGAGTTGGGATGGGAAATATTTTGGTATTGGTGAGAAATGACAAAATATTTAACCCCTTAAGGACACATGACATATGTGACATGTCATAATTCCCTTTTATTCCAGAAGTTTGGTCCTTAAGGGGTTAAACACGTGAGCCGTCTTGCTGTTTTAAGCTATTAATATAAAATTTCCATTGTTTCTTATCTTTTTTTTCTGCTTACCTTTACAAGCCTATCCTTTTCCAGGTTTATAGCATAATTATGAACATATACTGTTACTTGCTTGACATAAGATACAAGGGTGTTCTCCCCTCTGTACTCATGTGCAACTTCCACATTGAAATAGGTCAAAGTGCTGTTCTGTTCACATAGCTTTGTGAGGGTGTATGTGCAGTTTCCCATGAAGGTATGAGGATAGTTATCAAACGTAAAGTAATGAGGATCTCCATAGCCAATACAAGTGCCTCCTGGAAATAATGAGAAACACATAATGAAAAGCTAATAATATCTTTATTATTTCTGAAACATATATTATTATTGTATAATGTTATATATTAGACTTATGCACTGTAAATTCAGTTCTTCCGAATCGATTCATCCTAAAAAACTGACAAACGTATGATATTTCAGTTCAGATGAATTTCATCTATGAGATCATTTTAGGAACAATTTGGATCTAATAATGCACCTATGAGAGAACATAAATGTTAGGTATGCATTTTGCAATGCACAGTTTTTACACCATTTGATGCACAGATCAAGTACGAAACAGGTCAACTATAAAGGGGAAAATAAGGAGCAATACAAATTTATATTTATATATTGTATATTTATTAAAAATATAATAAACAAATATGCATTGTATTATTATTTTTTTTTACTGCTCTTCCTTTTTTTTTCTTTATTAACCTTTAGTGGCTGTTCCCTAACCATCAATCGTCTTTTTTTCCATCAATCATCTATTTTTTGCTGCCACGGTTGGAACACAAAATCATAAAACAAACAAAACTTTATTTCTCATTTGTTTATTTTGTGATTTGGCCATATATCGATGCAGAGTTACAGAATTGGAACGACTTGCCAATTGCCCAATATTCTGATTAATCACAATTCATTTTAAACAGAATGTACAATTCTATTATTTATAGTCAAATTAGGAATTAAATCAAAATGAAAACAAAATATTACCTATTTCATAAGTAGTTAACATTGAAACTGTTTCAGGTGTACTTGATTCTGCAAAATAAAATGTTAGTCTGATGTGTGTGTGAGGGGGCTGGTAGTGTGCTATGTGGGTGAGGGTGCTGGTAGTGTGCTGTGTGTGAGGGTGCGGTTTGTGTGTGAGGGTGCTGTTTGTGTGCTGTGTATTAGGGTCCTGTTAGTGTGCTGTGTGTGTGAGATGCTGTTTGTGTGATGTGTGTGTGTGAGGGTGCTGTTTGTGTCATGTATTTTTGAGGGTGCTGTTAGTGTACTGTGTGTGAGCGTGCTGTTTGTGTGAGGGTGCTGTGTGTGTTTGTGAGGGTGCTGTTAGTGTGCTGTGTGTGAGGATGCTCTGTGTGTGAGTGCTGTTTGTGTGCTGTGTGTGTGAGGGTGCTGTTTGTGTGCCATGTGTGTGATGGTGCTGTGTGTGCGCGCTGTTTGTGTTAGGGTACAGTATGTGTGTAGGTGCTGTGTGTGTGTGGGTGCTGTATGTGTGTGTGTGCTGTATGTTTGGAGGGATTGTGAAGGTGGGGGCAGATTAGTAAATAACCCCCCTCCCTTCTTACCTTATGTAGGGAGGGGGGATCCTTGCTGCCATGTGCCATCCCTGGTGGTCCAAGGGAGAGTGAACTCTAGCCTGCGGGGCTAGAGTTCACTCTCGCAAGATCTGAGAAATGCCGCGGCAACGCTCAGATCTCGCGAGAGGAACCTGGCGGAGCTTCTGTCTAGAGCTCCCCGGGTCCTCTCCTGCCTCCCTCTATGCCCTGCCTCCCTCTATGCTGCTGTGGGCTGGTGAGGTAGATCTTTGATCTCCCCGCCGGCTCATGGAGGCTCAGAGCAGAGCCGGCACTCACATAGCGCCAGCTCTGCATGAGCCGACAGGGGAGATCCGGAGATCTCCCCTGCCGGCCGGGGTCAAGTCCTGGGGGATAAAGTGTGGGAACTCTCCCAAAAAAATAATATACACTTGTGTGTATATATATATATATATATACACGTACACACACATACACAGACACACATATTCACAGACACACACACATACATTCACAGACACATACACTCACAGACACACATACAGGCACACACATACATTCACAGACACACATATACTCACAGACACACAAAAAAAAAATTTTAATAAAAAATTGTCCACCCACCCTCCCTACCTGGAGTGCTGGCGTGGACTTGTCCCTGGGGTCCAGTGGGTCGGGTGCCTGTCTCCATCTCAGCCGCGGCGAGGGAGCTGTGTGCTGTCTGCTCCCTCTTGCCGCGTGGGCGGTCTGTTGTAGCTGGGAGCCGGAATATGATGTCATATTCCGGCTCCCGGCATCAGCAAATGGAGCGCGGCGAGAGGGAGCAGACAGCACACATCTCCCTCGCCGCGGCTGAGATGGAGACAGGCACCCGACCGGGGGGAGTGTCCATCACCTCTTGCTCCCCCTCCCCATGAGGGCATTTGGGGGCGGCAGAGTGCCTGCAGGAACAGTGGGAACGCTGTTCCCACGCGTTCCTGCAGGACTCACAGGCGTGCCACGGGTATTAGGGTGTGCCCAGGCACACCCGGCACACCCCGTGCGCACGCCTATGCATTTTTGGATAAACTTTTCAAATTATTTAATATTATAAAAAAAAAAATAACTTTGCTTTTTTTAAACTGATATTTATTTTTATATTTTAAGATTTTTAAAAAATAATTGTAAATTTGTATCCAAAAATATAAATAATCTGAAAAGCTTACCCAAAAATATAAAATCCAGGGCAAAATATGCATTTCCATTGCAGGACAATTGGAAGGGTTGTCCTCTAGCATTTTGACAAATCTCCAATAGGTTATGACACTTTTATGTAGTAGAACAAGCATGTCAAGCTCACGGCCCACAATGAGTATCTTTGCGGCCCATCAAAAACGAATTACTAACAGGGGAGCAGTTCGCACTCGGTGCCAATCATTAGGGTGGTGCCATGCATTAGGGAGGTGTTATCAGTGTTGTGATGGATGCAGTTAGACAGTGGAGGACCTAGAGCCGCACAGAAACGTGCCACCACAAGTTCCAACATGACGTCGACATGCTCCACCCTGACGGGGTTTCAATGAGTAGCTGGAAGAACAGTTCTGGAACAAGGTGCTGGTTCGCGGGCCGAACTGCAACCCCTAAAAATTAAATATAAAGCCATGACATCATTACCTTGAAGGGATCACGTCATGTAGGTGACTCAATGCTGTTTGGTTTTGCAGAGATGACGTGGACCAATGGGAACTCTTTAGAGTCTATTTATTGTTTGTTTAGCCTCGATTCTTTGCCCTATCGTGGTTTCTGTTTAGATCCTCGTTTAATGCTCCTAGTGATTCCCTTGTGATTTCCTGTGTTTGACCTCGGCTTCTTATTTGACTCGTGATTTCTGGCATCCTGACCCTGGCTTTGTCTTGACTTGAGTTGACTTGAGTATTTCTGTTATTCCTATCCTTGATTTATCCTCACCCTGTTTCTTGTTGTATTAATACGTTAAGTCCAGCCATTCTAAGGCTCGGTAATATGTCTTTCAGATCCACCTTTTGTGGTTTTGCTCTTTCCTGCGTGTTGGGGTACAACTCCCGTGACAAGAGTCTTGTTCCTTTTATCCTTTCTGCTCTTTTTAAACATTTATAAGTTATTTATTTTTCCTCATCTCTATTTTTTTTCCTAGTTTTAACATTTCTACATGTTTGTCAATGTACCAGTTTTTTATTTAGTGCTGACACTAGTTTAGTAAATAACACTGATGCTTGTTAAATATGGTATTATTTATCCAATTGTGCATGTCAGTAACATTTTTAAATTTATATTAGCTGTCATCAGTTATATAAAAGTATTTTGTAAAAGATAAGTGTCTGTATATCATTTAACAAATGGACAATGGTTTTTTTTTTTTTTTCTTTTGTTACCTTGCTTTTGTTACTGACATGTGGAGTTAATTCTTAGAGACCGTAATGTGGAGTCAAATGTTCTACTTGATTACAATTACAGAGTTCTCAATGGAAAAACTCATGGTCATTCAATTTTAGCATAGTATTTTAGCATAGAATCACATGTAACTATAGTAGAATGAAATCTTAGATTGTAATTGGTTCTTAAAGGTTAAATAATTAGTACATACAAAATATCTTATTTACCTCCATTTATACTTTTATCATTTTCTGTGTTCTTTTGATTTGCTCTGTAAAAAAAGAACATTTTGTCAGCAATAGATGAATAAAAAGGCAACTTTATCACTTTTATAACATAAAATATTTCCCGTGCTTTACTTTCATGAAGTATGCACTGTTCAATATTTTGAAAGTAAGTTAGTTCAGGTATGTGAAAATTGTGTGCTTTACAAGTTAGTCTTTTTTTTTCTCTGTTTCTTTTGTTCCCCAATTATTTCTATCAATGCATCTATAAATGTTGCATATTTTATGTGATATTCAGGTTCTTCCTAGGTTAGTGCTGAACAATGCGAAGCAATGATGTTCAGTCTCTCCAACCCCTGCACGGAGGCACTGGATTTTCCACAAAGAGATGCACTGATTCAATGTATCTCTATGAGGAGATGCTGATTGGCTAGGGCGGAGTTGGTTCCTATGGGAAAGCATTGTGATTGGTTTAGATCAAGCATGTCAAACGCGTGGCCCAAAATGAACATGTTTGCGGCCCATCGAGCCTTGAGTACATGTTTAGTATTAAGCTTTCTCCACATTGCAGGTGCCTACTCTGCTAAAATGTACCTGGAGAAGGAGCTCAGTCTTCCTGCTCCTCAGTGCTCCCTTGCGCGTGCAATATGTAGTGATGCCGGGTGCCGGAATATAGTTTAGTGATGCCAGCACCCGGCATCACTAAACTGCGTATGATTACTCCAATCACCGCTTCCGAGCTTACTGTCCATCCTGACATCCTCCTGGACGCCTGCCGTTGTGCTCACGCACTTTTCTATGACGCAGTGCATGTGAGATGGCGTCATGCCATTAGAAGGGTTGTACACACTAGAAGCCAACATATTCTCATGATTTGGGGGCATGGTTACACCAAATACACCAAATGTTTAAAAGTTCATTCAGCCCAAGGCACAGTGCTCTCTTGTGGTTCCTAGTATCCCTATAGAGTGTTACTTTGTCTGTTTATTGTCTTTTTGGTATTGACCTGGCTTTGTCCTGACTATTCTGTCTCTCTGGCTCTCTTCATCCAGCTTTTGCTTTCGTTCCTGTAATATTTTGTCTTCATTTGACCTTGGCTTGTTCTGATGCTCCTATTTTCCTTTTATTTACCTACTGGTCTAAGGACCGGTATAGTTTATTTTCTCTGTCTCTAATGTTCTGGTGGATTTATATACACTTTCTGTTCCTGACCAGATAGTCTTCCTTTAAGCAAAACACTTCCTTTGCTAACCCCAATTGTGCAATTCAATCACCTATAAATAAAATTAAAACATCTCTTGGCATTGTAAAAGTTAATAATATGGTTTGTTTTAGGGTTGTGTATCTGTCTCTTTAAACATCTTTATTTATAACTCCTTCCCCATCTCTATTATGTCCATCTTTGCTCTCTATGCATGGAAGAGTTTGACCAGTAAGTTTGGATAACTCCTATCAGGCTTAGCCAGCCAGCTCTCCCATACACAGAGTGTCTGATAATCATAGGATCTCTTCTACACATAAAACAGGATTCTTTGAGGCTCGCCACCACCCATTCATAGTATGAATATGCTGCTGAGGGCTTTCCTCCTCCCCATTATGTGTTTAGACCTCAGACTGAAGGGCGAGGCTCCCTTCCAATCCCATTATCTGTCCATGGAACAAGGTACAAGTTACACTATAGAAAACAACAGGGGCTGATAAGAAACTCCTAATTAGAGTTGAGCGGACACCTGGATGTTCGGGTTCGCCGGGTTCGGCCGAACTTCTGAAAAAAGTTTGAGTTTGGGATTCGAACTTGATCCGAACTTGACCCCAAACCCGAACCCCATGAAGTCAATGGGAACCCGAACTTTTGGGCACTAAAATGGCTCTAAAAAAGTCCTGGAAAGGGCTAGAGGGCTGCAAAAGGAAGTAAAATGTATTGCCTAAGTACTAATATAATTACCCAGTGGAAGAAGAAGAAAGTTACATTGTATACAATTTTAAATAAAAAGTATACAAACATAGCCAGGATTCAGCTGTAAAAAATTGCAACACTTACAACAATCAAGTAACATACATTCATATAAAATGTAAGTTACTTGGCAGTCAATGTAATGACAGGAATGAATAAGTAGATAAATCCCTAATTCCCACGGTATTAGAGAGCTATCTACTAAAAGGCTGAAAGACCTGAATTGGTCTTTCAGCCAAATTTACTAATACTAAGTAAAGATTACTTAGTATTAGTAAATTATGCCCCTACTCACTATACCGCGAGTAGGGGCATGTCTAATAAACAGTGAACAGCCTATGGCTGCTCAATGTTAAAAAAAAAAAAGGTTCCCCCTCCTGATCCCCCACCCCTCAACGGCAGGTGGGGGCCCTAAAGTAAAATAAGGGGGGGGGGGCAATTGTCCTTCCCCCAGCCCCCACCTGGCCCCCACCCATAAGCCGTGGGTGGGGCCCTAAATTCAAAAAAGGTGAGGACTTATTGTCCTCCCCTCTGGCCCCCACCCCAGAGCGGCGGGTGGGGGCCCTAAAGTAAAATAATGGGGGAGTAAACCTATTGTCCTCCCCCCCGGCCCCCACCCCTGAACGGTGGGTGGGGGCCCTAAATACCAATAAGGGGGGGACCTATTGTCCTCCCCTCCGGCCTCCACCCCTGAGCGGTGTGTGGGGGCCCCAAATTAGAATAAGGGGGGACCTAATGTCCTCCCCTCTGGCCCCCACCTCTGGGGGGGACCTAATGTCCTCACCCCTGGCCCCTACCCTTGAGCAATGGGTGGGGGCCCTTAATTAGAATAAGGGGGGGACCTGATGTCCTCCACCTGGCCCCCACCCGTGAGCAGTGGGTGGGGGCACTAAATACCAATTAGGGGGGGACCTATTGTCCTCCCATCCCTGAGAGGCGGGTGGGGGCCCTAAATAAAAATTTATCCCCCCCAGGTGACTAGGGGTCCTCAAACCCCTAGTCAACCCCCTCCCCCCAAAAATTAACCCCTACCTACCGCCCTCACCCTAAAAATAATGAGGGGGGGACCTTTAACTAAGTACCAGTAAAAATAAAATAAAACGTATTATTTGATGTTTTCTTTCTTCTAAAATCTTCTTCTTTCAGCCCCCAAAAAGTCCAAATAAAAATCCATAATAACCGACGCACTTAAAAAAAAAAAAAAAAACGTGCTCAAAGAAAATAATCCAGACTGAGCTCTGCAGGGCGGGGGAAGGCTTGTAAAGCCTTGCCCTGCCCTGCAATTAGGCTCAGAGGACTCTGATTGGTGGGTTTAAGTCATCCAATCCGAGTGCTCTGACAGGTAAATGAAGAGACTGACAGGTAAGTCTCTACATTTACCTGTCACAGCACTCTGATTGGTTGGTTTGAAATCCACCAATCAGAGTGCTCTGTGTCATTTTACACAGCATGGGAAAGTTCTTTGGAATTTTCCCATGTTGTGTAATTTGACTCATAGCACTCTGATTGGTTACTTAATCCACCAATCAGAATGTTATGAGTCAAATACACGAGTGGGGGCTCAGGAGGGGTCCCCGGTTTTAAAAAAAATGTTTTAACAGTGAGCAGCCACAGGCTGTTTACTGTTTAATAGACATGCCCCTACTAACTTATATAGAGGCTGGGTCAAATGCTGCACTGGCAAATCAAAGCCATGCCATTAGTAGGTATGGCTGTGATGGCTTCTAAGGGCATACGAGTCAAACGCTTGTTGATTGGCTGCCCTGCAGCTTTTCAAAACGCGCCATTAAATCGCCGAACACCAAACTCAAACCCGAACTGTTACTGAAACAGTCAAAAAATCGTAATGTTCGATACGAACCCGAACTCAACTCCTCTACTCCTAATCCCAGATCAGCAAAGTGAGTATAGGGACAGCTTGAAAAAGATCCACCTGTAGATTATCATTATTTAAAAGAAATTAGAATTTTTTTTATTTGGACCAGCTAACATTGATTTTAAGACTAGTACTCTGTGATGTACACACTGTACACACTGCTTCACAGATCACACAGCTAGTCTAAATATTGGAGGCATGCAATTATATATTGCTCCTAATTACTCTTTTTAGTGCAAACTTTGAAATGATTCAAGTTTGCACTGCTTTAAATCAACTAGATGAGTTTTTCCAGATACATTTTCCTGGGAAGTAATTATATATACATAAACATATGTATATTATGTGCTTTATAGAATATGCTGTTATTACATGGTGTGCCCAGGAGATGGCACTAAAGGTACATTTAAAGGTCTTGGGGTCTATTCACTAAACTCTTAATTTTAGTGCATTAAAATCCAAATTGTAAAATTTAGCTATTTTAGCCTAAGACTATTATAGTAACAGCTTGACATGTTTAGCCTAATCATTGGCTTTCAGTTCTGAATTCACAAACATTTGGCATTTTGTAAATAAATCCATATGTTTCCTAACATGTATTTACTCACTGGGTAAAAGGTACAGCAAAAAGATGGAGTTAGATTACTGGAGTCAGATCTAATACCCCGCCATCTTAAAACTTCACCAGCCGGCACTGGTGGTGATTGTATTCAACCTTGCTTAATATTACTGTCAACACCGTCTAAACAATTTCATGTGATTATTATTAATCGCTAATTGTTAGAGTAAAATTATGTAATGTTATTGATGCTTCATTTACCAAAAACTGTAAATGTTTTAGTTTTTTTCCCCTGGTATAAGCCTTATTGTACTAGAGGCACTGTGGTAGTCTAAGCACAATTCCACATTTTGGGTAGTTTGAGTCAATGGTACTTTAAATTAGACACCACTCAGGCCTAGAAAACCAAATTGAAATCGTATTCATCAGTTTTACATTCTATCAGCTGTTCTTTGTTTTCCACTTGTATACTGTACCCCAGCCAATTACTAAAGGTACATCCCGAGAGAGTATAGCACGGCTGAAATTCAGCCATATTTCTGCTGGTATGGCCCCTTTAATTGATTGCAAATTGAATTACACCCACCCCCCTCCCTTTTGGATTAAGAATATTTGCATTGATAAAGGGCATCTTTGCTGTCTTTACTGTCCTTTAATAAAATTATGGTAGCACCGTGGTTTGCACAAGGCATCTGTTGGCGCAGAATTCATTTTTTTTTCTTGTTTTCGCATTAACCTAACTACTTTATTCAAACTATTTTTAGGAACTGCACTGATTTTGACCTGTATTTATCTTTCTTGCTTTGCCTCCCTAATTTGTATTGCTGTTTATAAGCTTTATTCTATTACAAAAGAGAAACTTAACTCTGGAAACTGAAGAAAAGCTCTCGCTTTCACGTCTATGGAACAGTAGTACTGTTTTAATAGAATCAAGTGCTATGCGTGAAATCATTTACTTGTTATTTTAGACACCGCAAAAAAACAAATAACTAAGAGTAGGTTGGTATAACTACCTTCCCAACTCCTAGTAAGAGTGCAACGCTATAGATGTGATTACAAAGTGGTATAACTACCTTCCCAACTCCTAGTAAGAGTGTAACGCTATAGATGTGATTACAAGGTGGTATAACTACCTTCCCAACTCCTAGTAAGAGTGCAACGCTATAGATGTGATTACAAAGTGATTAATGCAAAACATACACTTACCCCTCAGAATGTACAGGGGGTATATATGTAAAAGACAAAAACAGAGAAAACATACATAGAGTATTATTGAACAACACCAAATTTTTCTAGATTACGTGAGTAGAAATAAACTATTTTTTAAGAGCCTTTTATACGGATCCAAGATGCAAGGTAGAGATGGAGGTAGGTATTTGAAAAATATTTATCACTTACAAAATAAAAAGGTATATATAAAAATATCAATAAATTAATAAATAATAGTTTTTTTCTGTGTTTATATGTTATAGTGAAGTTTTTGGAGTACCCACTGAGTGCAACTAGCAGCTAAACCAAATAATTTTATTCTTCACTAAAAAGCGCCACTCTATTTCCAGACCTATTTGCGTTGTTCCATATTTCTTCTTATTTTAGATTTCTTATATTGCCCTCATTAAACGCTTTATTATGTTCCATTACTGATGTCTCATTATTTTCTAATTGTCATTAGATAGCTATTCTTTTTCTTTTTATTCTTGTTTAATTTTCTAACACTAGTTTTGCAGCAATCATTTGCATATCTCTTGCCATGGGATCCTCATTAATATATACTGAAGAAAAATAGTTATTTAAAAGTTCTGCCTTTTCCTGGTCCTTCCTTCATTAGCTAAAAGACCCATCTCTGTTTCCAGTGTACCTACACTTTCATTTTTTGTTTTTTTTAATTGATGTACTTGAAAAATAATTTTGGGTTGGTTTTGCATTCTTTGGCTATCAATTTATCATTTTCTAGTTTAGCCACTTTAATTGCCTTTTTGCAAGCATTATTGGCTTCCTTATATCTTATATAGGAAGCATCTGATTTGTCCGATTTAAATGCTTTAAATGCCCTTTTCTTATTATTATTTTTTTTTTTTTTGCATGGCTGTCAAGGGTTAATAAAACCGTCAGGTTATCTAAGCGCACATTCTGCACATCTTTAGAGGGCAAATATAATTAAGGTACACATTGGATAGCACGTTTTGGCATTGAATAAACAGGCTGTGTGCCTAACATTAAGCTTAGTAAAGTAGATGGTGGTGAGCGAGGGGTTAACATGCTATGCTTATAAGGTTGCTATGTAACGACAAGGGTGCTGCACATTATATACATAGCCGTTATGTCATGTGTTTAGGAAGTGGAGGCCTATACATGGCAGGTTTGAGAGTCAGAACAGTAACAAAAGCACTCCACCCTCAATGCACTCAGGCTTGTTCGGAGGTTTTACCCTACCCCCACACTTGCTATCAGAGTCCCAAACGGAGCCTGTGTCCTGGCTATGGGCACCTTCGCTGATCTCCACCAACCTTGTGTCAGAACTCCGTGCTTCTTTGTCGCCTCGCTCTTCCTCCATGCACTCGTTGACAGAGCCTTGTTCTGGGGTCTGTCACCAGACATTGTTTTGTCACGATGGGTAGGTGCTTTTTGCAGGCGTGAGCAGAGGTTCTGTGCACCCTGCCTGTTGGCCTGCGGCCCCAGCATTCTGTGGCTCACCGGAGTTTTGGGCTTTCGCTGGTGTCGCTGCTGAGGGGCTGTGGCTGCCTATTTGGTCCGGCGACGACGAGCTGTCCGCTCAGGCGGGTGGATGTATGAGGTTTGTTTGGCAGTTTTCGGCCCACGTAGGTTAGCTGAATGTGTTTGTGTCGCTTGCGTCGGGGGCCTCCTGCCATTCTCCCGTTTGCTTCTCTGTTCACCGCCTGGTGTCTGCATCTGGGGCGCCACTGTCTTGGCTTCCAAATTAGTCCAGAAGGCGTTGAAGTGTGCTTCAGTCTCTGTAGGAAAATCTCAATGTAGTCGCTTGGGTCTCGTTGTGGCCGTTGTTGCATACGCCCCTGTAGTTGGAGGCTGTCAGCCATCTTATGGTCCGCCTTTTGGTCTGGATAGCAGGCAGGCAGCTCCACATCAACACTGGTGTAAGTGTGGGACCGGGATAACCCCCTCCGGTCCAAGGGGGGGGGGAGGGAATCGTGTTAACAGGGTCATTTTGCGTAGGCACGCGGAACTGGATAGCGGCCGTCTCTCCCGCCTGGAAGCCTTACTAGGCCCCGCTGAATGCACCGGATGAATCGTCAGAGAACACCTTGTTTACACTTTCCTCAGTATCCTAGCCGGTCTCAGGGTTAGTTAAGTCTCATTTGGTAGCAGATTGGTGTGCTGAGAGGTGGGTTTTTTTTGCTTAGTTTGTGTTCAGGCTTGGAGCTCTCAGTAAGCATGTCTAGCTGCCATGCAGTGCAGGCCCCGCCCCATCCCTTTTCTTATTTTTAATCTATTGTTTTATCTCACACTCCCTAAACCTACTTGCACTAACAGAAACATGGCTCTCTCCCTCGGATACTGCTACCCCTGCCTCACTGTCCTTTGGTGGTCTCCACTTTACCCACAATCCAAGACAAGCAGAGATTAAAGGTGGCGGTGTAGGTTTACTTCTCTCACCCCACTGCTCCTTTAAAATCCTGCCCACCCTCCCTTCCCTCTCTTTCCCATCATTCGAAATTCATTCAATTCGCCTTTTCAAACCCTTCTCTGCTAACATTGCCGTCATATATCGTCCCCCTGGTTCCCCTCTCCTCTTTCTTGACCACTTTGCTGCCTGGCTACCCTACTTCCTCTCTTCCAACATTCCATCCCTAATTCTCGGAGACTTCAATATTCCCATTAACCCACCTTTAACCCCAGCAGCCTCTAAACTACTTTCAATTACTTCCTCCCTTGGACTATTGCAGTGGGCTAATTCTCCCACTCATGTAGCTGGCAATACCCTCGACCTTATTTTCTCCTATTCATGTACATTATCTAATATCTGCAATACTCCATTTCCTCTCTCTGATCACCACCTCTTATCGTTTGCTCTCAATTACCCCCTCACCCAACAACCTCAGCCTAACCCCCCTCAGCTCAGGAGGAACCTTAACTCTATTGACCTCCAGCAGCTGTCGGCTGACATTGATTCACAACTGCTATCCATCCCTTCCCTCTCCTGTCCCTCACTGGCCATCTCCACATATAACACTACCCTCACATCTGCCTTGAACACTGCAGCCCCACTCCAAACATGCACCTCGAGGGGAACACGACCCCAACCTTGGCATAATAAATCAACACGCTATCTGCAGAGGTGCTCCCGCTGTGCTGAACGCTCCTGGAGGAAGTCCCGCACCCAGACAGACTATCTTCATTATAGATTCATGTTGCTTTCATACAGCGCAGCCCTTGCCCTTGCCAAACAGTCCTACTTTTCCTCTCTCATTAGTTCATGCTCCCGCAATCCCAGACGTCTCTTTGACACTTTTAATTCCCTTCTCCGCCCTGCTGTGGCCACCCCCCAAACTAACCTTACAGCTGATAGCTTTGCATATTACTTTACTGACAAGATTGAACAGCTAAGCAAACAATTCTCCCCTCCTTGCCGTTCTCTTTCTCAACCACACATAAATCATGCTTTCCCTACCCTTCAGACTTTCTCCCCAGCTACTGAACAAGAGGTGGCTGCACTTCTCCGTTCCTCTCGCCCTACCACTTGCCCACTTGATCCTGTCCCATCTCACCTCATCAGATCTCTCTCCCCTTGTCTTGTGCCTATCCTAACACACATCTTTAACTGCTCTCTCTCTTCTGGCACTGTTCCTGCTGACCTTAAAAATGCCACTGTAATACCTATCCTGAAAAAAACATCTCTTGACCCGTCCTCCCCCTCTAACTATCGTCCCATATCCCTGCTCCCTTACTCATCAAAGCTTTTGGAAAGACTTGTCTTTACCCGTGTGTCTCACTTCCTTAATTCCAACTCTCTCCTTGACCCTCTTCAGTCTGGCTTCCGCCCTCTCCACTCTACTGAGACCGCTCTTATCAAAGTGACTAATGACCTAATCTCCGCTAAATCCAAAGGTCACTACTCCATATTAATTCTCCTTGACCTCTCTGCTGCCTTTGACACAGTTGATCATGCTCTCCTCCTTCAAACTCTTCAATCACTCGGTCTCTGTGACTCTGTCCTCTCTTGGTTTTCCTCCTATCTCTCCCAACGCTCATTTAGTGTCTCCTTTTCCAAGGATACCTCCTCCCCTCGCCCTGTCTCGGTTGGAGTTCCCCAAGGCTCTGTCCTTGGTCCCCTTCTATTTTCTCTTTATACTGCCTCTCTTGGAAAACGTATTGCCTCTTTTGGATTCAACTACCACCTGTACGCTGATGACACTCAGATATACCTCTCCTCACCGGACCTCTCCCCGGCCGTCCTGCAACGTGTCACTGCTTGCCTCTCTTCCATCTCTGACTGGATGTCGTCACGCTTTCTCAAACTTAACCTCTCTAAAACTGAACTCCTTGTCTTTCCTCCTCCTAATACTGATCCTCCTCTCTCACTCTCCCTTCAAGTCCGTGATATCCACATAAGTCCATCCCTACAAGCGCGCTGTCTTGGCGTCATACTTGACTCTGGTCTCACCTTTGAGTCTCACATCCAGTTTGTTGCCAAGTCCTGTAGGTTCCAACTCAAAAACATAGCCCGCATCCGCCCCTTTCTTACGCAAGATTCTACCAAGGAGCTTGTCCATGCTCTAGTAATTTCCCTCATGGATTACTGTAACCCTCTCCTGATTGGTCTCCCCAAAAGCCGTACTGCCCCGCTACAGTCTGTAATGAATGCTGCAGCTAGACTGATTTTCCTATCCAGTCGGTCCTCTCACACCTCGCCCCTCTGCCAGTCCTTACATTGGCTCCCTGTATCCTATAGGAGTCAATTCAAAGTGCTAACCCATACATTTAAAGCACTGAACAATTCCAGCCCCTCTTATATCTCGTCACTGATCCAGAGGTATGCCCCTCCTCGTACCCTCCGCTCTGCCCGCGACCACCTCCTGACCGCTGCTCGCACCCGTACGGCCAACTCGCGCTTGCAGGACCTCTCACGGGCGGCTCCTCTCCTTTGGAATAACTTGCCTACTGCCATCAGACTCTCCCCTAGTCTTCAATCATTTAAGAAGGGCCTTAAAGCCCATCTCTTCAGGAAAGCGTATGGCCTCCCAGAGTAATCTCTCCCTTACATACCTGTCTCTTGCTCTCTCCTATGGGATAGTGCTTTGCTCTCTCCTCCAGCTCTGCTTCACTCCTACTTGATATTTCCTATCCTAATGTTTCTAATACCCCTCCTCCTATAGACTGTAAGCTCATTTGAGCAGGGTCCTCTTCAACCTATTGTTCCTGTAAGTTTTCTTGTAATTGTCTTATTTATTGTTACATCCCCCATCAAAATATTGTAAAGCGCTACGGAATCTGTTGGCGCTATATAAATGGCAATAATAATAAGAATAATAATATCCTTATTGCTCTTACTGTAAAAAAAAACCCTTTTCTTTGCCTTAGATGAAATCTCATTTCTTCAAGCATAAATGTGTGACCTTGTGTCCTATATAGCCCTGTTTATGAATAGATTTCCAGATAATGGTTTGTACTGGCCCCGAATATATTTGTATAATGTTATCATATCCCCTCTTAGGCACCGTTTTTCCAAACTGAAGAGATTTACATTTTTTAACCTTTCTTCATAACTAAAATGCTCCATTCCTTTTATCAGTTTTGTAACTCGTCTCTGCACTTTTTCTAGTGCCATGATATCTTTCTTTAGAACAGGTGCCCAAAATTGCACAGCATATTCAAGGTGTGGTCTTACCAGCGATTTATAAAGAGGCAAAATTATATTTTCATCTCGAGAATTTATGCCCCTATTTATACATGACAAAACCTTACTGGCCTTAGCAACGGCAGATTGACATTGCATATTGCTACCTAATTTGTTGTTTATAACAATTCCCAAATCCTTCTCGTGTGTG